>NC_053028.1:268445224-268775434 GCF_003073215.2 Triticum urartu
ATGAAAACCTCACAAATCTTTTCACAAAAGTCAGAGAATATAGCCATCATGCATCTTTGAAAGGTAGCAGGTGCATTACATAAACCAAAAGGCATACGTCTATAAGCAAAAGTACCAAAAGGGCAAGTAAAAGTAGTCTTTGATTGATCCTTGGCTGACACAGGTATTTGAGAGAAACCAGAATAACCATCTAGAAAGGAAAAATGTGTATGTTTGGATAATCTTTCTAGCATTTGATCGATAAAAGGTAAGGGGTAATGATCCTTTTTAGTGGCCTTATTTAATTTGCGGAAATCAATTACCATCCTATAACCTGTAATAATTCTTTGAGGAATCAATTCATCTTTATCATTAGGAACGACAGTAATACCTCCCTTCTTAGGGACACAATGGACAAGACTTACCCACTGACTACCAGCAACGAGATAGATTATACCTGCCTCAAGGAGCTTTATTATTTCTTTTCTTACCACTTCTTTCATTTTACGATTCAGCCTCGTTAATGATCACGAACTGGTTTAGCATCTTCTTCCAAATTTATTTTATGTTGACATGGAGTGGGACTAATGCCCTTAAGATCATCAAGAGTATACCCAATAGCAACACGGTGCTTCTTCAGAGTTTTCAATAATCTCTCTTCCTCATGCTCTGAAAGGTTAGCACTAATAATAACAGGATATATCTTTTTCTCATCAAGATAAGCGTATTTAAGAGTATCAGACAATGGTTTAAGCTCAAACACAGGATCACCCTTGGGTGGAGGAGAATCCCCTAGAATTTCAACAGGCAAATTGTGTTTCAGAATAGGTTCCTGTTTAAAGAATACTTCATCTATTTCCCTTCTTTCATTCATAAACATATCATTTTCATGGTCTAGCAAATATTGTTCTAAAGGATCACTAGGAGGTACGGCAATAGAAGCAAGACCAATAATTTCATCCTTACTAGGTAATTCTTATTCACGGTGTTGTCTACTAAATTTAGAGAAATTAAATTCATGAGACATATCATCTAAACCGATAGTAACAACATCCTTTTTGCAATCTATCTTAGCATTAACAGTGTTTAAGAAGGGTCTACCAAATATAATGGGACAAAAGCTATCTTGTGGGGAACGAAGAACAAGAAAATCAGCAGGATATTTTGTTTTCCCACACAAGACTTCAACATCTCTAACAATTCCCATTGGTGAAATAGTATCTCTATTGGCAAGTTTAATTGTGACATCAATATCTTCTAACTCAACAGGTGCAATATCATGCATAATTTCTCTATATAGGCCAATAGGTATTGCACTAGCATTGGCACCCATATCACATAAGCCATGATAACAATGATCTCCTATTTTAATAGAAATAACAGGCATGCCTACCACAGGTCTAGGTTTATCATTAGCACAAGGTTTAGCAATTCTAGCAGTTTCATCACAGAAATAAATAACATGCCCATCAATATTATCAGACAAGAGATCTTTAACAATAGCAATATTAGGTTCAACTTTAACTTGCTCAGGAGGTGTATAAGTTTTAATATTTCTTTTACGAACCACAGTTGAATCTTTAGCATGATCCTTTATCCTAACAGGGAAAGGTGGTTTCTCAACATAAGAAGTAGGAACAACAGGATCATTATAAGTGATAATCTTTTCTTCAACTTTAATAGGTGCAGCTACTTTTACTTCTATGGGAGGATGATATTTAAACCACTTCTCCTTGGGGAGATCAACATAAGTAGCAAAAGATTCACAGAAAGAAGCTACTATCTCAGAGTCAAGTCCATATTTAGTGCTAAATTTATGGAAAACATCGGTATCCATAAAAGATTTAACACAATCAAACTTAGGTGTCATACCTGACTCCTTACCTTCGTCGAGGTCCCAATCTTCAGAGTTGCGTTTAATTCTTTCCAATAATTCCCATTTGAATTCAATAGTCTTCATCATAAAAGAGCTAGCACAAGAAGTATCGAGCATGGTGCCATTGTTATCAGAAAGCCAAGCATATAAATTTTGAATAATCATCTCTCTTGAGAGCTCATGGTTGGGGCATGAATATAACATTGATTTAAGCCTCCCCCAAGCTTGAGCGATGCTTTCTCCTTCGCGAGGCCAAAAATTATATATATAATTGCAATCATGATGAACAAGATGCATAGGGTAAAACTTCTGATGAAATTCCAATTTCAATCGTTTGTAGTTCCATGACCCCGTATCATCACATAGCCTATACCATGTCAATGCATCTTCCTTCAAAGATAAAGGGAAGAACTTCTTCTTAACAACATCTCCAGGTACACCTGCAAGCTTAAATAATCCACAAACTTCATCAACGTATATTAGGTGCTCATTAGGATGCATTGTTCCATCTCCTACAAAAGGATTAGCTAGCAGTTTTTCTAACATACCCGAAGGAAATTCAAAGCAGACATTTTCATTTTCATTTTCATTTTCAATAGGTTCAGTTGGTTGAGGAGAAACTCTTTGTTCTACTGGTCGGGGTGAAGATACCCCGAACAAGCCCCTCAGAGGATTACTTTCCATAGTAACAAGTGACACTAAATTTCAGCACACTATATAAATTTTTCCTTACCAAATTCCACCTACCAAAGGCGCTTCACTCCCCGGCAACGGTGCTAGAAAAGAGTCTTGATGAACCACAAGTATAGGGGATCTATCATAGTCCTTTCTATAAGTAAGAGTGTCGAACCCAACAAGGAGCGGAAGGAAATGATAAGCGGTTTCCAGCAAGGTATTCTCTGCAAGTACTGAAATAAGTGGTAACGGATATTTTTGTGATAGGATAATTTGTAACGAGCAACAAGTAACAAAAGTAAATAAACTGCAGCAAGGTGGCCCAATCCTTTTTGTAGCAAAGGACAAGCCTGGACGAACTCTTATATAGAGAAAAGCGCTCTCGAGGACACATGGGAATATCGTCAAGCTAGTTTTCATCACGTTCATATGATTCACGTTCGGTACTTTGATAATCTGATATGTGGGTGGACCGGTGCTTGGGTACTGTCCTTACTTGGACAAGCATCCCACTTATGGTTAACCTCTATTGCAAGCATCCGCAACTACAACAAAAGTATTAAGGTAAACCTAACCATAGCATGAAAGATATGGATCCAAATCAGCCCCTACGAAGCAACGCATAAACTAGGGTTTAAGCTTCTGTCACTCTAGTGTAGCGACCCGACCTCAAACGGTCAAGTCTCTGTGCTTCAGTGTCATCCCTGGATCGGTAATGCTGACACACACATTACTCGAACGATTTATAACAGAGTAGCAATCACACACTTATTACATCGGATGTCTCAAAAGAGAACTTATTACAATAAATATGACTTAAGGCCATCTAATACGATAATAGCGGAAGGCTTGGAAGATAAAGTGAGTCCATCAACTCCAACGGCATAGCTGAGCTGCATGGCAACGACCTAACGAATCGTACTCCTCGTCTGAAAAGTCTGCAACATAATATGTTGTAGCCCGAAAACGGGTCAGCACATGGAATATGCTCGCAAAGTAACACAGTAGTGCAAGAACATAATAATGCTATCACTACATGCATATTTGGCTGGTGGAAAGCTATATGGTTATAGTTTTTGCGAAAAGCCAATTTTTTCCTAAAACAAAGGAATATATTTTAACTTTACTATCATGGTAGTTGAAACATCATTGAGAAGGTTCCTCCAACTCAATCCCAATTAAAGTGATTAACAACCCAACAATATTAATTAAGAGTGATAAGATACTTAAGATACTCCAAGTACTAGATACTCAAGATTGTCCATAACCAGGGACACGACTAATCACGATTAGTTTATACACTCTGCAGAGGTTTGCGCACTTTTCCCCAAAGGACTCGATCGCCTCCGTTGGATTTCTCGCACTACATGGTGTTTGAGAAACGGATGACCGAGACACAGTGTTTCAGAAACATTAACTCTCTACTCCGGGTAGACCATACCAAACCTACAAACCCACTACCCGCTGATCTACCTCTTCAAGAGCTTCACGTAACTTACTCAACTATGCTAGAGCCCATAATAGCTTGTGGCTGCACACGGAAGTTTCTAGCATGAATCATCTCAGTTCCCTTTGAGCCTGGGTGGCGGTCCATAGGAAGATCACACGGGTACTCCGGGATTTCCAAAAATACAGGCAACACTGGGTACTCCAGGTGCCTCAATCCACCCAGATGTATATTTAAGTTGCCACCTTAAGTTAAACCATTAATTAACAATCTCACATCTGTCATGGATTTCACTCACCCAAACCACGTCTATGAGCATAGCATAGCAATATAAGCAACGCATAGAAGTAACTCCCAGGGTTTGAATGTAACAGGGTAATAGGTTCTACCTCATCAACTACTTCCCAACCCACATGTTAATAATATCCTAACCATGCAATGTTTGAGGATTGGAACTAATGCATAAAAACTGGTGATAAAGAGATATGATCAAAGTGTTACTTGCCTTGCTAACGAACAGCGTAACCTAGAGACTCCAAATAACACGCTTCGCACTCCGGGAATTCTATCGCAAACAAACAATAGCATACATAAGCAATCAAGCTAAGAAGCACGGGTAAAACTCAAATAAGAAGATCTAACCGGAAACTTCAACTTAAGAACTCTGGTTTGCAAAAAGAATCAAATCAAACGAAGCAACGAAACTCAAATGGCGAAAGAAACAAGAGCCGTTTACTAATCTGACCTAAGGTCAATTTTTACAGTACCAAAATCTTGTTCAAGTTGGTTAAGCGGAAAGAGGGTCTCGAGACGAAGATCTAGGCGCTTGAATTGCCTGATTCCGACTAACAAGCGAAAAGATAAACCGAAACGAAAATCGGATCAGAAATCGCGATCGAGAATAATCGCGGAAAAAATCTAATAAAAGAAAACTGACGAACAGGCTAAAGAACGAGCGTTCGTTATCTGCAACTAACAAGCAAAAAACGTTCGTTAAAATGAACATACGGACTTACATCCGCTAAATAGAGAAACTGGGAAAAGCCAGTGAACCGATCAAAAAAGAACGAACTAGGGGTTTCTTAAAAAAAAACCGAATCGGTTTTCTTAAAAAAATGGCGGCAGAAAAACGGCGCATTACCTCTCCGGCGAGGCTCCAGCGAGGCGGGGCTCGGGCGGCGGTGCGGTGGCTAGCAGGGCGGCGAGGCAAGGCGGCGCGGCGGTGCAACGGCGACGGCGAGGCGCGGGAGCGGGAGCGGCGGCGCAGCTCAGCTCGGGGCTGCGGGACGGCGGGGTTGGGTGGTGGCGACGGGGGCGGCGGCAGTATATAAAGGGGGGAGAGGTGGCTTGGAGGAGGGGGCAAGGCGGCGGCGGAGGAGTCCGGCTCGGACTCCGATCCGAGTCGGCGGCGGCGACACGCGCATCCTGGGGAAAGGCGGTGGCCCGGGGAGGTTGGGCCGGCCTGGCTGGGTTTCGGCCCAGTCAGTGCCCGAAGCTCTTTTTTTAAACAATTCCGCCGAACAGAAAAAAAAATCCTAGAAAATAAAATAAAAATCTAAAAATGCCAAAACAAATTGTCGCCATCTAAATAAAATATTTAGAACTAGATGAACATTTTCTTGGCCCTAAAATGCAATTTTGAAAAATGTGCAATTTTTCTAATTGCAAATAAAATCAAATAAATGATTTTAATATTTTTCCTCCAATATTTCAATTATTTTGGAGAATTCATATTATCTCCTCTCATATATTTCATTATGAAATATTTTTTCGGAGAGAAAAATAATCAAAATCAAAAGTCCTCGTTTCATTATTTGATAAAAACCAAATATGAAAACCGAGAAATCCCCAACTCTCTCTGGTGGTCCTTGAGTTGCTTAGGATTTTGAGGATTGCGGAACGAAAATGCAATAAAATATGATATGCATGAATGACCTATGTATAACATTCCAAATTGAAAGTTTGGGATGTTACAAACCTACCCCCTTAAGATGAATCTCGCCCTCGAGATTCGGGTTGGCTAGAAAATAGGTGTGGGTGGTCTTTGCGAAGATCATTCTCTCGTTCCCAGGTGGCTTCATCCTCGGTATGGTGACTCCACTGAACTTTGCAGAACATAATAACCTTGCTGCAGGTGACTCGGCTGGCAAACTCAAGAATCTTAACTGGCTTTTCCTCATAAGTCAAATCACTGTCCAACTGAATCGCCTCCAAGGGTACTGTATCTCTTAACGGTATATCGGCCATCTCAGCATGACACTTCTTCAACTGTGAAACGTGGACCACGTCATGAACTCCTGACAATCCTTCAGGTAACTCCAACTTGTAGGCAACTTCTCCCATCCGTTCCAAAACACGATACGGTCCTACAAATCTCGGGGCTAACTTTCCTTTAACTCCAAAACGTTTCACTCCTCGCAAGGGGGATACTCGCAGATATGCTCTATCTCCAATTTCATAGGTTACCTCCTTGCGTTTCGAGTCTACATAACTCTTCTGCCTGGACTGAGAAATCTTCAGTCTATCACGAATCAGCTTAACTTTCTCTTCAAACTCCTTGATCAAGTCCGGTCCAAACAGCTGTCGGTCTCCTACTTCATCCCACATCAACAGCGTTCTGCACATTCGTCCATACAGGGCTTCGAACGGTGCCATCTTCAAACTAGCTTGGTAGCTATTGTTGTATGAGAACTCTGCGTAAGGCAAATTGTCATCCCAACTAGATCCATAATCTAGCACACAAGCTCTCAACATATCTTCCAGAATCTGGTTGACTCTCTCGGTCTGTCCATCTGTCTGCGGGTGAAATGCGGTACTGAACTCCAATCTCGTACCCAAAGTCTGGTGTAACTAATGCCAAAACTTTGAGGTAATCTGCGTTCCTCTATCTGATACGATGGTCCTTGGAACTCCATGCAGACATATGATCCTGGACATATATATCTTGGCCAACTTCGCACTTGTATAAGTGGTTTTCACTAGGATAAAGTGAGACACTTTGGTCAAGCGATCAACTACTACCCATATGGAATCATATCCTGATTTGGTCCTGGGCAATCCGGTGATAAAGTCCATGCCAAGTTTATCCCACTTCCATTCGGGTATTGGCATAGGCTGTAACAATCCTGCCAGCTTTTGATGCTCTGCCTTCACTCTCTGACATACATCACATACGGCTACATACTTGGCAATATCCTTCTTCATACCCGTCCACCAGAAACGTTCCTTCAAATCCAAATACATCTTGGTGTTTCCGGGGTGTATCGAGTATGGTGAGTCATGGGCCTCCTATAGTATCAACTTCCTGATCTCTGTGTTATTGGGCACGTATATCCGGTCCTCAAACCATAAGGTATCGTGCTCATCCTCACGAAAACCTTTGGCCTTTCCTTTGCTCATTTTCTCCTTTATCTCGGCAATCTCTTTGTCATCCTTCTGAGCTTCTCGAATCTTACCCAACAATGTCGACTGAACTTCCATTGTTGGAACAAAACCTCTAGGAACAATCTCTAATCGAAGTTCCATGATATCCTCTGCTAACTCCTTTGGCACACCCTTACTTGCAAGGATATTAGCATAACTCTTCCGGCTCAAAGCTTCTGCTACGACATTGGCCTTTCCTGGATGATAGTGCAGCTTCATGTATTAATCCTTTATAAGCTCCAACCATCTCCTCTGCCTAAGGTTCAGTTCCTTCTGCGTGAAGATGTACTTCAAACTCTTATGATCCGTGTACACATCACAACAGTTTCCATTAAGGTAATGTCTCCAAGTCTTCAATGCATGCACTACGGCTGCTAGCACCAAATCATGCATGGCATAATTCAACTCGTGAGGTTTTAGTTGTTGCGAGGCATACGAAAACTCTTCCGTCCTGCATGAGCACACATCCAAGTCCCAAGCGAGAGGCGTCACAATACACTTGGAAATTCTTATGTATATCTGGCATCGTCAGCACTGGGGCTGTAGTCAAACGTTTCTTCAACTCCTGGAAACTTGCCTCGCAATCTTCCATCCATTTAAAATTAGTATCCTTCTTCAATAACTCTGTCATTGGCTTCACAATCTTGGAAAATTTCTCAATGAATCTCCGATAGTATCCTGCGAGTCCAAGAAAACTACGGATCTCGCTAACTAAAGTGGGTGCTAACCATTCAGTGACTGACTGAACCTTGCTGGGGTCTACTGCTATACCTTCTCCTGATATAACATCTCCAAGGAATCCGACTTCCTTCAACCAAAACTCGCATTTGCTGAACTTGGCATACAACTGGTGTTCCCTGAGTTTCTCGAGAACTGATCACAAATGCTCCTTTTACTCCTTTTCATTCTTTGAGTATACCATAATATCATCAATAAACACCACAACAAACTTGTCCAAATATTCCATGAATACCTTGTTCATCATGCTCACGAAATAGGCAGGGGCGTTAGTCAGTCCAAACGACATGACCGTATACTCATATAATCCGTAATGAGTGGTGAATGTTGTCTTTGGTATATCTTTCTCTCGAATCTTCAACTGATGGTATCCCGATTGCAAATCAATCTTCGAAAACACCTTAGCTCCTTGCAGCTGATCAAACAGATCATTGATCATCGGCAGTGGGTAGTTGTTCTTGATCGTCACTTCATTCAAGGCCCGATAATCAACAACCATTCTTAGGGATTTATCCTTCTTCTCAACCAAAAGCACTAGGGCTCCCCAAGGTGATGAACTCCTTCGAATGTATCCTTTCTCCAATAACTCCTTGATCTGTTTCTTAATTTCCTCCAGATCATTCGCGGGCATCCGATAGGGTCTCTTGGATACTGGCCCGGTACCTGGCAGTAGCTCTATTAAAAACTCGATGTCTCGATCTGGTGGCATGCCTGGTAACTCCTCTGGAAAAACATTCGGGTAATCCCTCACTACAGGCACTTCCTCCTGAACAACTCCCGTGTGGGTATTCACTTGGCTCCTCCTAGGCACATGCCTAGATACATACTTAATCATTTTTCCCTTCGGGGTGGCGAGATAAATAGACTTACTAGCACAGTCAATACTTCCTCCATATTTTGACATCCAGTCCATGCCTAATATCACATCCAATCCTTGTGACTCCAAGATAATTAGGTCGGACGGAAAAACATGGGTGCCAATGGTTAGGGGTGCCTGGTCGCACCATCGACTAGCCATATACTCTGCTCCAGGTGAACTCACTAAGAGCGGGGTTCTAAGGGTTTGGTTTGGTAGTTTAAACTTATCCACGAATCCCCTGGATATGTATGAATGCGATGCACCAGTATCAAATAGAACAAGAGCGGTAAATGAATTAACCAAAAACTTAGCTATTACCGCGTCCGGCTGCTCTTCAACCTCCTCCATGTTAATGTGGTTCACTTGTCCTTTGTTGAATGGATTGGGCTTCTTCCCAGCGCTCCCATTTCCGTTTCTATTCTTTCCTTCAGGGCACTCCGTGGCATAGTGTCCAGTCTTCCCGCACTTGAAGCAAGTAACGTGACTTAGATCTCTTTTGGTGGGTGTGGCTGGATTGGGGCGGTTCTGATTGTTACTGGCCCCGTTCCCATTCCCATTCTTAGTACCATTGTGGTTATGTGATCCTCCTCCAGTGTGGTTATGACCTCCATGGTTATGAACAAGTCCTCCCGAGTTCGGGGTTAGGCGAGGCTTTTGCTGAGCTCCTGAGTTATACCTCCCTTGTCCATACTTCCTCTTACGGCTCTCAATCTGCTACTGCTTCCCTTCAATCATAAGAGCCTTATCTACCAACTCCTGGTAGTTGTTGAAGGTTGCTACCATCAACTGCATACTCATCTCATCATTCAGCCCTTCCATAAACTTCTCCTGCTTCGTGGCATCTATGGCCACGTCATCAGGGGCATAGCGAGATAACTTGCTAAACTCATCCACATACTGAGCCACAGTACGGTTCCCCTGGCGTTAGTTGCGAAACTCATGCTTCTTCATATTCATGGCTCCAGTTGAGACATGGGCTGTACGGGAGGCTTGCTGAAATTGGTCCCATGTCACCGTGGCTATGGGGTAGGTGACAATGTAATTCTCCCACCATGATGCTGCTGGTCCATCCAACTGATGTGCGACAAAACACACCTTCTCAGCATCAGTGCATCCTGCAGTGGTTAACTCCCTTCCAATCCTGCGAAGCCAATCATCTGCTACTATAGGCTCGGTGCTACTGGAAAACACCGGCGGCTGTAACCTCAGAAAACGGGCTAGGTTGTCCACTAGCGGCGGGTTGTTGTTGTTGTTGTTGTTGTTGTTACCCTGGTTCTGAACTAGCAATTGCATCAAGGTGTTCTGCTGCTGGATCAACTGAGTGAGCTCCGGCGGGAAGGCAAATCCGGGGTCACGTCTCGGAGGCATCTGATGGGTTTAGATGGAAGAGATTAGAATAGAATGAGGTCTAATGAGAAGGCACTACCCATATGCACATGAGACAAACACAATCATTTCACTCAATCAATCAAGCAAGGGCATACAAGCGGTCTAGAACTATCGCAAAAGTGCTCAACTACTACTAAATACATGGGGGAATACTACTAATCATTGGGTGGTCATCTAGAAATTTTGATCGGTGGAAGACTCCATGATATCAGCTCCAGCTTCGTCTTCAAAGTCATCATCACTAGGGTCGGAGTCGGTGTCGTCGATGATGATGTAGTCCTCCGGACGAATCTCCTTGGGTTCTTCATCTTCTTCTACTAGAGTGGGGTCTCCCATGAATATTCCAATCTTCTTAATTAGGTCATCATTTTTCTCCAGTAGTGTCGCAATTTCCTCCTCATATCCATCGCGTGTAGACTTAAGTTCTTCTTCCAGCTCGATGATCCTTGTCTTCGCCTTCTTCTAATCTATCATGTTTGCGCACATCTGATTTTCCTGGCGTCGAATGTGTTGGTTTAGTTCCTGGATGAAAGCTGCAATTGATCTATCCTTCCTGGTGCCGATCATCTCCCATTGATCATCTCGGTGCCCACATATCTGGTAGATGGTGTCCTTAAGATCCTTGTGATATACTTCTCCAATACGTCCCATGGTGATGTGAGCTGCCATACTCTTTCGTAAACTCTAGGTTGGTGCGTTGAAGGAAAATTCTATAGGCTTAGTGACTGGCGTTAAGGTCCTTCCTGGAACTTGTACTTGAATCATACAGCACTCCTCTTTTGTTAAAGTGGCGTTGTAGGTCCCGGTGAAGCTTGGTATTCCTATGTTCAGGTACCTAGTGACTTCCTTCAAGTGTCGTCCAAAAGGTGCTTCTTCATCCGGTTGTGCAAACTTGTTCCTTGGGTCCGCCATCCTAAAGAGTGGAAAATGGAGAGGAGTCAGAAATGAGAAGAGAATAGTGATCTAGGGCTTTAGCTTAGTGGTCGTGTCCTACACTCAGCTTGTCCTCTGATACCATCTTTGTAGCGACCCGACCTCAAACGGTCAAGTCTCTGTGCTTCAGTGTCATCCCTGGATCGGTAATGCTAACACACACAGTACTCGAAGGATTTATAACAGAGTAGCAATCACACACTTATTACATCGGATGTCTCAAAAGAGAACTTATTACAATAAATATGGCTTAAGGCCATCTAATACGATAACAGCGGAAGGCTTGGAAGATAAAGTGAGTCCATCAACTCCAACGGCATAGCTGAGCTGCATGGCAACGACCTAATGAACCTTACTCCTCATCTGAAAAGTCTGCAACATAATACATTGCAGCCCGAAAATGGGTCAGCACATGGAATATGCTGGCGAAGTAACATAGTAGAGCAAGAACAGAATAATGCTATCACTAGATGCATATTTGGCTGGTGGAAAGCTCTATGGTTACAGTTTTTGCGAAAAGCCAATTTTTCCGTACAACAAAGGAATAAATTTTAACTTTACTATCATGGTAGTTGAAACATCATTGAGAAGGTTCCTCCAACTCAATCCCAATTAAAGTGATTAACAACCCAACAATATTAATTAAGAGTTATGAGATACTTAAGATACTCCAAGTACAAGATACTCAAGATTGTCCATAACCGGGGACACGGCTAATCATGATTAGTTTATACACTCTGTAGAGGTTTGCGCACTTTTCCCCACAAGACTTGATCGCCTCCGTTGGATTTCTCGCACTACATGGTGTTTGAGAAACAGATGACCGAGACACATTCTTTAAGAAACATTAACTCTCTACTCCGGGTAGACCATACCAAACCTACAAACCCACTACCTGCTGATCCACCTCTTCAAGAGCTTCACGTAACTTACTCAACTATGCTAGAGCCCATAATAGCTTGTGGATGCACACGGAAGTTTCTAGCATGAATCATCTCAGTTCCCTTTGAGCCTGGGTGGCGGTCCATAGGAAGATCACACGGGTACTCCGGGATTTCCAAAAATATAGGCAACACTGGGTACTCCAGGTGCCTCAATCCACCCAGATGTATATTTAAGTTGCCACCTTAAGTTAAACCATTAATTAACAATCTCACATCTGTCATGGATTTCACTCACCCAAATCACGTCTACGAGCATAGCATAGCAATATAAGCAACGCGTAGAAGTAACTCCCAGGGTTTGAATGTAATAGGGTAATAGGTTCCACATCAACTACTTCCCAACCCACATGTTAATAACATCCTAACCATGCAATGTTTGAGGATTCGAACTAATGCATAAAAACTGGGTGATAAAGAGATATGGTCAAAGTGTTACTTGCCTTGCTGACGATCCGCGTAACCTAGAGACTCCAAATAACACGCTTCGCACTCCGGGAATTCTATCGCAAACAAACAATAGCATACATAAACAATCAAGCTAAGAAGCACGGGTAAAACTCAACTAAGAAGATCTAACCGGAAAGTTCAACTTAAGAACTCCGGTTTGCAAAAAGAATCAAATCAAACGGAGCAACGAAACTCAAACGGCGAAAGAAACAAGAGCCGTTTACTAATCTGACCTAAGGTCAAATTTTACAGTACCAAAATCTTGTTCAAGTTGGTTAAGCGGAAAGAGGGTCTCGAGACGAAGATCTAGGCGCTTGAATCGCCTGATTCCGACTAACGAGCGAAAAGATAAACCAAAACGAAAATCGGATCAGAAAACGCGATTGAGAATAATTGCGGAAAAAATCCGATAAAAAAACTGACGAACAGGCTAACGAATGAGCGTTCGTTATCTGCAACTAACGAGCGAAAACCGTTCTTTAAAACGAACGTACGGACGAACGTCCGCTAAATAGAGAAACCGGGAAAAACCGGCGAACCGATCAAAAAAGAATGAACTAGGGTTTTCTTAAAAAACTGAATCGGTTTTCTTAAAAAAACCGGCGGCGGCGAAACGGCTCATTACCTCTCCGGCGAGGCGGGGCTCGAGCGGCGATGCGGCGGCTAGCAGGGTGACGGGGCGAGGCGGCGCGGCGCGGTGAGGGGCGGCGGTGCAGCGGCGACGGCGAGGCGTGGGAGCGGCGGCGGCGCAGCTCAGCTCGGGGCTGTGGGACGGCGGGGTTGGGTGTTGGCGGCGGGGGCGGCGGCGGTATATAAAGGGGGGAGATGTGGCTTGGAGGAGGGGGCAAGGCGGCGGCGGAGGAGTCTGGCTCGGACTCCGATCCGAGTCGGCGGCGGCGACGCGCGCGTCCTCGGGAAAGGCGGCGGCGCGGGGAGGTTGGGCCGGCCCGGCTGGGTTTCGGCCCAGTCGGTGCCCGAAGCTCTTTTTTTTAAAACAATTCCGCCGAACATAAAAAAAATCCTAGAAAATAAAATAAAAATCTAAAAATGCCAAAACAAATTGTCGCCGTCTAAATAAAATATTTAGAACGAGATGAACATTTTCTTGGCCCTTAAATGCAATTTTGAAAAACGTGCAATTTTTCTAATTGCAAATAAAATCCAAATAAAATCAAATAAATGATTTTAATATTTTTCCTCCAATATTTCAATTATTTTGGAGAAGTCATTTTATCTCCTCTCATATATTTCATTATGAAATATTTTTTTGGGGGAGAAAATAATCAAAATAAAAAAATCCTCGTTTCATTATTTGATAAAAACCAAATATAAAAACCGGGAAATCCCCAACTCTTCCAAGGGTCCTTGAGTTGCTTAGGATTTTGAGGATTGCGGAACGAAAATGCAATAAAATATGATATGCATGAATGACCTATATATGTATAACGTTCCAAATTAAAAATTTGGGATGTTACATCTAGCAACCCATCATCTACTTATTACTTCCCAATGCCTTCCCCTAGGCCCAAATAATGGTGAAGTGTTATGTAGTCAACATTCACATAACACCACTAGAGGAGAGACAACATACATCTCATCAAAATATTGAACGAAGACCAAATTCACATGACTACTAATAGCAAGACTTCTCCCATGTCCTCAGGAACAAATGTAACTACTCACAAAGCATATTCATGTTCATAATCAGAGGAGTATTAATATGCATATAGGATCTGAACATATGATCTTCCACCAAATAAACCAACTAGCATAAACTACAAGGAGTAATTAACACTACTAGCAACCCACAAGTACCAATCCCGGACTTGGAGACAAGAATTGGATACAAGAGATGAACTAGGGTTTTGAGAGGAGATGGTGCTGGTGAAGATGTTGATGGAGATTTCCCTCTCCCGATGAGAGGAGTGTTGGTGATGACGATGGCGATGATTTTATCGTTGCAGTTCTGGAATACCTGAGTTTAGTTCCCGACATCGAAAATCTCTTTTATGCAGTTGTTGGTGAGATAACCTCGACGCCACCCAGTACTGGGGCGGGAGTTCGGGAGTATTGCCATAACTTGTATAATGGATGCTTTTTGAAGGTTGAGGTAGACGATTTCCGAAGTTTTTCTCGGTTATGTGTTGAAGGATGGATACAGCTGGATGTAGGATTTGCTAGATTTGGGTGAGATATTATGCTTCCCCTGTATCCCCAACACCTGATTGCATAACCGGAAAGGTTTGGGAGTTTCATAGGTGGGAATTCAAGTAGCTCCTAGGATTTCTTTCCAACAGATGTATGATACGAAATTGGGGTTCGACGTCTAGTGGTCCGCCTATTCACGATTGGTTTTACAGTGGTCTCGTTGTGTCTTAAAGAGTCCTTGGCTATGCCGACTCGGGGATGCTTCGTATGTCATGTGCACTGCCTTGTACATGATGGTGCTGTACGATCGAGCCCGTGTAGGCCCCACCAAGAAAACTTCGGACGAAATCTCTATCATATGTTTGTTCTGGCTTATTTTGCAAGCCAATCCTTTGTTTTGTTTTGAGTTGTGGTATTCGAGTTGCTTCGAAGTCAAATGTTGATTCCATACCTTTTCCTAAGTGGTGTTCTCGTATTCCTACGGGAGTACTAATCCTTCATGATAATCGAGTTTGTCATGTTAATCCTTTTTAACCGGTGTGTTTCTCTTCAAGTGGATCCGATCATTTCAATATCAGCAAGATCTATTACTAGTTCTTCTCAACGGTGTTGTCTTCATCCGTTCCAAGTTGACTTTGTTTTTTTCCACCCTCCCACCCTTGTTTTCTTCAAGGATTCAGATTTCTTAATCAAGTATCCACCTTATGGATGCGAGGCCTTTTCATTCCTTTTCCATCAATATCCTTATCCGGTGATTCTCATGAAGATTCTAACGGAGCTTCAAGTTCGTCACTCTTCACTCGTTTTCTTCTCCGGTGGATTCAAGTCAAGTTTTGTTGATCATACATTTTTCCTCGTTTCAATGCTTTCTCATGCCGGTGCACCTCATTATCATTCCACTTCTCGCTATTTATTGTTCTGGAGTGCTCAGGATATCTCGAAGATTCGTGTTTTCATCCGTTCAAGTTATTTTGAGGTTCTTTTCTCATTCAAGCCATTTAATTCAACCGGTGCAATCTCCTTTTCAAGAAATCATTCAATGATGTATCTTTTCAGTGGACCTTAACCCACAAGTCTTTTCCCAGGATCTTACCCGACTCTTCTTATTTTCCCGGCATTACTCTCAAATTCTTTTCGAAGTTTGACGTAAGAATGATTTATCATCAGTCAAATGTCTTCTCCAAGATCTGTCAAAATCTTTTCATCATTGGCTCAACCTCTTCGTTTTGATTCTTCCGGAGTGTCTAAATAATTCATGGTGGTGTTTCTCGTCGCCATTCTCGGAATTTTGAAGACCGAAGAAGAGTTTTCCCTTGAATCTTGTTTCGTTCTATCAAAGACTCGTGGTTCTAGCTTGATGCCTCCCTCTCATAATTGTTTTCGATTGTGAGAATTCTTTTCACCTACCAGAGCAATTCAAGATTCTTTTCAATTTGATTCTCCGAAGGCAACCATTTCGGGTTTATTCATCCTCAGCTTTCAGTTATCATCCTCCAATCTTACCGGTGCATCATTCAAATATTCTCTAATCAGTCGTGAGCCTTTCATTCTCATGTATCAAATTCCCTCAAGTATCCTGATTCATTCTCTAATTCTTCCCGATGTTTATTTATCTTTTCTTCATTCTTTTTAATTCTTACGGTGGTTCGCTCAAGATTCTTCTTCCTTCATTTATCATCTCAATTTATTCGTTGTTTCAATTCTCACGGTGGTTCATTGAAGATCTTCCCAAGTTTGTGCTATACCTATCTTGATCCTTTCTACGAGAATAAGTAGTATGGAAAATCCGTTGTTTGTCATCAATTTAATTGGTGAAGGATAAGCATAATGTAATTCTTATTCTTGTTTCATTCAAGTGATTAATTCCTTATTCCGGAGCCTCATCAAAATTCTTGGTTTCAATTGTTTAATCTTTTCTTTTCTGGAGTTCCAAGCTCTCTCAATTTATTTCATCGCGAAGACCCATCTAATTATTGCAAGGATTCACCTTGTGTTTTCAACTTCTTTTTCTTATCGTTATCTTTTTGTTACCGGGGTTCTTCATGAAGGTTCTACATGATGGTTTCATCAATGATTTAATTTCCTTCTCGAAGTGTTCATCAACATTCTTTTTTAAGGAGCTCAAGCATTCTTCATCTTGCTATCCGGAGTGCAATTCTTTCTTCCGTATTATTGGAGGTGGTATTATGTCATTCTTGATAATTTGAGTTCATGTTTTCATGATTCACATGTTTTCAAGAATGGGATATTTTAAATCCTTCAATCTCGTCATTGGAGTTATCTTGGGTTATATTTCACCTAAAGCCTTCCCTAAGGATTGTTGCTATAATGGTGCTCATATATGATCCAAGTTCTTCGTTATCCTCCCTGTGAGATAAGTTTCTTGTCTCCTTGTTCATATCAATCCAATTCTTCTTCCCGTGAGTGGCAGGTGGTCACCTCATAATTTGAGATGTATTCCATAAGACCATATCAAGTTTATACTTTTCGTTGTTGGTTTTCCAACAATTCCGTTCTAGCTTTTGGTGTCAGCGTGCTCCCTCAAGATCGTGTTTCCCTTCGTTCACTCCATTCCATTCTTACTTTTGTTCCAGAGCCATTGTGATGTTGCTCTCTTCAACCCATCTTCTGGTCTTGTCAAGATCATGTTTGATTCGTGCCTATCCTTTCAACCGGAGTGTTGTGTCCTTTTGCTCAAGCTCTTTCTTTTTATCAAGTCTTGTATCACTTTTCAACCGGAGTGCTGACCGAAGTTGTTCTCCCAAATTCCTCTTTTCAAACGGAGTGTTCTCAACTTCGTTCATCTCCGTCGTATTCTTTTCTCGAAATGGCTTAACCTCTTCAAGGTTCGTGGTTTCACTCGTTTGTCAAAGAAGCAACTTTAGTTTTACCGCTTCTCTTTCTCTTCCGTTGTCCCTCCAGTGCCATTCTAGATCTCGGGATGAGATCCTTTCGTAGTGGTGGAGTGTTGAAGCGCCCCAAGACCGATGTGCTAGGTGTCCTCCAGTTATTCGCTGTTGTTGCCTTGTCATTGCTTGCATGTCATGCATTGCATATCATGTCATCATGTGCATTTCATTTGCATACGTGTTCGTCTCATGCATCCGAGCATTTTCCCCGTTGTCCGTTTTGCATTCCGGTGCTTCTATCTCCTCCGGTGGTCCTTTCTACCTTCCTTTCATGTGTGGGGGTTAAACATTTCCGGATTGGACCGAGACTTGTCAAGCGGCCTTGGTTTACTACCGGTAGACTGCCTGTCAATTTCGTACCATTTGGACTTCGTTTGATGCTCTAATGGTTAACCGAGGGACCGAGAAGGCCTCGTGTGTGTTGCAACCCAACACCCTTCCAAAGTGGCCCAAAGCCCAGCTAAACCCCCTCCATCATCTCGGTCGTTCGATCACGATCGCGTGGCCGAAAACCGCACCTCATTTGGACTCTCCTAGCTCCCTCTACCTATAAATATGTGATCCCCTCCCCAAAAATCGTGGATGAAACCCTAACTTCGTCCTCCTCGCGCCACCGGACACTTCTCCACCGCGCCGGACATGTCCGCCGCCCTGCAACCACCTCACGCCGACCAACCCCGGCGTGCCACGTCAGCCCCGCCGCCGTCACCAGCCTATCCGGCTTCGCCACCTCACACCGCGCCCGGCCCTCTCTCTCCAGTCCGCCGCGGCCTGGATCTGGCCCTCCGGGCCCGATCCGCCTGCGAGCCCCCGCGCCCCGCCGCCTGTACGGCCCGCCGCCTCGGCCGCGCGCGCCGGCCACCGCGTCCCGCCGCCTCGCACCACGTCGCGCCGCCTCGCCTCGCCTGCGCCGCCGCCTCGCACCTCGCCGCCGCTGAGCTCCTTCGCCGCCGACTTCCACCGGCGACCGCGCCGCCCGGCCACCGTGAGCCCGCGCCGCCGTGTCTCCGCCGGCAACGAGCTCCGGCCTCCCCTTTGCCGCACGTCCGACC
Organism: Triticum urartu; assembly: GCF_003073215.2. Taxonomy (NCBI): domain Eukaryota; kingdom Viridiplantae; phylum Streptophyta; class Magnoliopsida; order Poales; family Poaceae; genus Triticum; species Triticum urartu. The sequence continues at coordinate 268,464,044 of NC_053028.1, forward strand.
ACTTCCCAAGCAAGCTCCCGACGAATTCCGGTCAGATCAGCCGCCACCTCGTAAACCGTGCCGGGCCAACCCTAGATCTAGAGGTGGTAATTTCTTCCGTCCCCGAGTTTTCCAGTTTCAAATGCCCATGTTCATCATGTCATAATTCATCATCAGTGGCTCCATTTTGCGCATGTAGCATATCAAAATGTTCGTCTCAGAGAGTACATCATTTCATCTCATTGCATCATTTTCATTTGAGCTCACCTTGATGCCCGAAATGCTGTTGGAAGAGTGCTATTTGAGTTAGTTGTCAGATCTGCTGCACCAAATAGTTGTTTGTCATTTTTGCCATGATTGATGTGTGCATGATATGCCCCTGAGCTCTACTTGTGTTTTGTTATATGCTTTGCCATCTTTACATAGGAGCTATCCATGTATTTTTGTGATATGTGTGGTGACTAGAACAAGCTTGCAAAGTGGTGCATTCGTTAATGCTGATTTCAGGGACTTAGCAATTTTCACAGTCCTTGATCTGTTTTTATCAGTATGCCATATGTTCATGTTGTTTCCTAGTGATCTGTGCCTCTTTTGAGGATGATCATTAAGGATGATTTGTTAATCTTGTAGTGCTCTATCCATCCATGTCTTTGTTTGCAATTATGGATCACCCTAGCTTGAGTCAATCGAGGTCTACTTTTGCTATTTCGTGAATCTGGGCAGATTGTCTACTTGTTAGCGATTTTGCCGAGGATGTTGTAGTTGATTCATGCATCCTATGTTGTTGTTCTTGCCATGTCTAGCTTATATAATGTGTATTATTGATGGGTGTATGCTTAGATTGTCATGCCTTGCTCTGTAGTGAGTGCATCGAGCTCGTGAACATGCCTACTTGTTAACAGATTTGCATGCTCCAGTTTTTCACTAAGTCTGTGATCTGATTATGTTTTTGCCATCTTCACATGCTTGAAATTGTATTTTCTGATCCCTTTTGGCTCAAGGTCACTAAGGTACTTTTGTTAAGCTCTTTGAGTAGCTCCATGACATGCCTTGCTTTGCCATGTTAAGTTCTTGTAGCATATAGTTTTCATGCTCCAAAGTGTGCTACCTGATCTGAAATTCCAGGCTTGTGTTAATTTCACTAAGTCTGAAACCTGTTTACCAATTGCACTTTTGCGATGCTTGTTTGAACCTGTTAATGGATGAATTGGCCGTAGCTCAGTGTTCATATTTTGTCAAGCATTATGAGTGGATCCCTTCCATGTATTTTGTATCCATGTTTGAGTGCTTTAGAATAATTATCTTGTTGCATTTAGATGGCTACTTGCTGTTTATCGCAGACCGGTGCCATATTTGTTTTGCTTGCCATTTCCAAACCATGCATCCGATTCTGGTGTTCTTTATATAGATTTCAACCGAAATCACCTCACCTTTCCAGTGGCACACTTGGATTTCCATGTTGAGGCCAGGTTCATTCATTCCTTGTCAAATCTTGCATATGCATCACATATCGCATCCCGCATAGCATACCATGTTTGCATCATTTTGTTTGAGCTTTGCACGTGGTTGATTGTGTTCCTTGTGCTTGTTTGTCTTGTTTGGGTAGAGCCGGGAGACGAGTTCGCTAAGAGGAGCCCGTTGAGTTCGCTTACGAGGATCAAGTCAACTCTGACAACTTTGCAGGCAAGATGATCATACCCTCGAAATCACTTCTATCTTTGCTTTGCTAGATGCTCGCTCTTTGCTATGCCTATGCTACGATGCCTACCACTTGCTTATCATGCCTCTCAAATTGCCATGTCAAACCTCTAACCCACCATGTCCTAGCAAACCGTTGATTGGCTATGTTACCGCTTTGCTCAGCCTCTCTTATAGCGTTGCTAGTTGCAGGTGAAGATTGGAGATCGTTCCTTGTTAGAACATTATTTTTCTTGTTGGGATATCATTATATTATCTTGTTATCTTAATGCATCTATATACTTGGTAAAGGGTGGAAGGCTCGGCCTTTTGCCTAGTGTTTTGTTCCACTCTTGCCGCCCTAGTTTCCGTCATATCGGTGTTATGTTCCCGGATTTTGCGTTCCTTACGCGGTTGGGTGATAATGGGAACCCCTTGACAAATCGCCTTGAATAAAACTCCTCCAGCAATGCCCAACCTTGGTTTTACCATTTGCCACCTAGCCTCTTTTTCCCTTGGGTTTCCGGAGCCCGAGGGTCATCTTATTTAAACCCCCCCGGTCCAGTGCTCCTCTGAGTGTTGGTCCAAACTAGAGTCCTATGCAGCGCCCCCTCAGGGAAACTCAAGGTTTGGTTTTAGTTGTATGGAGCGCTCATCTGAGTGTGCCCTGAGAACGAGATATGTGCAGCTCCTATCGGGATTTGTCGGCACATTCGGGCAGTGTTGCTGGATTTGTTTTAAATTGTCAAAGTTGTCTTGTAGAACCGGGATACCGAGTCTGATCGGAATGTCTCGGGAGAAGGTATATCCTTCGTTGACCGTGAGAGCTTGTCATGGGCTAAGTTGGGACTCCCCTGCAGGGATTTGAACTTTCGAAAGCCGTGCCCGCGGTTATGGGCAGATGGGAATTTGTTAATGTCCGGTTGTAGATAACTTGAACCTTAACTTAATTAAAATGAATCAACGGTGTGTGTTACCGTGATGGTCTCTTCTCGGCGGAGTCTGGGAAGCGAACACGGTGTTGGAGTAAAGTTTGCCGTAGGTTGTTTCTCTAGTTCTTCGTTCGCGCTTTGCCTTCTCTTCTCGCTCTCTTTTGCGTACAGGTTAGCCACCATATATGCTAGTCGCTTGCTGCAGCTCCAATTATTTACCTTGCCTTACCTATAAGCTTAAATAGTCTTGATCACGAGGGTGCGAGATTGCTGAGTCCCTGTAGCTCACAGATTACTTCCAAACCAGATGCAGGGCCTGATGACTCCGTTCCAGATGATGCGCTTGAGCTCAAGTGGGAGTTCGACGAGGACTCACGCCGTTACTATGTGTCTTTCCCTGATGATCAGTAGTGGTGCCCAGTTGGGGCGATCGGGACCATGTCGCATGTTGGGGTTGATCTTTTATTTTGGTACCGTAGTCGGACCATGATTGTATTGGTTGATGTAATGCTATTTATGTACTTTATGTGAAGTGGCGAGTGTAAGCCAACTATGTTACCTTTCCCTTTATTATCTATATTACATGGGATGTTGTGAAGATTACCTTACTTGCAACATTGCTTTCAATGCGGTTATGCCTCTAAGTCGTGCTTCGACACGTAGGAGATATAGCCGCATCGAGGGCGTTACAAAGATTTTGTGCATCCAACCATAAAAGCACATGACAACCTCTGCTTCCCTCTGCGAAGGGCCTATCTTTTATTTTTGTCTTATACCTTATACAAAAGTCATGGTGATCTTCACCTTTCCTTTTTTACACTTTATCCTTTGGCAAGCACTATGTGTTGGAAAGATCCTGATGATATATATATATAATTGGATGTGGGTTTTCATAAAGCATTGTTGTTGACATTACCCTTGAGGTAAAAGGTTGGGAGGCAAAACTATAAGCCCCTATCTTTCTCTGTGTCCCATTAAAACTTCATACCCATAAGTATTGCGTGAGTGTTAGCAATTGTGAAAGAGTAAATGATAGTTGAGTATGTGGACTTGCTGAAAAGCTCTTATACTGACTCTTTCCGATGTTACGATAAATTGCAATTGCTTCAATGACTGAGATTATAGTTTCCTAGTTTTTTAATGAAGTTTTTGATTCATACTTGACATTATGAATATATTGTTACTTTAGCATAAGAAATCGTATGACTATATATATATAGGGCTGGACTATTCTGTTACCCCCGGCCCTATATACAGCGCCCTCCATCAGAAACAAAAAAACCAATCCGAACCGGTACGTGCCCGTCCTACCCAAGGAGAAAAAGAAAACTCTTATCCACTCCCTACCCCGCAGCCTCCCGATTCACCTCCACCTTCCACCGCCGGTGTAACGCCCTCGATGCGGCTATATCTCCCACGTGTCGAAGCACAACTTAGAGGCATAACCGCATTGAAAGCAATGTCACAAGTGAGGTAATCTTCAAGCAACCCATGTATTACATAAGGGAAAGAGATACATAGTTGGCTTACAATCGCCACTTCACACAATACATGAATAAAGCATTACATCAACCAGATACACACAAGGTTCGACTACGGAACCAAAATAAAAGAAGACTACCCCAAATGCTACACAGATCCCCGATCGTCCCCAACTGGGCTCCTCTACTGATCAACTAGAACGAAACAACACAAAGGACAAGATCTTCATCGAGCTCCTCCTTGAGCTCGGCTGCGTCACCTGCTCAGTAACATCGGCACCTGCAAACTGGTTTTGGAAGTATCTGTGAGTCACGGGGACTCAGCAATCTCACACCCTCACGATCAAGACTATTTAAGCTTATAGGAAGGGTAAAGGTATGATGTGGAGCTACAGCAAGCGACTAGCATATATGGTGGCTAAACATACGCAAATGAGAGCAAGAAGAGAAGGCAAAAGCAAGGTCGAACAACTATGATCAAGAAGTGATCCTAGAACAACCTACGTCAAACATAACTCCAACACCATGTTCACATCCCGGACTCCGCCGGAAAGAGACCATCACGGTTACACACGCGGTTGATGTATTTTAATTAAGATCAACTTCAGGTTTTCTTCAACCGGACATTAACAAATTCCCATCTTCCCATAACCGCGGGCATGGTTTTCAAAAGTTCAAATCCCTCCAGGGGTGTCCCAACTTAGCCCATCACAAGCTCTCACGGTCAACGAAGGATATTCCTTCTCCCAAGACAATCCGATCAGACTCGGCATCCCGGTTACAAGACATCCTCGACAATGGTAAAACAAGTCCAGCAAGACCACCTGCTGTGCCGACAAATCCCGATAGGAGCTGCACATATCTCGTTCTCAGGGCACACTGGATAAGCTAAGCGTACGGGAGCCAACGTAACCCAAGTTGCCAAGGGACGGCCCCGCACGGTGCTCTGGGTTGGACCAACACTTAGATAAGCACTGGCCCGGGGGTTTAAAATAAAGATGACCCTCGGGATGAGCGACTCCCAAGGGAAAAAGGCTAGGTGGCGAATGGTAAAACCAAGGTTGGGCCTTGTTGGAGGAGTTTTATTCAAAGCGAACTGTCAAGGGGTTCCCATTATAACCCAACCGTGTAAGGAACGCAAAATCCGGGAACATAACACCGATATGACGGAAACTAGGGTGGCAAGAGTGGAACAAATCACCAGGCATAAGGCCGAGCCTTCCGCCCTTTACCAAGTGTATAGATGCATTAACTAAATTAGAGATATTGTGATATCCCAACAAAATATCCATGTTCCAACAAGGAACAAACTCCAATCTTCACCTGCAACTAACAACGCTATAAGAGGGGCTGAGCAAAGCGGTAACATAGCCAAACAACGGTTTGCTAGGACAAGGTGGGTTAGAGGCTTGGCTCAACAATATGGGAGGCAGGATAAGCCAGTGGTAGGTATCGCGGCATAGGCATAGCCAAAGAGCGAGCAACTAGCAAACAAAGATAGAAGTGATTTTGAGGGTATGGTCATCTTGCCTGAGATCCCGCAAGGAAGAAGAACGAGTCCAGCAAGAAGACAAACGGACGAAGTCGAACGGATCCTCACAAACGCGATGTTATCGGAACTAACCCGAAGAAGCAACACCGGAAAGAAGAAAACAACATAGTAAACACCCACGACATAATCATGGCATGATGCACAAACAATTATGATGCATGTCCGGTTTAATGAAGCATGTCATCACAAAGTGCACAAGCAATACTACAAGTTAAGTGGAGCTCAATATGCAACGAGTTGCATATTGACGGAACACCACAATAGTTATTTAGTTCTCTCCCGTTTAAGTTCTCAACAATATTAAATGTTGGTTAACATGGCAAGAGGTGAAGCATAACAAAACTGTACCATTTAGACAGTTTAAATGGGGCCGGATATAACAAACAACAAATCCGGTAAATCCCCACATGCATATAGAAATTTTATGGAAACAACAATTATAAACATTCTTGAAGTTGTTATCATGATGCGGATGACATGCACGTTTTATGCAATATTTATGAAAATGTTGATAAGAGCATATTAAGAAGCTTTTGTCACCGTGGTGGAAAGAAAGGGAGTGCCATGGCAACGATAACGGTTCCGGTAGCTCATGGAAATACCGATGCAAAAGGAAAAGTGACGGGAGCATGCAAAAGATGGTGGGGTGATCCCGACTACCGGGTTCCCATGGGTTAGTGGCACGGAAAACGAGTGACAAATCGGACACGGTGCAGACAAAGGGTGCACCCCATGCGACACAAGCATTCATTCTCGGACGTTCGTTCTCGGCGGTTATACCTTCAAAGCGTGCAAACGGGATGGTTCGAGTTCGTCGAGGGAAGTAGAGGAAGTAGTTGTTCCACGACGGTAGTCGTTCACGTTCATAGTGGAAGTAGCGGTTCACGCGACGGTAGTCGAACTTGACGTTCGTGTTACACGGGTCTTCGGCGACGGACGACGTACATGGTTCGGAGTGGTACTTGCACCTTCGGACTTGACGAATCTGAGGGCTTCGGGGTTCACCATTGAACTTGACAAAACCCATGGCGACGGAGAGGTATGCGTCGGCGGTAGTCGTTCGGGAGGAGAGCGTCCGTTGAACTTGGCGTTCTTTAGACTTGCTGGTCTCGTCGAAACAAAGGGGTACTTGGTACAATCCGCATGGTCGTGCACTTGTCGTCGAGGGACTTGATGGTCTTGACAAAACAAAGGGGTACTTGGCAAAACCCTGTTCTTCGGAGGTCGACGGTAGTGGTACTTGGCAAAATGCACGTCGAGGGTAGTTGTTCTCATATCGACGTGGTACTTGGCGATTTTGGAGACGACGGAAGATGAACTTGGCGGTCCTCGTAGAACTAGTACTTGGCGTTAGTGATACACGTTTCGAAAGCAGTTCATGACGATGGCAGCCGAAACTTGGTGATCTGAAGGGGTACTTGACGAAATCCACAAACAGGACTTGGTGCGGGCGTGACGATGCAAAGGAAGTGTGTGGCGGACGCTGCTGTTCATCTGCTTCGAGCAAAGGCGAGGCCATGGTGGATGCAGACGATGACGCAGCAGCAGACTTGACACCGGGGAGCAGCAGAGGGACTACGGTGAACAACATGATGCAGGTTGGGCGGCGGAGCTTGACGGGTCCAGCCGAGGTTGCCGGCAGCAGGGGCTGCGACGTGGCCGGGCGTCGGGTCTGGTGGTGCGGCACGAGGAAGGAGAGGCCGGCAGGGGCATGGCAAACCATGGAGGCCGGCAGTGCCATGGCCATGGGGATCGGCGCGAGGAGGGGACGGAAGAGCTCGCTAAGGCGCGGCATCCAGAGAAGCAGCGGGCGAAGCCGATGCTCCGGCGTTGTTACTCCTCTCCTCGTGGAGCTCCTGGACGAGGGGGCTCGGGAACTCGGCACGCGAGGCTACAGGAAGGTCCGGCGGAGCTCATGAACGGAGCAGCAGGGCGGAGGCGCCGCGCTCCGGGTCGCCGAAGTCCAGCAGGGCCGCGGTGGCGGCCCCCGGCGAGGAAGCCGAACGGAGTCGGGGTGAGGCGCAGGGAGATGGGGGCTCTGACCAGTCGTCCGGGTCGCGGAGGACGAAGATCCGGCGGGGCACGAAGGTACAGGGCGGCGGGGGCTCTCCTGATGCTTGATGTGTACGTGCATGCGGCGCAGGGAAGGAACGGGGACATGAGGAATCCGGAGTAGGGGCTCTTGGCGGCGAGAGGAGGGATACGAGGGAAGATGAGAACGGGTAGAGGGATCCGGTCAGGGCTAGGGTTAGGAGGGTAGGTGGGCCGGCGCAGGAATAGGCCTAGGGAGGCCCAGTGGAGAGGGAAGCGTCTAGGCGCAGATGGGCCTGCCTGGCTGGGCTCTCTTCTCCCCCATAACCTCTCCACTCAAAACAGAGGAGAGAAGTGAAAAAAAGGAAGGAAGGAAAAGAGAGAAAAGTAAGGATTAGGGAAGGAATTTGGGAAAGGGTTTAATTTTCCTGGAGTCATGAAAAAGTGCTCGTTCCAAGCAAATTGGAGTGGCAAGATTGCAAGATTTAAATTCAAACTCATCTGAATTTAATTCAAATGGTTTGAACTGGGACTTGGGTTTTGAAGTGTCCAAAAATGTTGAAATTTTATGGAGGAACCTCGACAAAAGGGAAGAGAAATGCGGGCAAGGTTTTCAAGTCAAACTTGAAGTAGAAAAGACATGGGGAATATTTGCAAGTGTGTTATGGTTAATTCCAAATAAATGGAATAATTTTTATCATAGCTCCGTAATATTGGGATATATGTTGTAAAGAGAATCACCACGTGAATTCCCTCGGTTTAAATGGATCGAAGATCCATACGATTTATTTGGTTGAGTTTTTAAAACGGGTTGCATGATGACATGATGCAATGCACAAATAAAAGGGCAGGCACAAAAGAAACACACGGCGAAACCCGGAACATATGGAAGTCTTCTCGAGCATCGGTCTCGGGGCGTTACAACACTCCACCACTACGAGAGGATCTCATCCCGAGATCTAGGATGGCACCGAAGGAAAACGGAAGAGAAAGAGAAGAGGTAAAACTAAGTTGCTTCTTTGACAAACGAGTGACACCAAAGAACCTTGCGAGGCAGAAACAAATTGAGAGAAAGAATGTAACGAAGGTGAACAAAGTTGAAAACAGTCCGTTAGAAAAGAGGAACAAGGAACATTACTAGAACCTTGTAGTAGAAAGACATAAGAAAAGGGTTGCAATGGACAAAAGTACATTCAAGCACTCCGGTTGAGACGAGATGAACAAGGAACGATAAAGATCAATTACGATAACACTCCGGTTGGAAATGGAAGGTAAGGAAATGAGCTTAGCAAAATGAAAGCACTCAGATGAGACTCCAGTTAGAAGAGGAATGATAGACACAACACTCCGGTTAAAACAAGGTAGAGAAGGAATAAGACTGATATAATTTGGGCAGCACTTCGACTGTAAATGGAAGGAATAGAACAAGATCTTGAGAGAGCACGCTTACAACATATGCTAGAACGGAGTTGTTGGATTAACAACAACAAAAAGAGTAAGCTTGTAGTGGGCTTATGGAGAACATCTGAAAATTATGAGGTGACAACCTGCCATTCACGGAAAAGATTAGATTGGATTTATATGACAAGGAGATGAGAAACTATTTCACCGGGAGGATAAATGAAGAGCTTGGGTCATTTATAAGCACCATAGATAGCAACAATCCGTAGGGAAAGCTTTAGGTGAAATATAACCCAATATAACTCCAATGAAGAGATTGATTGGTTGAAAAGATGCCTTGAGCGAAGAGAAAAAGATGGATCTAAATATGTCACTCTTGAAAACTTGTGAATCATGAAACACGAAGGGAAATTATCACCAATGACATAACACCATCTCAAGAGATAAGGTAGGAAGAAGTGCACTTTGGAATGCACGATGAAGAATACTTGAACTCCTCAAAACAAACATGTGTCGAGCACCACGTTCATTTTAGGGTAAAGCTTGGCGGATCATAATTTCGAGAGAAATCTTGAGGACAAATGAAGAATGAAAGGAATCCTTGACGAACCACGATGTAGAGCCTCCATGAAGAACTCCGGTGACCAAATGATGATAAAAAGAAAGAGAAGTTGAAAAAAAATGGTGAAGCCTTGTTATGATTTAGATGGATCTTCGTGACGACATAATGCGGAAAACTTGGCACTTCGGAAAAGAAAAGATGAGGCAGTTGAAACCGAGAATTGATATGATGAACCACTCCGGAAAGCAGGAATTTATCACTTGGATGAACAGAAATAAGAATTATGTTATGCGTATCCTTCACCAATTTAATTGATGACGAGCAAACGGATTTGGCATACTACTTATTCTCGTTGAAAAGGATTTAGAGAGATATAGCGCAACTTGAGAGGGTCTTCAACGATCCGCCGGTAGAATTTGGAAAGAACGAATGAATTGATATGATAACGAAGGAAGAGAAATCTTGAATGAATCATCGTAAGAATTGAAAAACGATTGAAGAAAAGATAAAGAAACACCGGGAAGAATTATGAAATGAATGAAGAAACTTGAGAGAATTAGATACATGAGAACGAAGGGATCACAAACTGATTAGAGATCACTTGAACGATGCACCGGTAAGATTAGGAGAACGATAACTGAAAGCTGGGAATGAATAATTATGAGATGATGGGCTCTGGAGAATCAAACTAAAAATACTCTGAATTACTCCGGATGGGTGAAAAGAATATCTCACAATTGAAAACAATTATGAGAGGATGGTAAACAAACTAGAACCATGAATCTTGAGAGACGAATAAGATTGAGGAGAAACTCTTCTTCGGTCTTCAAAATCTGAGAATGACGACGAGAAACACCACCATGATTTTTTGAGGCACTCCGGAATGAAAATTAGAAAGGTTGAACCAACGATGAAAGAATTTTAAAGATCTTGGAGAAATACATATGACTGATGATAATTCATTCTTACGTCAAACTTTGAAAAGAATTTGAGAATAACTCCGGGAAGAATTAGAAGAGTCAGGTAAGATCCTGGGAAAAGACCTGTGGTTTAGGGCCCACTCAAAAGATACACCGTTGAAAGATTTGAAGGAGCGATTGCACCGGTTGGATAAAAGGCTTGAATTAGATAACATCCTCGAAAGAGCTTGAACGAATGCAGAGTGGAAACACAAATCTTCGAGATATCTTGAGCACTCCGGAACAAATGAATAGCGAGAAGTGAATGATTATGAGGTGCACCGGTATGAGAAGGTATTTGAAACAAGGAAAAGAATATGATCAACACAGAAAACTTGAATTGTATCCACCGGAGAAGAAAAGAATGAAGAATGATGATCTTGAAGCTCCATTAAAATCTTCATGAGAAACACCGGATAAGAACATTGACGGAAAAGAATGGAGAGGCTTCCCATCAATAAAATTGATACTTGATTAAGAAATCTTAATCTTTGAAGAAAAGGGGTGGGTGGGTGGGAAAAAAACAAAGGCAACTTGGAGACGGATGAAACAAATACCGTTGAGAAAAACTGATACTTGATCTTGGGGGTGTTGAAATGATCGGATCCACTTGAAGAGAAACACACCGGTGAAAAGAATTGACATGACAATCTCAATAAACGAGAAGGATTAGTATTCACATAGGAATATGAGAACACCGCTTAGGGAAGGTATGGAATCAACACTTGACATTGAAGCAACTCGAATACCACAACTCAAAACAAAACAAAGGATTGGCTTGCAAAATAAGCCAGAACAAACATATGATAGAGATTTCGTTCGAATTTTTTGTGGTGGGGCCTATACGAGCTCGATCGTACAGCACCGTCATGTACAAAGAAGTGCACATGAGATACGAAGCATCCCCGAGTCGGCATAGCCAAGGACTCTTTAAGACACAACGAGACCACTGTAAAACCAATCATGAATAGGCGGACCACTAGACGTCGAACCCCAATTTCGTATCATACATCTGTTGGAAAGAAATCCTAGGAGCTACTTGAATTCCCACCTATGAAACTCCCGAACCTTTCCGGTTATGCAATCAGGTGTTGGGGATACAGGGGAAGCATAATATCTCACCCAAAACTAGCAAATCCTACATCCTGCTGTATCCATCCTTCAACACATAACCAAGAAACCTTTGGAAATCATTTACCTCAACCTTCGAAAAGCATCCGTTATACGAGTTATGGCAATATTCCCGAACTCCCGCCCCAGTACTGGGTGGCGTCGAGGTTATCTCACCAACAACTGCATAAAAGAGATTTTCGATGTCGGCGAAACTCGGGTATTCCAGAACTGCAACGATAAAATTGTGACGACAACACCTCGGAGCTCAACTCCCCGGGACACTGCCACAACCCCTAAATGTCAGGAGGCACCAAGAACAATGTTCTCATCACAAAACCATCGGAACGATTCCAAGATACCCGTGTGATCCTAAAAATTTTTTTAGTGAAATTTGAGAAGAGAAGAGTCAAAACTCTACGTCAGGATGCCTCACCAGAGCGACGAAGGGACTGAGGAGTAAAAATAATCCTACTCTCCGATATATATAATCCTAAATTACTCAAAACATTTTTCTAGACTCAACAACGCCAGCGATTCAATCAAGCAGGGGGCTCCTAAGTCGGGGAAGGCTCTGATTACCAGCTTGTAACGCCCTCGATGCGGCTATATCTCCCACGTGTCGAAGCACGACTTAGAGGCATAACCGCATTGAAAGCAATATCGCAAGTGAGGTAATCTTCACGCAACCCATGTATTAAATAAGGGAAAGAGATACATAGTTGGCTTACAATCACCACTTCACACAATACATGAATAAAGCATTACATCAACCAGATACACACAAGGTCCGACTACGGAACCAAAATAAAAGAAGACTACCCCAAATGCTACACATATCCCCGATCATCCCCAACTGGGCTCCACTACTGATCAACTAGAACGAAACAACACAAAGGACAAGATCTTCATCGAGCTCCTCCTTGAGCTCGGTTGCGTCACCTTCTCGGTAACATCGGCACCTGCAAACTGGTTTTGGAAGTATCTGTGAGTCATGGGGACTCAGCAATCTCACACCCTCGCGATCAAGACTATTTAAGCTTATAGGAAGGGTAAAGGTATGATGTAGAGCTGCAGCAAGCGACTAGCATATATGGTGGCTAAACATACGCAAATGAGAGGGAGAAGAGAAGGTAAAAGCAAGGTCGAACAACTATGATCAAGAAGTGATCCTAGGACAACCTACGTCAAACATAACTCCAACACCATGTTCACTTCCCGGACTCTGCCGGAAAGAGACCATCACGGTTACGCACGCGGTTGATGTATTTTAATTAAGACCAACTTCAGGTTTTCTACAACCAGACATTAACAAATTCACATCTGCCCATAACCGCCGGCACGGCTTTCGAAAGTTCAAATCCCTGCAGGGGTGTCCCAACTTATCCCATCACAAGCTCTCATGGTCAACGAAGGATATTCCTTCTCCCAAGACAATCCAATCAGACTCGGCATCCCGGTTACAAGACATCCTCGACAATGGTAAAACAAGTCCAGCAAGACCACCTGATGTGCCGACAAATCCCGATAGGAGCTGCACATATCTCGTTCTCAGGGCACACCGGATAAGCTAAGCGTACGGCAGCCAACGTAACCCAAGTTGCCAAGGGACGGCCCGCACGGTGCTCTGGGTTGGACCAACACTTAGACAAGCACTGGCCCGGGGGTTTAAAATAAAGATGACCCTTGGGATGCACGACTCCCAAGGGAAAAAGGCTAGGTGGCGAATGGTAAAACCAAGGTTGGGCCTTGCTCGAGGAGTTTTATTCAAAGCGAACTGTCAAGGGGTTCCCATTATAACCCAACCGTGTAAGGAATGCAAAATCCGGGAGCATAACACCGATATGACAGAAACTAGGGCGGCAAGAGTGGAACAAATCACCAGGCACAAGGCCGAGCCTTCCACCCTTTACCAAGTGTATAGATGCATTAACTAAATAAGAGATATTGTGATATCCCAACAAAATATCCATGTTCCAACAAGGAACAAACTCCAATCTTCACCTGCAACTAACAACGCTATAAGAGGGGCTGAGCAAGGCGGTAACATAGACAAACAACGGTTTGCTAGGACAAGATGGGTTAGAGGCTTGGCTCAACAATATGGGAGGCAGGATGAGCAAGTGGTAGGTATCGCGGCATAGGCATGGCCAAAGAGCGAGCAACTAACAAGCAAAGATAGAAGTGATTTCGAGGGTATGGTCATCTTGCCTGAGATCCCGCAAGGAAGAAGAACCGAGTCCAGCAAGAAGACAAATGGACAAAGTCGAACGGATCCCCACAAACGCGACGTTATCGGAACTAACCCGAAGAAGCAACACCGGAAAGAAGCAAACAACATAGTAAAAAACCACGACATAATCATGGCATGAAGCACAAACAATTATGATGCATGTCCGGTTTAATGAAGCATGGCATGGCAAAGTGCACAAGCAATACTACAAGTTAAGTGGAGCTCAATATGCAACGAGTTGCATATTGACGGAACACCACAACAGTTATTTAGTTCTCTCCCATTTAAGTTCTCAACAATATTAACTATTGGTTAACATGGCAAGAGGTGAAGCATAACAAAACTGTACCATTTAAACAGTTTAAATGGGGCCGAATATAACAAACAACAAATCCAGCAAATCCTCACATGCATATAGAAATTAGATGGAAAGAACAATTATAAACATTCTTGAAGTTGTTATCATGATGCGGATGACATGCACGTTTTATGCAATATTTATGAAAATGTTGATAAGAGCATATTAAGAAGCTTTTGTCACCGTGGTGGAAAGAAAGGGAGTGCCACGGCAACGATAACGGTTCCGGTAGCTCATGGAAATACCGATGCAAAAGGAAAAGTGACGGGAGCATGCAAAAGATGGTGGGGTGATCCCGACTACCGGGTTCCCATGGGTTAGTGGCATGGAAAACGAGTGACAAATCGGACACGGTGCAGACAAAGGGTGCACCCCGTACAACACAAGAATTCATTCTCGGACGTTTGTTCTCGGCGGTTATACCTTCAAAGCGTGCAAACGGGACAGTTCGAGTTCGTCGAGGGAAGTAGAGGAAGTAGTTGTTCCGCGACGGTAGTCGTTCACGTTCATAGTGGAAGTAGCGGTTCACGCGACGGTAGTCGAACTTGACGTTCGCGTTACACGGGTCTTCGGCGACGGTCGACGTACATGGTTCGGAGTGGTACTTGCACCTTTGGACTTGACGAATCCGAGGGCTTCGGGGTTCACTGTTGAACTTGACGAAACCCACGACGACGGAGAGGTACGCGTCGGCGGTAGTCATTCGGGAGGAGAGCGTCGTCGAACTTGGCGTTCTTTGGACTTGCTGGTCTCGTCGAAACAAAGGGGTACTTGGTACAATCCGCATAGTCGTGCACTTGTCGTCGAGGGACTTGATGGTCTTGACAAAACAAAGGGGTACTCGGCTAAACCCTGTTCTTCGGAGGTCGACGGTAGTGGTACTTGGCAAAATGCACGTCGAGCGTAGTTGTTCTCATATCGACGTGGTACTTGGCGATTTTGGAGACGACAGAAGACGAACTTGGCGGTCCTCGTAGAACTAGTACTTGGCGTTAGTGATACATGTTTCGAAAGCAGTTCATGATGATGTCAGCCAAAACTTGGTGATCCGAAGGGGTACTTGACGAAATCCACAAACAGGACTTGGCGCGGGCGTGACGATGCAAAGGAAGTGTGCGGCCGACGCTGCTGTTCATCTGCTTCGAGCAGAGGCGAGGCCATGGTGGATGCAGACGATGACGTAGTAGCAGACTTGACACCGGGGAGCAGCAGAGGGAGTACGGTGAACAACATGATGCAGGTTGGGCGGCGGAGCTTGACGGGTCCAGGCGAGGTCGTTGGTAGCAGGGGCTGCGACGTGCCCGGGCATCGGGTCTGGTGGTGCGGCACGAGGAAGGAGAGGCCGGCAGGGGCGCGGAAAACCATGGAGGCCGGTGGTGCCATGGCCATGGGGATCGGCACGAGGAGGGGACGGAGGAGCTCGCTAAGGCGCGGCATCCAGAGAAGCAGCGGGCGAAGCCGACGCTCCGGCGTTGTTGCTCCTCTCCTCGTGGAGCTCCTGGACGAGGGGGCTTGGGAACTCGGCGCGCGAGGCTGCAGGAAGGTCCGGTGGAGCTCATGAACGGAGCAGCAGGGCGGAGGCGCCGCGCTCCGGGTCACCGAAGTTCAGCAGGGCCGTGGCGGCAGCCCCCGACGAGGAAGCCGAACGGAGTCGGGGCGAGGCGCAGGGAGATGGCGGCTCTGGCCGGTCGTCCGGGTCACGGAGGATAAGGATCCGGTGGGGCATGAAGGTACAGGGCGGCGGGGGCTCTCCTGATGCTTGATGTGTACGTGCATGCGGCGCAGGGAAGGAACGGGGAGATGAGGAATCGGGAGCAGGGGCTCTTGGTGGTGAGAGGAGGGAGACGAGGGAAGATGGGATCGAGCAGAGGGATCCGGTCGGGGCTAGGTTTAGGAGGGTAGGTGGGCCGGCGCGGGAATAGGCCTAGGGAGGCCCAGTGGAGAGGGAAGCGTCTAGGCGTAGATGGGCCTGCCTGGCTGGGCTCTCTTCTCCCCCATAACCTCTCTACTCAAAAACAGAGGAGAGAAGAGAAAAAAAGGAAGTAAGGAAAAGAGAGAAAAGTAAGGATTAGGGAAGGAATTTGGGAAAGGGTTTAATTTTCCTGGACTCACGAAAAAGTGCTCATTCCAAGAAAATTGGAGTGGCAAGATTGCAAGATTTAAATTCAAACTCATTTGAATTTAATTCAAATGGTTTGAACTGGGAATTTGGTTTTGAAGTGTCCAAAAATGTTGAAATTTTTGGAGGAACCTCAACAAAAGGGAAGAGAAATGTGGGCAAGGTTTTGAAGTCAAACTTGAAGTAGAAAAGACATGGGGAATATTTGCAAGTGTGTTATGGTTAATTCCAAATAAATGGAATAATTTTTATCATAGCTCCCTAATATTGGGATATATGTTGTAAAGAGAATCACCACATGAATTCCCTCGGTTTAAATGGATCAAAGATCCATACGGTTTATTTGGTTGAGTTTTTAAAACGGGTTGCATGATGACATGATGCAATGCACAAATAAAAGGGCAGGCACAAAAGAAACACATGACGAAACCCGGAACATATGGAAGTCTTCTCGAGCATTAGTCTCGGGGCGTTACAGCCGGGCGCCGTCCCCCGCAACTCCGACGACCTCCTTCCCCCGCTTTGGCCGCCTCCCTCCCCAGCACCAGCCTCCTCCCAGCGCGCCTTCGGCCGGCCTCGCCTCAAGCGCGCCACCATCCGACCTCCTCTCCAAGCGCGCCGCCGGCCGGCCTTCTCCCCTGCGCGCCGTCGCCCGGCCCTCCCCCTAGCGTGCCGCCACCGGCCCCCCCCCCCTGCGCCACTGACGGCCCCCTCTAACCCTGCGCGCTGCTGCCCGCCCACTCTCCCAGCGCACCACCGCGCCGCCCCCCTCCCTTAGCGCGCCATCGAGCGCCCCATCTACCACCAGTAGCGCTACCGCTTGTCCCCACTTCGTCGTTGCTGCACACCATCGTGGTGGAGGCGCAGCACCGCCTTCGAGATGCTCCACCAGGTTCTCCTCTGGCGCTAACTCAAACTGCCGCGCATCGTCCTTGTAACAGCCGGGCCTCCTGTCCCTGAGCTGGCAGTCCCCTGGCCTCTGGCAGGCCTTCATCTCCAGCCGTCAGCGTGGCGCATAGGGCGTTCACCACTGGCACCACTGGCCATTCACCGTCAACACTCGTGGCCCTTCAACGACTCTCCTTTGCCACATACGTTTTCTGGATTTATTGAAACATGCAGAGGTAAGCAACATGACAAGTTCAAAGAGCATTGAGATTAACATACACTGCTCTGCTAATCCCTACACTGCTTACTTAGTACTAGTTCCAATCATGCCCTGTACTAAAAAGAAACATACACTAGGTGTCACAGTTCACTGCGGATTTTATCATCAGTTCATGAATAATTACAGAAAAAAGATCAATGTGTGTTACTACCATGCAAGGCTCCCCTGCTGGATGTCAGTGCCGAAGGGGCATCCCCACGACCATAGACTTCTCTCTACTCCTGCAATTCAAGGTTGATTTTCCTGTTAAACATTCACACAGAAAGAATAGAGCTCCTCCGTACACATTGTGCACCGGCGTCAAAACATGTTATACTAATTAGTAAGTTCAAAAACTATGTTCTAAACTGAAGCTCAGACAAGGAGACGGGGATGACTGTTGTTCATTTTATTCATCCCACAAATTTCTTCAGCCCACAACTATGCTCTGTTGTTCATTTTATTCAAGAGTTCTGAGGTGGATGACTGTTAACCCTGCTATTGGATAGATGTGCCTTCTTCGGCATCACTGTGACATCCACCCATTGTGTTTATTGATGTGATGTTGTGAACTTTTTTAGTGCTGTAAAAATTGTTTACTTCTAGTTGCTGCTTGATGCCATGGCTGAAATGTGCAAGTTCAATCATTGTCATAGAGCAAGTCCAGAAGTTTGATTTAGTTAAAAAGTAGGAAAAGAAAAATCTCAGTGCTAGTGTGGAGAACCTTCATGTTCTAGTAATGTTGTATGCCAGGTTAAGGACAGTCATCTGGGTGCAAGGGAGCAACTGCTGATGGAGGTCGAGTCAAAGTGTTGTGACTGGCTGCAGATCCTCTGATGGTAATGCCCCTCTACATTTGAATTGACAAAAAAGTTACAGAATTTCAGTTCCTTTGTACTTATGAGATCCTCAGTCCACGACGAAAAATTGCAGAGTTCTACTTCCTCAAGATAGGAGTGAGATTTTGATGGCACACTAGACTATGATGTTGGACTAGCAAATTTAGCAGATGATGATGTTGTACATCAATTCAGACCTGAGAGACCGTAAGCTAAAAGAAAAAATATACAGGAGTTCAAAGTTGAGAAAATAGGGGGATGTTTGTTCGTATGTCTAAAAATAATTGAGTTTATATAGGGGTTCAAATGGATAAAAAATGAATAGTTATATGTTTGAAGTTCATCGACCAAAATTCTAAAAGTTCAAATTGAGAAACGTGGTAAGTTTGAACGGAAAATAAATGAGCCTTTTGACAATTTCACTGAGAAAAAGGTAAGGAGTTTATGTATAACTGTAGCTAGTGCCCCATCGAATCAACATTGCAATGTAGCAAAATAGTTTGTTTACATATCTCTAGCTGTATGAGAATGAATGTTTTGTTATTATATCTGTTTCATTGCTTGTCTTCAGTCACCTAAATAAGTTCAAGAAAAATCTCTAAGTTTGGTGCGTGTGCTGCTATAAATCTAAACTTCCTTCCAATAATTCTAGTACTGATGAGCATCGAGTTGATTGAAATCATGTACTCCTAGTTGGTTTCTGAGACCCTTACTGGTCCTTCTATATATAGAATCATGTACTCCTAGTTGGTTTTTAAGGTGTCTCTAAGGTGACACCTAGGCGCCTAAGCGTCCGCTTTAGGTGCCTAGGCGTCGTCTAGGTGTCGAGGCGCCCCCCAGCACCTTAAAGCAAAGCGTCACCTTAAAAACATAGATGACAAATGGTGCGAGGAAATTCTGAATACGTGGCATGACCGCTCTTGGACAGTAAACATTTATATCTTATTTATTTGTGCAGACAGTCTGTGCTTCTTCAGTTCTAAAATTCCCAGAGCGTCAGTGCAACTACATATTCGGGTATGCTATGTTGATTCTATAATTTTCCGTATGCTTGTATGTACAAAAATATGGTATATTTACTGCTTCATTTTCTTGTGGTGCGAATGTTGTTGATGTACATAATTTGTGCTGACTAGCAGTCTCCCCCACTGCGTCGCCGCCCCGACCACCAGCCTCCCCGGGCATGGTACGCAACCCACTCCTTGTGCCACACCGTCCTCCATGCCCCACCCCGTGCCACCAGCCGCCGCCTCCCTCCCGCGGACCACCCGCGGCTGCCACGCCAAGGCTTGCGCTCAGCGGACGCGGGGGGAGCAAAGGGGTCGAGGATCTTCATCTTGGCAGTACAACTGCACGCCTCATCGACGTTCATGAAAAGTGTGTGAGGAGGTGTACACAGCAATAAGGTGCACACTCAACACAGGTGCACACAACATAGGTGCACACAACAATAAGGGAGAAGCGCACATGAAGCAGGTGAGGAGGTGTGTGTGTGCGAGAGATGATACTGAACTTGTACTGCTGCTATACTCGCGCGTGAATGATTTTTTTCCTGCTCATTCTTGTACTGCCTACCATGAAAAAACCTGACGACAGAATACTTGATATTTGTGTATTCTATCATCAGTTCATGGAGAAGAAATTATTTTTTCTTCAGTGTGTATTCTAGTGTGAGTTCTGTGTGTATTTTTGTTCTCTTTTCTTTAGTCCACAAGAAGAAAAAATGTTAGTTCATGAATAGAGAATGTTTGTATTAAACTTAATATTAGTTTGATGTATATTCTAACGCCAGTCCATGAAAAAGACACAGAAAAGTTGGTGTGTGTCAAGAAATATCGTTAGTTCAAGTTTTCAAGCTTTAAAATTCTGTAAGTTTAGATATATCACCTGAATAAGTAATGATTTGCAACGCGTTTCTTCAGTGTCAATTCTGATTCAAGTGCCCTGTTCTTCCTAGCCCACATGGTGCTTGTGTTAATTATTATGGCATGTGCAGTACACGTATTTAAAACTTTTATATATTTACAAAACAGAAATTATAATTCCCAAAGACCTACAAAAAAGTATCAATTTATATTGATACTTGTTCTTGTCCTTATATTGCAACAGTTCAATGACAAAAAAATCACCAGTTCAACAGCATGGACATGCTAATGCTGTAGTGATCTCGTGTGCGGCCACATGTTCTAAACTGAAGACAAAAGAAAAATGGAAGCGAAAAAATAAGAAAAATAAAATCTAAAAAAAGGTCACTTCTATAAGTTCAAGTGCTCATCAAACACAATTAAAAAATTGTGAGTTCGTATATGGAAAGGTCATGTATAGCATATAAGTTAAAAAATAAAACATAGTTAGTTCGTTCTAGTAAATTCAAAGAAAATTTGAAGAGAAAAAACATAAAATATTTATTACAAACAAAATTCAGTCAATTCGCCTACATAAAACTGTGCAAGTTCGGGTGAGGATGTCACCATCAGTTCGGACGAGAAAACAAAATTATCATTAAAACCCCAAAAGTTTCGCTTCTATAAGTTTAAGTGCTCATCCAACACGGTTCAAAAAACCTGGTTGGAGAAGTTCGCCGTTCATTTCGGGAGTCCCAAAAAATGACGCATTCTTAGTGTATACAAAACTACACCTTAATCATAATAAAATTGAGAAAAATTTCAAGAAAACAATTCAGTCAGTTCAACGGATATAAGCCATTCAATCTCGAAGACGATGACACCGACAAATTGTATGACAAAAAATGTAAAGGTAAAAAACAAAAAAAGTTCAATATCACAAATTCAATCAGTTCAATGGGTATAAGCCACTCAAGCTTGGAGATGATGACATTTGACAAATTGTACGATAAAAAATATAAAGGAAAAAAACAAAAAAGTCATCAATCAGTCCAAGGTCTGACTATAGAAAAGTTCAAACTCTTTAGGTAAAATAGTTCGATGGACAAAAATGGTATTGAAAAAAGATTACTCTAAAAATAGTTAAACGGCCATGCACTTTTTAAATCCGCACGGTGAAAAACTTAGCAATCCTGCTGAGTTAATCATCATCCATTCAATCTTTATACGCGAATCAACTCTTGTCAAAATGTATGAGATATTACTGTCACAGCTAGCTACTGTAGTATCGATTCAGTCATCAACACAAGCTTCAGTTATCTACCGTGGCGGAGCGAATCTCCGGGGCTGCGGCGACTGTGGCGATGGTGTCAAGCCGCTCGATGAGCTGCTGCGCCGTGGGCCTTGCCTTGGGGTCGTCACTGACGCAAGTGCACGCCAGCTCCAGCACCCTCGCCGCCTCCTCCGAGTGCCGCCCCGACACAGCGGCGTCCACGGCCTTGTGGCCCCGCCCCTCCCGCTGCAGCCGCACCACCCACGGCATCACGTCCCGCGTGCCGAGCCGCACCGCCATATCCACGGGACGCCGCCCCGTCACCAACTCCACCAGAACCACCCCCATGCTGTACATGTCGCCCAGTACGTCGCCGCCGGTGAGTGCCCCTACTCCGGCGGGATGTACCCAGCGTGCCCACCATGTCCGTCGTCACGTGCATGTCGTCGCTCCCGCGCGCCAGCCCGAAGTCCCCGATCCGCGCCTCCATCTCCGTGTCCAGCAGGATGTCGCTCGACATCACGTCTCGGTGTATCATCCGCGCGTCGCCGCCGTGCCGGTGCGCCAGCCCGCTCGACGCGCCCTACACGATCCGCAGTTGCGCCATCCAGGGTAGGGGGTTGCTGGCATCCACGCGCTCGTGGAGCCTGTGGTCCAGGCTGTTGTTCTCCATGTACGGGTAGATGAGGAGGCGTACGTCAGTTAGATGAGATGAGGAGTCATATGATCAGTTCGACGAGTTTAAAACTATCAGTACAACCGCCTGAAACTGTCAGTTCAAAAAGGATAACAGAATAATATTCTGTTACACGTAACAGAATAGCCCAGATGTATGTATATATATATATTGCTATTCTAAGAATGATCATGATGCCCTCATGTCCGTATTTTATTTTATCGACACCACTATCTCTAAACATGTGGACATATATTTCGATATCGGCTTTTGCTTGAGGACAAGCAAGGTCTAAGCTTGGGGGAGTTGATACGTCCATTTTGCATCATGCTTTTATATCGATATTTATTGCATTATGGGCTGTTATTACACATTATGTCACAATACTTATGCCTTTTCTCTCTTATTTTACAAGGTTCACATGAAGAGGGAGAATGCCGGCAGTTGGAATTCTGGGATGGAAAAGGAGCAGGTATTAGGGGCCTATTCTGCACAACTCCAAAAGTCCTGAAACTCCATGAAATTCAGTTTTGGAATATATTAAAAATATTGGGTGGAGAAAGCACTAGAGGGGGCCACCCACCGTCCACGAGGGTGGAGGGCGCGCCCTACCCCCTGCCTCGTGGGCCACCTGGAAGCCCCCCGATGCCCATCTTCTGGTATAAGGTGTCTTTCACCCTGAAAAAAATCAGAAGGAAGATTTCGGGATGACGCGCTGCCGTCTCTTGGCGGAACCAACCTAGGCCTCTGGCGGAGCTATTCTGCCGGGCAAACATCCCTCCGGGAGGGGGAAATCATCACCATCGTCATCACCATCGATCCTTTCATCGGGAGGGGGTCAATCTCCATCAACATCGTCACCAGCACCATCTCCTCTCAAATCCTACTTCATCTCTTGTATCCGATCTTTGTCTCAAAACCTTAGATTGGTACTTGTGGGTTGCTAGAAGTGTTGATTATTCCTTGTAGTTGATGCTAGTTGGTTTATTCGGTGGAAAATTATATGTTCAGATCATTTATGCACATTAATACCCCTCTGATTATGAACATGAATATGATTTGTGAGTAGTTATATTTGTTCCTGAGGACATGGGAGAAGTCTTGCTATAAGTAGTCATGTGAATTTGGTATTCGTTTGATATTTTGATGAGCTGTATGTTGTCTTTCCTCTAGCGGTGTTATGTGAACGTCGACTACATGACACTTCACCATTGTTTAGGCCTAAGGGAAGGCATTGGGAAGTAATAAGTAGATGATGGGTTGCTAGAGTGACAGAAGCTTAAACCCTAGTTTATGCGTTGCTTCATAAGGGGCTGATTTGGATCCATATGTTTCATGCTATGGTTAGGTTTACCTTAATTCTTCTTTCGTAGTTGCGGATGCTTGTGAAGGGGGTTAATCACAAGTGGGATGCTTGTCCAAGGAAGGGCAGTACCCAAGCACTGGTCCACCCACATATCAAATTATCAAAGTAACAGACGTGAATCATATGAGCATGATGAAAACTAGCTTGACGATAATTCCCATGTGTCCTCGGGAGCGCTTTCCTTTATATAAGGGTTTGTCCAGGCTTATCCTTTGCTACAAAAAGGATTGGGCCACCTTGCTGCACCTTGTTTACTTTTGTTACTTGTTACCCATTACGAATTACCTTATCACAAAACTATCTATTACCGATATTTTCAGTGCTTGCAGAGAATACCATACTGAAAACCGCTTGTCATTCCCTTCTGCTCCTCGTTGGGTTCGACACTCTTACTTATCAAAAGGACTATGATAGATCCCCTATACTTGTGGGTCATCACATTACAGAACGAGTAAAGAGACTTGCCGGTAGCGAGATTGAACTAGGTATGAAGATACCGACGATCGAATCTCGGTCAAGTAACATACCGATGACAAAGGGAATAACGTATGTTGTCATAACGGTTTGAACAATAAAGATCTTCGTAGAATATGTGGGAGCCAATATGAGCATCCAGGTTCCGCTATTGGTTATTTACCGAAGAGGTGTCTCGGTCATGTCTACATAGTTCTCGAACCCATAGGGTCCGCACGCTTAACATTTGATGACGATTTCTATTATATGAGTTATGTGATTTGGTGACCGAATGTTGTTCGGAGTCCCGGATGAGATCACGGACATGAAGAGGAGTCTCAAAATGATCGAGAGGTAAAGATTCATATATAGGACGATAGTATTCGGACACCAGAAGTGTTCTGGGGTTACCGGATACGTATCGGGTCACCGGAAGGGGTTTCAGGCTACCCCCGGCAAACTATATGGGCCTTATGGGCCAAGAGGGGAACACACCAGCCACAAAGGGGCTGGTGCGCCCCCCCATATGGGTTAGCAAAATTGGAGAAGGAAAGGGGAATGATGAAAGGAAAAAGGGAATAGGATTCCCCCTTCCCCCTCTTCCCTTCCTACTCCGAATAGGAATAGGAAAGGGGGAGGCCGAAATGGGAGGTGCCCAAGTAGGAGAATCCTACTTGGGGCGCCCCTTGGCTGCCTCTCCTCCCCTCCAACCTATATATATGAAGGGGGCCACCGCTAGAACACACACCAAACATTGTTAGCCGTGTGCGGCGCCCCCCTCCCTCCACATTTTACGCCTCCGGTCATATTCACGTAGTGCTTAGGCGAAGCCCTGCGCGGATCACTTCACCATCACTGTCACCATGCCGTCGTGCTGATGGAACTCTTCCTCGACACTTTGCTGGATCAAGAGTTCGAGGGACATCATTGAGCTGAACATGTGCGGAATTCGGAGGTGTCCTACGTTCGGTGCTTGATCAGTCGGAACGAGAAGAAGTTTGACTACATCAACCACATTGTCCAACGCTTCCTCTTTTAGTATACGAGGGTACGTGGACACACTCTCCCCCTCTCGTTGCTATGCATCTTCTAGATAGATCTTGCGTGAGCGTAGGAAATTTTTGAAATTGCATGCTACGTTTCCCAACAGTGGCATCCAAGCCAGGTCTATGCGTAGATGATATGTATGAGTAGAACACAAAGAGTTGTGGACGGTGATCGTCATACTGCTTACCACCAATGTCTTATTTTGATTCAGAGGTATTGTTGGATGAAGCGGCCCAGACCAACCTTACATGACCACGTTCATGAGAGCGGTTCCACCGACAGACATGCAACTAGTTTTGCATAAAGGTGGCTAGCTGGTGTCTGTTTCTCCAACTTTAGTTGAATCGAATTTAACTATGGCCAGTCCTTGTTGAAGGTTAAAACAGCAAACTTGACGAGACACCGTTCTGGTTTTGATGCGTAGGTAAGAACGGTTCTTACTAGAAGCATGTAGCAGCCACGTAGAACTTGCAACAACAAAGTAGAGGACGTCTAACTTGTTTTTGCAGGGCATGTTGTGATGTGATATGGTCAAGACATGATGTGATATACGTTATTGTATGAGACGATCATGTTTTGTAAAAGTTATCGGCAACTGGCAGGAGCCGTATGGTTGTTGCTTTATTGTATGAAATGTAAACGCCATGTAATTGCTTTACATTATCATTATGCGTTAGCGATAGTTGTAGAAGCAATAGTTGGTGAGACGGAAACGACGTTACGATGGAGATCAAGGTGTCAAGCCGGTGACGATTGAGATCATGACAGTGCTTTGGAG
This sequence comes from Triticum urartu, assembly GCF_003073215.2. Classification (NCBI taxonomy): domain Eukaryota; kingdom Viridiplantae; phylum Streptophyta; class Magnoliopsida; order Poales; family Poaceae; genus Triticum; species Triticum urartu. The sequence continues at coordinate 268,489,861 of NC_053028.1, forward strand.
ATGGAGATCAAAGGCACAAGATGATGATGGCCATATCTTGTCACATATTTTGATTGCGTGTGATGTTTATCTTTTATGCATCTTATTTTGCTTAGTACGGTGGTAGCATTATAAGATGATCCATTACTAAAATTTCAAGGTATAAGTGTTCTTCCTGAGTATGCACTGTTGCGACAGTTCGTCGTGCTGAGACACCACGTGATGATCGGGTGTGATAGGCTCTACGTTCACATACAATGGGTGCAAGACAGTTTTGCACATGCGGAGTACTCGGGTTAAACTTGACAAGCCTAGCATGTACAGACATGGCCTCGGAACACTGGAGAATGAAAGGTCGAACGTCGATCATATAGTAGATATGATCAACATAGAGATGTTCACCATTGATGACTACTCCATCTCACGTGATGATCGGACATGGTTTAGTTGATGGATCACATGATCATTTAGATGACTCGAGGGATGTCTATCTAAGTGGGAGTTCTTAAGTAATATGATTAATTGTACTTAATTTATTATGAACTTAGTCCCGGTAGTATTTGCATATCTATGTTGTAGATCAATAGCTCGCGTTGTAGCTCCCCTATGTTTTTGATATGTTCCTAGAGAAAACTAAGTTGAAAGATGATAGTAGCAATGATGCGGATTGGGTCTGTGATCTGAGGATTATCCTCATTGCTGCACAGAAGAATTATGTCCTTGATGCACCGCTAGGTGACCGACCTATTATAGGAGCAGATACAGATGTTATGAACGTTTGGCAAGCTCGAAATGATGACTACTTGATAGTTTAATGCACCATGCTTTTACGGCTTAGAACTGGGACTTCAAAAATGTTTTGAACGCCACAGAGCATATGAGATGTTCCAAGAGCTGAAATTGGTATTTTAGACTCATGCTCGTGTTAAGAGGTATGAGACCTCTGACAAGTACTTTGCCTACAAGATGGAGGAGAATAGCTCAGCTAGTGAGCATGTGCTCAGAATGTCTGGGTACTACAATCGCTTGAATCAAGTGGGAGTTAATCTTCCAGATAAGTTAGTGATTGACAGAGTTGTCTAGTCACTATCACCAAGTTACTAGAACTTCATGATGAACTATAATACGTATTTGCTTTCGTGCAAGGCCCCCGCTGCTGGAACAGGCGGTTGTCATTTTCAAGTAAACGCCCCACCCCCTTTCTTTGCCCGCCGGCCGCCTAGCTCATTATTCTTTGGGATCAAGGGATGACGAAAACGATTCCCAAGCTCTTAGTGATGTTGAAATCAGCGAAGGTAGAAATCAAGAAATATCATAAAGTGTTGATGGTTAACAAGACCACTAGTTTCAAGAAAAAGGGCAAGGGAAAGAAAGGGAACTTCAAGAAGAATGGCAAGCAAGTTGCCACTCCCGTGAAGAAGCCCAAAACTAGGCCCAAACCTAAAACTGAGTGCTTCTACTGCAAAGGAAATGGTCACTAGACGCGGAGCTGCCCCCAAAACTTGGCGGATAAGAAGGATGGCAAAGTGAACAAAGGTATATTTGATATACATGTTATTGATGTGTACTTTACTCGTGTTCATAGTAGCCCCTGGGTATTTGATACTGGTTCAGTTGCTAAGATTTGTAACTCAAAACAGGAGTTGCAAAATGAATAGATACTAGTAAAGGGCGAGGTGATGATGTGTGTTGGAAGTGATGCCAAGGTTGATAAGATCACCATCGCACACTCCCTTTACCTTCGGGATTAGTGTTGAACCTGAAATAAATGTTATTTGGTGTTTGCATTGAGCATGAATATGATTGGATCATGTTTATTGCAATACGGTTATTCATTTAAGTCAAAGAATAATTGTTGTTCTGTTTACATGAATAAAATTTTTTATGGTCATACACTCAATATAAATGGTTTATTAAATATCGATCGTAGTGATACACATATTCATAATATTGATGCCAAAAGATGTAAAGTGGATAATGATAGTGCAACATATTTGTGGCACTGTCGTTTAGGTCATATTGGAGTAAAGCGCATGAAGAAACTCCATGCAGATGGGCTTTTGGAATCACTTGATTATAAATCATTGATACTTGCGAACCATGCCTCATGGGCAAGATGACTAAAACTCTGTTCTCCGAAACAATGAGCGAACCACTGACTTATTGGAAATAATACATACCGATGTATGTGGTCCAATGAGTGTGGAGGCTTGTGTCAGGTATCGTTATTTTCTGACCTTCACAGATGATTTGAGCAGATATGGGTATATCTACTTAATGAAACACAAGTCTCAAACATTTGAAAAGTTCATAGAATTTCAGAGTGAAGTGGGGAATCATCATAACAAGAAAATAAAGTTTATACCACCTGATCGCGGAGGCGAATATTTCAGTTGCGAGTTTGGTCTTTATTTAAAACAATGTGGAATAGTTTCACAACTCACGCCACCTGGAACACCACAGCGTAATGGTGTGTCCGAACGTCATAATCATACTTTATTAGATATGGTGCGATCTATGATGTCTCTTACTGATTTACCACTATCATTTTGGGGTTATGCACTAGAGACAGATGCATTCACGTTAAATAGGGCACCGTCTAAATCCGTTGAGACGACACTGTATGAACTGTGGTTTGGCAAGAAACCTAAGCTATCGTTTCTTAAAGTTCGGGGTTGCGATGCTTATGTGAAAAAGATTCAGCCTGATAAAGCTCAAACCCAAATCGGAGAAGTGCGTATTCCTAGGATACCCAAAAAGAAATTGTTGGGTACACCTTCTATCACACATTGGAAGGCAAGATATTTTTTGCTAAGAATGGATCCTTTCTAGAGAAGGAGTTTCTCTCAAAAGAAGTGAGTGGGAGGAAAGTAGAACTTGATGAGGTAATTGTACCTTCTCTCGGATTGGATAGTAGCTCATCACAGAAAACCGTTCTCGTGATGCCTACGCCAACTAGAGAGGAAGCTAATGATAATAATCATGAAACTTCAGATCAAGTTACTACCAAACATCGTAGGTCAACTAGAGCACAATCTGCACCAGAGTGGTATCGTAATCCTGTTCTGGAAGTCATGTTACTAGACCATGACGAACCTATGAACTATGAGGAAGCGATGATGAGCCCAGATTCCGTGAATTGGCTTGAGGCCATGAAATCTGAGATAGGATCCATGTATGAGAACAAAGTATGGACTTTGGTTGACTTACCTGATGATCGGCAAGCCATAGAGAATAAATGGATCTTCAAGAGGAAGACGAACACTGATAGTAGTGTTACTATCTACAAAGCTAGACTTGTCGAAAAAGGTTTTTGACAAGTTCAAGGCGTTGATTATGATGAGATTTTCTCACTCGTAGCGATGCTTAAGTCTGCCCAAATCATGTTAGCAATTGCCACATTTTATGAAATCTGGCAAATGGATGTCAAAACTGCATTCCTTAATGCATTTCTTAAAGAAAAGTTGTATATGATGCAACCAAAAGGTTTTGTCGATCCTAAAGGTGCTAACAAAGTGTGCAAACTCTAGTGATCCATCTATGGACTGGTGCAAGCATCTCGAAGTTCAAATATACACTTTGTAAGGTGGTCAAAGCATATGGTTTTATACAGATTTGTGGTGAAGCCTATATTTACAACAAAGTGAGTGGGAGCACTACAGCCTTTCTGATAAGTATATGTGAATGACATATTGTTGATCGGAAATGATGTAGAATTTTCTGGAAAGCATAAAGGAGTGTTTGAAAGGAGTTTTTCAAAGAAAGACCTCGGTGAAGCTGCTTACATATTGGGCATCAAGATCTATAGAGTAGATCAAGACGCTTGATAATACTTTTGATGAGTACATACCTTGATAAGAAGGAGTTCAAAATAGATCAATCAAAGAAGGAGTTCTTGCTTGAGTTGTAAGGTACGAAGTTGAGTAAGACTCAAAACCCGACCACAACAGAAGATAGAGAGAGAATGAAAGTCATTCCCTATGCCTCAGCCATAGGTTCTATAAAGTATGCCATGCTGTATACCAAACCTATTGTTTATTGTCGGTGTCAAAACCGGCGGATCTCGGGTAGGGGGTCCCGAACTGTGCGTCAAGGCCGGATGGTAACAGGAGACAAGGGACACGATGTTTTTACCCAGGTTCGGGCCCTCTCGATGGAGGTAATACCCTACTCCTGCTTGATTAATATTGATGATATGGGTAGTACAAGAGTAGATCTACCACGAGATCAAGGAGGCTAAACCCTAGAAGCTAGCCTATGGTATGATTGTTGTATATGGAGTTGATGTCCTACGGACTACAACCCTCCGGTTTATATAGACACTGGATAGGGTTAGGGTTACACAGAGTTGGTTACAATGGTAGGAGATCTTGAATATCCGCATCGCCAAGCTTGCCTTCCATGCCAAGGAAAGTCCCATCCGGATACGGGACGAAGTCTTCAATCTTTGTATCTTCATAGTCCAGGAGTTCGGCAGAAGGTATAGTCCGGCTACCCGAACACCCCCTAATCCAGGACTCCCTCAGTAGCCCCTGAACCAGGCTTCAATGACGACGAGTCTGGCGCGCAGATTGTCTTCAGCATTGCAAGGCGGGTTCCTCCTCCAAGTACTTCATAGAAGATTGTAAACACCAAGAGTAGTGTCCGGCTCTACAAAATAAGTTTCCACATATTGCCATAGAGAGAATAATATTAACACAAATCAAATATGCTGACGTATTCTGCAGTGCGTCATCACACTACGGCCAAGTCCTTTACTCGAATCATTTTTACTTTTCCACCTTAGCACGTTTTGCGAGGCGGTTTCCTTGGCACGTCTTGTCAAAGCAGAGATCGTGTACCCCCTTTATGGGATTCTCATCAATACGGACGTGGGTAACCCAACCACGCCATTTATCATGGCGCTTGGGAGGCAAGCGAGTTTTACTAGGCTGGTGGGGACGCACAACCGCATCTGCCCATATAAGGGGATAAGGATCCACCTTTTTACCTACGCCTTCTTCCTCCTTTGCCTATCCATCTCCTGCGCACTCGAGCTCCAGCGCCCAAGCCCGCACTTCCCACCTCAACCTTATCCAGCAATGTCCGGAGCGGGAGGCAAGTGGATGGTCTCCTCCGCCACGGAGGGCCAAGTCAAGAAGCTAAGGAAGGCCGGATACCTGTCTAAGGACATCGAGCACCGGCTTCCCAAAAAGGGGCAGCTTCTCCCCACCCCAAGGCCCCATGAGAGGGTAGTATTTCTTCCCCACTTCCTCCGCGGACTAGGTTTTCCACTCCACCCATTTGTCCGGGGGCTCATGTTCTACTACGGCCTGGATTTCCACGATCTGGCCCCGAACTTCATCCTCAACATCTCGACGTTTATCGTCATGTGCGAGGCCTTCCTCCGCGTCCGCCCTCATTTCGGCCTCTGGCTCAAGACCTTCAACATCAAGCCCAAGGTGGTGCGCGACAGCCAGGCGGAGTGCGGAGGCGCCATGGCGGGCAAGATGGCCAACGTCCTATGGTTCGAGGGCTCTTTTGTGGAGACCCTAAAGGGGTGGCAATCTGGGTGGTTTTACATCACCGAGCCACGCGATCCGAAATGGATCGCAGCCCCTGAGTTCCGATCCGGACCCCCCACGCGGCTTATGTCCTGGAAAGAGACGGGCCTGTCGTGGGGTGACAAAAAAGAGGTGACCGGATTGCAAACATGCATCCAGTCCCTGGTGAACAAGCCAATCCGGCTTGTTAATGTAATCCAGGTTATGCTCGTCTGCCGGATCCTCCCGTGCCAACAACGGGATTTTAATCTGTGGGAGTTCGACCTGGCGCAGCACCAAACCCTTAGCAGGCTCTTCGACACGATGTACGAAGATGCCTGGAAGGTGCTATTCAAGGGCGCCTAGGCTCCCGCATCCGCTTCCGAGGACCACGGATACAGCTCGCAGCGTCACGCTAGCGAGGTAAGATGTCTTCACCTTTTATAGGATGTTAAGCTTTTTTCATAGTTTGACTCTATGCGGGATCTAAACTCCCTTACCTTTGACAGGCTTGGCAGGCGATATCCGGACCGATTAACTGTCCGGCTCCGCTACCCGAAGACCCAGCCCCAGCTCTACTAGTGAAGCTGCTGGTTCCGGCGCCTTATGTGGTGCCGGAGAAGAAGGCCAAGAAGAAGAAGACCACGGGGACTCAAAAGAGTGCCCATAACGTGGTGGTGTCGGACTCGTCATCCGACGAGTCCGAGACGCCCTCTTCCCATGAAAACGAGGAGGAGGAAGAAGAAAACTCTCCCCCCCAGCGGAGGGAGGAGAGAAGAGGAAGGCCGCCCCAACGGGGGAGGCCGAGGGGTCTAGGAAAAGGAAGACCCCTCCGTCGGACTACTCCCCCGACGCCAAAGAGGGCGAAGAGGAGTGGCCAAACAGGGCCAAGCGTCCGGCGAAATCGTAAGTTCAGATATCAGAGTAACTCATGATGTTCCTTTGTTGCGCAGCTTTCCTTAATGTCGAACGTAATTATGCAGCCCGCCCCGGGCCGAATTCAATGAATCGTTGAGCGGCTCCCTGGACTTATCGGACGTGAACTCAGTTCCGCCCGCTGTCTCCCCCCGCACTGCAGACAATGCCAAAGTGGCATCGCGACAAGCTCCGGGGCAGGAGGAGGTGGTCCTGGAGGAGCCGCAAGGCAACCTCCCGGACTCCAGGAGTGAAGGGGATAAGCCCCCCCGGGGCTCCAAGTCTGGCTTTGTGCCGGACACCGCGCCGGAATCTTCCACAGTTCCGGACCACGGTAGGTGAACTCCTTCCAAGAGGAGCAAGCCTTCTGAGCCGGTGGCCTCCATCCAACCGGAGGTGCCGGACAATCTGCTGGAGGTGCTTGATGGCGCCTCCATCGACGAGGGGCACCGTACTATTATGAGTACGGTGATCCAGACGGTTCGGTCAGCCAAGAGCGGACTGACTGAAGCTTGCGCTAGCCTTCTAACAGGCTTCGAGGTAAGTAAAAATATGTAAAAATATTACCGCATAGACAGTAGCCCCTGATGCTCTGTTTGGCGTTCGAAAAGAAAAGCTGAATAGAGGATCTATTAAATTTCGCAGGAGTCTAACAAAAAAGAGTCAATATGCGTATGCAGGCTTCGCTGCTATCCACCGCCGCACTGACTGCGGAGGTGGGTGTCCTGAAGCAAGACCTCGAGCGGACCGAGCAAGAGCTCGGCCTTGCCAAGCGGCGGCTCGAGGAGAAAGAAGGTGTAGGATCGAAAGTATGTCTAGAGGGGGGGGTGATTAGACTACTTGACCAAATAAAAGCTTAACCTTTTCCCAATTTTAGTTCTTGGCAGATTTTAGCTATTTTGGGACAAGTCAAGCAATCATCACATAATTCAAGCAAGCATGCAAAGAGTATATTGGCAGCGGAAAGTAAAGCATGCAACTTGCAAGAATATAAAGGGAAGGGTTTGGAGAGTTCAAACGCTATTGGAGACACGGATGTTTTTCCCGTGGTTCGGATAGGTGGTGCTATCCTACATCCACGTTGATGGAGACTTCAACCCACGAAGGGTAACGGTTGCGCGAGTCCACACAGGGCTCCACCCAAGGGCAACGGTTGCGCGAGTCCACGGAGGGCTCCACCCACGAAGGGTCCACGAAGAAGCAACCACCCACAAAGGGTCCATGAAGAAGCAACCTTGTCTATCCCACCATGGCCAACGCCCACGAAGGACTTGCCTCACTAGCGGTAGATCTTCACGAAGTAGGCGATCTCCTTGCCCTTACAAACTCCTTGGTTCAACTCCACATCTTGTCGGAGGCTCCCAAGTGACACCTAGCCAATCTAGGAGACACCACTCTCCAAGAAGTAACAAATGGTGTGTAGGTAATGAACTCCTTGCTCTTGTGCTTCAAATGATAGTCTCCCCAACACTCAACTCTCTCTCATAGGATTTGGATTTGGTGGAAAGAAGATTTGAGTGGAAAGCAACTTGGGAAGGCTAGAAATCAAGATTCATATGGTAGGAATGGAATGTCTTGATCTCAACACATGAGTAGGTGGTTTTCTCTCAGAACATATGAGTAGGAATGATGTGTGTGTTCTGATGGCTCTCTCTTTGAATGAGAAGGAGGTGGAGGGGTATATATAGCCTCCACTCAAAATCCAACCGTTACACACAATTTACCAATCTCGGTGGGACCGAATCAGAAAACTCGGTCGGACCGAAGTAGTAAACCTAGTGACCGTTAGGAATTTCGGTGGGACTGACATGCAACTCGGTAGGACCGATTCGGTTAGGGTTTGGGCATAACGTATCTCGGTGAGACCGATTACACAAACTCGGTGAGACCGAGTTTGGTAATTAGCTAACCAGAGAGTTGGTCAGGCAAACTCGGTGGGACCGATTTGCTCTTTCGGTGAGACCGAGTGGAACTCGGTGAGACCGAAAAGTTACAAAGGGGAAACACTGAGTCTACATTGCAATCTCGGTGGGACCGATTCGCTCTTTCGGTGGGACCGAAAAGTTACGAAAGGGAAACAGAGAGTTTGCAACCCCATCTCGGTGGGACCGAGATCCTTATCGGTAGGACCGAATTGCTAGGGTTTGGCAGTGGCTAATGACAATTGAAACTCGGTGGCGCCGGATAGGAAAAATCGGTAGGACCGAGTTTGGCTTAGAGTTTAGGTCATATGTGGATATGGGAAAGTAGTTGAGGGTTTTGGAGCATATCATTAAGCACATGAAGCAAGAGGCTCATTAAGCAACACCTCATCCCTCCTTGATAGTATTGGCTTTTCCTATGGACTCAATGTGATCTTGGATCACTAAAATATAAAAAGAAGAGTCTTGAGCTTTTCAGCTTGAGCCAATCCTTTGTCCTTAGCATTTTGAGGGTTCCACTTTCACATCCATGCCATGCCAATCATTGAGCTTTCCTGAAATAATCATCTTGGAATAGCATTAGCTCAATGAGCTATATGTTGTTATGAATTACCAAAACCACCTAGGGATAGTTGCACTTTCAATCTCCCCCTTTTTGGTAATTGATGACAACATATAGATCAAAGCTTCGACAAATGGTAATAAGCATGAAGTATATCGTCGCTTTGAGAAGTATGTGACAAGTAAGAGCTCCCCCTAAATTTGTGCATATATAAAATTTGCTTTGGACTGCAAATGCACAAGGAGTTAGAGTCATGGGTTACTCTTCCATGTCACATACATCTTGGTGGAGCGCTCAAAATGATAAGAATGAAATATATGCACTCATCACCAAGAATAGTGAATGATCACAAACGATAGATAGCATGATAATATTTAAGCAAGCATTAAGCAAACATTAAGTGTAGCTTATGAACAAACACATGATCATCGATGTCTCACAAATACTGACATAGTATCAAGCACTCAAAAGCAGAAAAGGTTCGAAAAGACCACCAAATAAAGCAAGAGAGAAAAGCAACACTCTCTCTCTCGAAGCCTATGATCTAGACATCTTCTCCCCCTTTGGGAACAAGTTACCAAAAAGTTCCTAGAAAATGCATAGTGCTAAGTCGTCGCTCAGGCTTGATCTTCAGGTGGTGGTGGAGTCCGAATCACTCCAAGGACGAAGGCTTCTGTAGATGTTGAAGTAGTTGCTGGAGTTGGAGCTGAGGTAGACGCTGGAGCTGAGGCTGTGGCTGGTGCAGACGTTGTAGCTCTGGTGTCAGCAACTGGCAGTGCAGACGACCTCGGGCCTCGTGGCACTCTATAAAAAGCATGAGTTGTGGTCCTGCCTCTCCTCTCATTCATGTCCTCCTGGAGCTGCTCCACTACAGACTGGACTTCTGTTACCTTGACATCCAAGTCATAGAACTTCTGTTCCATGATCCTCTCTAGGCTCTGCTAATTTTTAGTGAGGTTGGCTAGACTTTGCTCAATTCTCAGCGAGGATGCAATCAAGTAACTGAGATGCTCTTGTTTGGTCTTCAAGAAGTACTCAGAAGCCTCCTCTTGAGTAGGCATCCTGGTAGCTTTCTCCTTCTTCGCCTTCTCCTTCTTTGCAAATGCTTGTGCATACGATGGCTCATTCTCTATCATCACAACTTCGTTGTTCTCAAAATCTGGACGGATGGGCAGGTGTTCCTTATCCAAAAGATATACGCCCGTGCCCATCTTGGAGTTGATGAGCTCCTGAATCTGAGGGGCATATCCACAGCTCCTCTTTTGATCTGCAGCTGTCCTCTTAATGGTTTCCACAATGAGACTCATGACCTTGAATTTCTGAGGCACGTCAAAGACATGAAGCAGGTTGATCGCGTGGCCTCTGATCATCTTGTGATCTCCAGACTTAGGCAATAGAGTGTGCCTTAGTATCCAATTGATAGTAGGCAATCCTGAGAGCAGATAGTGCACTGAGCCAAACTTGAATGTGTCAAGAGCTTCATTGGGAATTTCCTTGTACATGTTGGACATGGAGTTATGGTCCATTTTCTCTTCAGAAATTAACTCTTCACTTCGGAAATTGTCCGGGGATCCGAAGACCACGTCAAGTGTTACTGAGCCTGTACAGTTGGCTTCTACACCTGGTATAACGCCTTTAAAGGTCGTTTTTGTGGGCCTAATCCTTGAGGGATCTATGCCCATTTTCCGCACTCAATCCTAGTAAAGCAGGTTCAGGCTACTGCCGCCATCCATGAGGACTCTTGTGAGATGAAATCCGTCGATGATTGGGTCGAGAACCAATGCGGCGAAGCCGCCATGACGGATGCTAGTGGGATGGTCCCTTCGATCAAAAGTGATCGGGCAGGAGGACCATGGGTTGAACCTTGGGGCGACTGGCTCCATCGCGTATACGTCCCGTAGCGCACGCTTTCGCTCCCTCTTGGGAATGTGGGTAGCGTATATCATGTTCACCGTCCACACTTGTGGGGGAAAGCCCTTCTGTCCATTGTTGTTCGGCGGCCTGGGCTCCTCCTTGTCGTCGCTGTGCAGCCCCTTGTCTTTGTTTTTGGCTCTTAACTTGCTTGCCTGCTTGAACACCCAACAATCCCTGTTAGTGTGATTGGCTGGCCTTTCGGGGGTGCCATGTATCTGGCACAAGCGGTCGAGTATTCGGTCCAAACTGGACGGGCCCTGAGTATTCTTTTTGAATGGCTTTTTTCGCTGACCGGATTTATAGCCTCTGAATCCGGCATTGACTGTCGTGTCTTCATTGCTGTCGCTGCTAACGCGGCGTTTTTGCTTATTCCGATGTGTCCTGCCACTTTTGTCCTTGGTATCCGAATTACCAGGGTTCTTTGATAAGTTGTTACTGCGAGCTAGCCAGCTGTCTTCTCCCGCGCAGAAGCGGGTCATGAGTGTCGTGAGGGCTGCCATAGATTTTGGCTTTTCCTGTCCCAGGTGCCGGGTGAGCCACTCATCGCGGATGTTATGCTTGAAGGCTGCTAGGGCCTCTGCGTCCGGACAGTCGACTATCTGGTTTTTCTTTGTTAGGAACTGTGTCCAGAATTGCCTGGCCGATTCCTCTGGCAGCTGAATTATGTGGCTTAAGTCGTCGGCATCCGGTGGCCGCACGTAAGTGCCCTGGAAGTTGTCGAGGAATGCGGCTTCCAGGTCCTCCCAAGAACCGATTAAGTCTGCTGGCAAGCCGTTAAGCCAATGCCGGGCCGGTCCTTTAAGTTTGAGCGGGAGGTATTTGATGGCATGTAGATCATCGCCGTGTGCCATGTGGATGTGAAGGAGATAATCCTCGATCCATACCGCCGGATCTGTTGTGCCATCGTATGATTCGATGTTTGTGGGTTTGAAACCCTCTGGGATTTTATGATCCATTACTTCATCCGTGAAGCATAGCGGGTGTGCGGCGCCTCTGTACTGGGCTATATCACGACGCAGCTCAGAAGAGCTATGTCTGTTGTGTTCGGCCCGGCCGGATTTGTTGTATCCGGAGTGAACATCATCGTCACGTGCCGTAGGGTGCCTGCGTGATCCGTAGATCAATCTTGTTTGTCTTGCCTTATCCTCCAGTACGTCTCGCAGGTCTGGCGCATTTTCCCGTGCCTTAGTTGAGCGGCGTCGGGACATGGCTTGGGTGGAGGGCCGAGAGGCCTCTCTATCACGGCCGCGAGGTGGCCGGTCTGTCATGTCGTGCGCTGGTGATGTAGGTGCTTCCTCCTCTGATCCGGGTAGCAACCTGCGCTTTGGGTAACTCTTGGAGGGGCGTTCGAGTTCATACTCTTCGGCCGCAAGGACTTCAGTCCATCTGTCAGCTAGCAAAACTTGGTCAGCTCTAAGCTGTTGCTGCTTTTTCTCGAGGCTGCTTGCCGTGGCTAAAATCCTGTGTTTGAAACGCTCTTGTTAGGCGGGGTCTGATGGTACGACGAATTCATCGTCATCGAGGCTTGCCTCGTCTTCGGAGGGAGGCATATAGTTATCATCCTCGACCTCTCGGTCTGCCGCTCTCTCATGAGGGCTGGCTTCTCCATCTTCCTGTGCCGAATCTTGCTGGGGTGGGTGTTCTTCGGCGCTATCCGGGGTAGTATTATCTCCCGTTCCGGAATCACCGTTTTTGCTTTGGCGGGATTTAGAGCGGCGCCGCTGACGCTGGCGCTTTGGCTGTTTCTTGGAGGTGTCATCCCCCGCTATTCCATCGCCATCTCCATCTTTTGGAGTATCCACCATATATATGTCATATGACGAGGTGGCCTTCCAGCGCCCTACAGGTGCTGGTTCCTGTTCGTCTCCTACATTGTCGTCCATACCGTCGATGTCTTCGGAGCCGAAGTCAAGCATGTCGGTTAGATCGTCGACAGTGGCTACAAAGTGGCTGGTGGGTGGGCTTTTAACTTCTTCATTGTCCGTATCCCATCCTCGCTGACCGTAATCCGGCCAGGGCTCTCCTGATATAGAGAGAGACTTGAGAGAATTCAGGATGTCGCCGAAAGGCGAGTGCTGAAAGATGTCCGCGGCGGTGAACTCCATTATCGGCGCCCAATCGGATTCGATTGGCAGGGGCGCGGGGGGTTTGGAGTCCGGGGAGGAGTCCGGATCCTCGGAGTCATGGGTCATGCAGAGTGCGGGGCTGGCGCTTGACTCGATCGCCTTTGAGATCGCAGCCCCTGAGGTAACGTCCAACCGCTCATCCTCGATTGGCGCAATAGGCTCCGAGTTAGTGGTCGGAACCGGTGCGTGTGCGGCCTCCAGGACACTGTCCGAAGGCAGAGCTAGATCATGCCCCTTGAGATAGTGCGGCGTGCTTGGCCGTGGCTCGAACCCGTCAAAGATCAAGTCTCCGCGGATGTCAGCCGTGTAGTTTAAGCTTCCAAACCTGACTTGATGGCCAGGGGCGTAGCTTTCGATCTGCTCCAGGTGGCCAAGCGAATTGGCCCGCAGTGCGAAGCCGCCGAAGACGAAGATCTGTCCGGGAAGAAAAGTCTCACCCTGGACCGCATCGTTGTTGATGATCAAAGGAGCCATCGGGCCTAAAGGCGACGACACAGAGGAACTCTCAATGAAAGCACCAATGTCGGTGTCAAAACCGGCGGATCTCGGGTAGGGGGTCCCGAACTGTGCGTTAAGGCCAGATGGTAACAGGAGACAAGGGACACGATGTTTTTACCCAGGTTCGGGCCCTCTCGATGGAGGTAATACCCTACTCCTGCTTGATTAATATTGATGATATGGGTAGTACAAGAGTAGATCTACCACGAGATCAAGGAGGCTAAACCCAAGAAGCTAGCCTATGGTATGATTGTTGTATATGGAGTTGATGTCCGACGGACTACAACCCTCCGGTTTATATAGACACCGGATAGGGTTAGGGTTACACAGAGTCAGTTACAATGGTAGGAGATCTTGAATATCCGCATCGCCAAGCTTGCCTTCCACGCCAAGGAAAGTCCCATCCGGACACGGGACAAAGTCTTCAATCTTTGTATCTTCATAGTCCAGGAGTCCGGCTGAAGGTATAGTCCGGCTACCCGAACACCCCCTAATCCAGGACTCCCTCATTTACCTTCCCATGAGTTTGGCAAAGGGGTACAATAGTGATCCAGGAATAGATCACTAGACAGCGGTCAAAATTATCCTTAGAAGACTAAGGAGATATTTCTCGGTTATGGAGGTGATAAAGAGTTCATCGTAAAGAGTTACGTCGATGCAAGCTTTGACACCTATCTGGATGACTCTAAGTCTCAATATGGATTCATATTGAAAGTGGGAGAAATTAGCTAGGGTAGCTCTGTGCAGAGCATTGTAGACATAGAAATTTGCAAAATACATACAGATCTGAATGTGGCAGACCCGTTGACTAAACTTCTCTCACAAGCAAAACATGATCACACCTTAGTACTCTTTGGGTGTTAATCACATAGCGGTGTGAAATAGATTATTGACTCTAGTAAACCCTTTGGGTGTTGATCACATGGCGATGTGAACTACGGGTGTTAATCACTTAAAGATGTGAACTATTAGTGTTAAATCACATGGCGATGTGAACTAGATTATTGACTCTAGTGCAAGTGGGAGACTGAAGGAAATATGCCCTAGAGGCAATAATAAAGTTTTTGGCAATAAATGTTATATTTTCCTTATATCATGATAAATGTTTATTATTCATGCTAGAATTGTATTAACCGGAAACTTGATACATGTGTGGAATACATAGACAAAACAAAGTGTCCCTAGTAATGCCTCTACTAGACTAGCTCGTTAATCAAAGATGGTTAAGTTTCCTAACCATAGACATGTGTTGTCATTTGGTGAACGGGATCACATCATTAGGAGAATGATGTGATGGACAAGACCCATCCTTAGCTTAGCATAATGATCATTAAGTTTTATTGCTATTGCTTTCTCCATGACTTATACATATTCCTTGACTATGAGATTATGCAACTCCCGATATACCGAGGAACACCTTGTGTGCTATCAAACGTCACAACGTAACTGGGTGATTATAAATGCTCTACAGTATCTCGAAGGTTTTGTTGGGTTGGCATAGACGAGATTAGGATTTGTCACTCCAAGTATCGGAGAGGTATGCTCTGGGCCCTCTCGGTAATGCACATCACTATAAGCCTTGCAAGCAATGTGACTAATGAGTTAGTTGTGGGATGATAATGCATTACGAAACGAGTAAAGGACTTGTCTGGTATATTGAGATTGAACTATATTATCATATGGGTACGCGGGACGAGGTACAGAATCTCTGTGGTGTCAAGTTACATACTCGACTCAACATAAGGGAATATATGTGTTGTCATTAATGGGTTTCGAAACCAGAATAAAAGAATCTTCGATAGAATATGTGGGAAGCCAAAGCATCCATGGTTCCCTATTGGTTATTGACCGAGAGGTGTCTCGGTCATGTCTACATAGTTCTCGAACCCGTAGGGTCCGCACGCTTAACGTTCAATGATGATTTGTATTATATGAGTTATGTGATTTGGTGACCGAATGTTGTTCGGAGTCCCGGATGAGATCACGGACATGATGAGGAGTCTCAAAATGTCGAGAGGTAAAGATTCATATATAGGACGATAGAATTCGTACACCGGAAGTGTCTGGGGTTACTCAGGGTACATATCGGGTCACCGGAAGGGGTTCCGGGCTACCCCCGGCAAACTATATGGGCCTTATGGGCCAAGAGGGGAAACACACCAGCCACAAAGGGGCTGGTGAGCCCCCCCCCATATGGGCTAGCCAAATTGGAGAAGGAAAGGAAGGAGAAAGGAAAAAGGGAATAGGATTCCCCCTTCCCCCTCTTCCCTTCCTACTCTGAATAGGAATAGGAAAGGGGGAGACCGAATTAGGAGCTGCCCAAGTAGGATCCTACTTGGGGCGCCCCCTTAGCTGCCTCTCCTCCCCTCCAACCTATATATATATATATATATATATATATATATATATATATATATGAAGGGGCACTGCTAGAACACACAACAAACGTTATTAGCCGTATGTGGCGCCCCCCTCCACAGTTTATGCCTCCGGTCATATTCACGTAGTGCTTAGGCGAAGCCCTACGCGGCTCACTTCACCATCACTGTCACCACGCTGTCGTGCTGACGGAACTCTTCCTTGACACTTGATACGTCCATTTTGCATCATGCTTTTATATCGAAATATTTATTGCATTAGAGTGTTATTACACATTATGTCACAATACTTATGCCTATTCTCTCTTATTTTACAAGGTTTACATAAAAGGGAGAATGCCGGCAGCTGGAATTCTGGGCTGGAAAAGGAGCAAATATTAGAGACCTATTCTGCACAACTCCAAAAGTCCTGAAACTCCACGGAAGTTATTTTTGAATATATAAAAAATATTGGCAAGAAAAAGCAGAGGGGGCACACCCTGGCCACGAGTGGGGGCACACCCTACCCCCCTGGGCGCGCCCCTGCCTCGTGGGCCCCCTGGTGGCCCTCCGATGCCCATCTTCTGCTATATGAGGTCTTTCGTCCTGAGAAAAATCATAAGCAAGCTTTCGGGACGAGACTCCGCCGCCACGAGGCGGAACCAATCTAGGCGGCTGGAGCTGTTCTGCCGGGGAAACTTCCCTCCGGGAGGGGGAAATCATCACCATCGTCATCACCAACGATCCTCTCATCGGGAGGGGGTCAATCTCCATCAACATCTTCACCAGCACCATCTCATCTCAAACCCTAGTTCATCTCTTGTATCCAATTTTTGTATCCAAACCTCAGATTGGTACCTGTGGGTTGCTAGTAGTGTTGATTACTCCTTGTAGTTGATGCTAGTTGGTTTACTTGGTGGAAGATCATATGTTCAGATCCATTATGCATATTAATACCCCTCTGATTATGAACATGAATATGCTTTGTGAGTAGTTACGTTTGTTCCTGAGGACATGGGAGAAGTCTTGCTATTAGTAGTCATGTGAATTTGGTATTCGTTCGATATTTTGATGAGATGTATGTTGTCTCCCTCTAGTGGTGTCATGTGAACGTCGACTACATGACACTTCACCATTGTTTGGGCCTAGAGGAGGCATTGGGAAGTAATAAGTAGATGATGGGTTGCTAGAGTGACAGAAGCTTAAACCCTAGTTTATGCGTGCTTCGTAAGGGGCTGATTTGGATCCATATGTTTCATGCTATGGTTAGGTTTACCTTAATACTATTGTTTGTTATTGTTGCCGGATGCTATAGCAAACGGGATAAATCATATAAAAGTGGAAATGCTTGTCAGATAAAACGACATACAACCAGGGCACCGGTCACACCAACAATATCAAAATTATCAACCGTTAGCCGGAACGGGCGGGAAGATGGTGGCGACGTGATGAAAACTACGTTGGAACTTGTATTAATTTACCACAATTTTGGTTCCCTTTTTTCAAGGAGGAATTGGGGAGCCCGGGGGGGGGGGTCTTTTTCCATATGGCGCATTTAGTTTTGGTCCAGGCTTGTCCTTTGCTGATCAAAAAGATTGGTCACATCCATTTTGTCTAGCACCTACAACCCAACCACTTTCCTGGTCCTCCCACCCCCCTACTATTACTGTTGTTATTACTTGCTACTTTCGTTATCTATTATTACCTTTATCACAAAATGTATCTAGTTACCGATAATTTCATGCTTGCAGAGAGTAGCCGTGGTGCTGACACCTCTACTCCATCTCTCTTCTTGGGGGGTTTTATGCTCCCCGTTGTTCTCACTCCTACTATCGACAATCTACGATCGACTCCCCTATCACTTGTGGGTCATCAAAGACTCTTTTCTGGCACGCTGTTGCCGGGGATTAAGCGCCTTGGTAGGTGGAATTTGACAAGGAAAAATTTATATAGTGTGCTGAAATTTACTGTCACTTGTTACTATGGAACATAATTCTTGGGGCTTGTTCGGGTATCTTCACCCCGACCGTAGAGCAAAGAGTTGCTCCTCAACCTACTGAACCTACTGAAAATGTTTACTTTGAAATTCCTTCGGGTATGATAGAGAAACTTCTAGCTAATCCTTTTGCAGGAGATGGAACATTGCATCCCGACTTACACTTAATCTATGTGGATAGTTTGTGGATTATTTAAGCTTGCAGGTATGCCCGATGATGTTATCAAGAAGAAGGTCTTCCCTTTATCTTTGAAGGGAGATGCATTGACATGGTATAGGCTATGTGATGATATGGGATCATGGGAACTACAAACGGATTGAAATTGGAATTTCATCCAGAAGTTTTATCCTATGCATCTTGTTCATCGTGATCGTAATTATATATATAATTTTTGGCCTCGCGAAGGAGAAAGCATCGCTCAAGCTTGGGGGAGGCTTAAGTCAATGTTATATTCATGCCCCAATCATGAGCTCTCAAGAGAAATGATTATTCAAAAATTTTGCTCGGCTTTCTGACAACAATCGCTCCATGCTCGATACTTCTTGTACTGGTTCCTTTATGATGAAGACTATTGAATTCAAATGGAATTTATTGGAGAGAATTAAACGCAACTCTGAAGATTGGGATCTCGACGAAGGTAAGAAGTCAGGTATAACACCTAAGTTTGATTGTGTTAAATCTTTTATGGATACCGATGTTTTCCGTAAATTTAGCACTAAATATGGACTTGACTCTGAGATAGTAGCTTCTTTCTGTGAATCCTTTGCTACTCATGTTGATCTCCCTAAGGAGAAGTGGTTTAAATATCATCCTCCCATAGAAGTAAAAGTAGTTGAACCTATTAAAGTTGAAGAAAAGACTATCACTTATAATGATCCTATTGTTCCTACTGCTTATGTTGAGAAACCACCTTTCCCTGTTAGAATAAAGGATCATGCTAAAGCTTCAACTGTGGTTCGTAAAAGTAATATTAGAACTTACTGCACCCCCTGAGCAAGTTAAAGTTGAACCTAATATTGCTATTGTTAAAGATCTCTTGGCTGATAATATTGATGGGCATGTTATTTACTTTTGTGATGAGACTGCTAGAATTGCTAAACCTGGTGCTAAAGATAAACATAGACCTGTGGTAGGCATGCCTGTTATTTCTGTTAAAATAGGAGATCATTGTTATCATGGCTTATGTTGATATGGGTGCTAGTGCTAGTGCAATACCTATTTCCTTATACAAAGAAATTATGCATGATATTGCACCAGCTGAGATAGAAGGTATATCGATGTTACCATTAAGCTTGCTAATAGAGATACTATTTCACCAATTGGGATTGTTAGAGACGTTGAAGTCTTGTGTGGGAAGGCTAAATATCCTGCTGATTTCCTTGTTCTTGGTTCCCCTCAAGATAGCTTTTGTCCCATTATATTTGGTAGACCCTTCTTGAATACTGTTAATGCTAAGATAGATTGCAAGAAGGATGTTGTTACTATTGGTTTGGATGATATGTCTCATGAGTTTAATTTTTCTAAATTTCGATAGACAACCCGATGAAGAATTGCCTAGTAAAGATGAAATTATTGGTCTTGCTTCTATTGTTGTGCCTCCTAATGATCCTTTAGAACAATATTTGCTAGACCATGAAATGATATGTTTATGAATGAAAGAAGGGAAATAGATGAAGTATTCTTTAAACAGGGACCTATTCTTGAAACACAACTTGCATGTTGAAATCCTAGGGGATCCTCCTCCACCCAAGGGTGATCCCGTGTTTGAGCTTAAACCATTACCTGATACTCTTAAATATGCTTATCTTGATGAAAAGAATATACCTGTTATTATTAGTGCTAACCTTTCAGAGAAGGAGAAAGAAATTATTGAAACTCTGAAGAAGCACATGCTGCTATTGGATATACTCTTGATGATCTTAAGGGCATTAGTCCCACTCTATGTCAACAAAATAAATTGGAGAAAGACGCCAAACCAGTTATTGATCACAACGACGGCTGAATCCTAAGATGAAAGAAGTGGTAAGAAAAGAAATACTAAAGCTCCTTGAGGCAGGTATAATTTATCCCGTTGCTGATAGTCAGTGGGTAAGTCCTGTCCATTGTGTCCCTAAGAAGGGAGGTATTACTGTCGTCCTAATGATAAAGATGAATTGATTCCGCAAAGAATTATTACAGGTTATAGGATGGTAATTGATTTCCGCAAATTAAATAAGGCTACTAAAAAGATCATTACCCCTTACCTTTTATTGATCAAATGCTAGAAAGATTATCCAAACATACACATTTTTGCTTTCTAGATGGTTACTCTTGTTTCTCTCAAATACTTGTGTCAGCTGATGATCAAGCAAAGACCACTTTTACTTGCCCTTTCGGTACTTTTGCTTATAGACGTATGCCTTTTGGTTTATGTAATACACATTCTACCTTTCAAAGATGCATGATGGCTATATTCTCTGACTTTTGTGAAAAGATATGTGAAGTTTTCATGGACGATTTCTCCGTTTATGGATCCTCTTTTGATGATTTCTTGAAAAACCTTGATCGAGTTTTGCAGAGACGTGAAGAAACTAATCTTGTTCTAAATTGGGAGAAATGCGACTTTATGGTTAACGAAGGTATTGTCTTGGGGCATAAAATTTCTGAAAGAGGCATTGAAGTTGATAAAGCTAAAGTTTATGCTATTGAAAAGATGCCATGTCCCAAGGACATTAAAGGTATAAGAGGCTTCCTCTGTCATGCCGGTTTTTATAGGAGGTTCATTAAGGACTTCTCAAAAATTTCTCGGCCTCTGACTAATCTATTACAAAAAGATATTCCTTTTGTCTTTGATGATGATTGTGCAGAAGCATTTGAAATACTTAAGAAAGCATTGATTTCTGCACCTATTGTTAGCCACCTGATTGGAATTTACCCTTTGAAATTATGTGTGATGCTAGTGATTATGTTGTAGGTGCTGTTCTAGGGCAAAGAGTTGATAAGAAATTAAATGTTATTCAATATCTAGTAAAACTCTAGACAATGCCCAGAGAAATTATGCTACCACTGAAAAAGAATTTTTAGCAGTTGTATTTGCTTATGGATAAGTTCTGACCTTATATTGTTGATTCTAAAGTAACTATTCACACTGATCATGCTGCTATTAAATACCTTATGGAAAAGAAAGATGCTAAACCTAGACTTATTAGATGGGTTCTCCTGCTACAAGAATTTGATTTGCATATTATTGATAGAAAGGGAGCTGAGAACCCTGTTGCAGACAACTTGTCTAGGTTAGAGAATGTTCTTGATGACCCACTACCTATTGATGATAGCTTTCCTGATGAACAATTAAATGTCATAAATGCTTCTCGTACTGCTCCATGGTATGTTGATTATGCTAATTACATTGTTGCTAAATTTATACCACCTAGTTTCACATACCAGCAAAAGAAAAAGTTCTTCTATGATTTAAGGCATTACTTTTGGGATGACCCACATCTTTATAAAGAAGGAGTAGATGGTGTTGTGTACCTGAGCATGAATAGGAACAGATCCTACGCAAGTGTCACTCCGAAGCCTACGGAGGGCACCATGCTGGAGATAGAACTGCACACAAGGTATTGCAATCCGGTTTTTATTGGCCTACTCTCTTCAAGGATGCCCATAAGTTTGTCTTGTCTTGTGATGAATGTCAAAGAATTGGTAATATTAGTAGACGTCAATAAATGCCTATGAATTATTCACTTGTTATTGAACCATTTGACGTCGGGGGCTTTGATTATATGGGACCTTTTCCTTCCTCTAATGGGTATACACATATTTTAGTTGATGTTGATTACGTTACTAAGTGGGTAGAAGCTATTCCAACTAGTAGTGCTGATCATAACACCTCTATTAAGATCCTTAAAGAAGTTATTTTCCCGAGGTTTGGAGTCCCTAGATACTTAATGACTGATGGTGGTTCATATTTTATTCATGGTGCCTTTCGTAAAATGCTTGCTAAGTATGATGTTAATCATAGAATTTCATCTCCATATCACCCACAGTCTAGTGGTCAAGTAGAATTGAGTAACAGAGAGCTCAAATTAATTTTGCAAAAGACTGTTAATACATCTAAAAAGAATTGGTCCAAGAAACTTGATGATGCATTATGGGCCTATAGAACTACATATAAAAATCCTATGGGTATGTCTCCGTATAAAATGGTTTATGGTAAAGCATGTCACTTACCTCTTGAGCTAGAACATAAGGCATATTGGGCCATTAAAGATCTCAATTATGATTTCAAACTTGCCGGTGAGAAGAGGTTATTTTACATTAGCTCACTTGATGAATGGAGAACCCAGGCCTATGAGAATGTCAAACTATTTAAAGAAAAAGTTAAAAGATGGCATGACAAAAGGATACAAAAGCATGAGTTTAATATAGGTGATTATGTATTGCTATACAACTCTCATTTAAGATTTTTTGTAGGCAAACTTCTCTCTAAATGGGAATGTCCTTACGTTATTGAGGAGGTCTATCGTTCTGGTGCCATAAAAATCAACAACTTCGAAGGCACAAATCTGAAGGTGGTGAACGGTCAAAGAATCAAACATTATATCTCAAGTAATCCCATAAATGTTGAAACTAATATTATCAAAACCGTAACCCCGGAGGAACACATAAGGGACACTTTCCAGAACGTTTCAGACCCCGAAAAGGAATAGGTATGTGGTAAGGTAAGTAAACCGACTCTAAAACAGTTCTAATGGCAATTTTTCTCCGTTTTGGTATATTTAGAAAAATAGGAAAATAAGAAGCAGTCCAGGAAGGACATGAGGCTTCCATGAGGGTGGGAGGCGCGCCCTACCCCCCTGGGCGCGCCCCCCTGCCTCGTGGGCACCTCGTGTGCTCTCCGGACTCTGTTTTCTTGCAATATACTTCTTTTGGTCGGTAAAAATTCATTATATAATCTCCCGAAGGTTTTGACCAACCTACCACGCAAATATCCCCTGTTCTTGTTTCGAGCTGTTTTCTGTCAGGGTTGTCAAGGCCAGGCACCATGTCGTCCCCCTCCTCCAACAATGGTGACAACGATGCTTGGCTAATGAAGACAGAGCTGAAGAGGGAAGAACCTATGGAGATCAACAAGGATGAAGGGATCAAGAAGGCCACGGAGGAACAAGTTCCGGCAGCAGAAGACATCCTTCAACCTGATCACAATCTTCTTACCCCAACTTAGATCAAAGCTTTCAAGATGATTGAGTTAGCTCGTATAAAAAACAAGTATCTCACACGTGAAAATATTTTGTTGAAGGAGCATATCATCGCACTCAAGGGAATTATCCGCAAGTTGGAGGACCTCCTATGCTCGATGTGCGACTATCCATCATCACCAACACCCTCTTCACCAACGAAGAAGCAGATGAGTATCTGGTATGGGCACTCCCCTTGGTAACTGCCAAGCTTGGGGGAGTGCCCAGGTATCGTATCACCATCACACCTTTTATCTTTCTATTTTTCTTAGGTCGATCCTTTTGGTAATATCTTGATCTAGTAGAATAAAGTTTTAGTATGATCTAGTTGTGAGTTTTGCTTTATGATCCTTCTATGTAATCGAGTCCGTGAGCTATATATAATAAAGATTAGTGTTGAGTCAAGGGCTTGATTATTTTGCTATGATCTTCAGGGAATAAAATAAAGGAGAATAAATAAAAAGAATATAGAGATCATATGGATCTTATGGAGAGTAATGACTTCACATATAAAGAGTATGATGAATAAAAGTTGTTGAGAGTTGACAAACATAGTTTTGGTCATCGTTGCAATTAATAGGAGGTAATAAAGAAAGAGGGGTCTTCATATATAAATACACTATCTTGGACATCTTTTATGATTGTGAGAACTCATTAAAGTATGACATGCTAAAGAGTTGACGTTGGACAAGGAAGACAACGTAATGTGTTATGTTTTCTTACATCTGAGATAAATTATATTGTCATGGATTATCCAACATGTTGAGCTTGCCTTTCCCTCTCTTACTAGCCGATTTCTTTGCACCAAGTAGAGATACTACTTGTGCTTCCAAATATCCCTAAACCTAGTTTTGCCATGAGAGTCCACCATATCTACCTATGGATTGAGTAAGATCCTTCAAGTAATTTGTCATCGGTGCAAGCAATAAAAATTGCTCTCTAAATATGTATGACTTATTAATATGGAGAAAATAAGCTTCATACAATCTTGTGATGTGGAAGAAATAAAAGCGACGGACTGCGTAATAAAGGTCCATATCACAAGTGGCAATATAAAGTGACGTTCTTTTGCATTAAGATTTTGTGCATCCAACCATAAAAGCGCATGACAACCTCTTCTTCCCTCTGCGAAGGGCCTATCTTTTACTTTTATCTTCTACCTTACATAAGAGTCATGGTGATCTTCACCTTTCCTTTTTACAATTTATCCTTTGGCAAGCACAATGTGTTGGAAAGATCCAAATATACATAGCTAATTGGATATGAATTTTCATCAACTATTATGGTTGACATTACCCTTGAGGTAAAACGTTGGGAGGCAAAACTATAAGCCCCTATCTTTCTCTGTGTCCGATTAAAATTCCATACCCATAAATATTGCGTGAGTGTTAGCAATTGTGTAAGACTAATAGTTGAGTATGTGGACTTGCTGAAAAGCTCTTATATTGACTCTTTCCTATATTATGATAAATTGCAATTGCCTCAATGACTGAGATTAGAGTTTGTGGCTCTCAATGAAGTTTATGATTCATACTTGAAATTGTGATTGAATTGTTACTTTAGCATAAGAGATCATATGACAATATATATATATGTTGTTCTAAGAATGATCATGATGCCCTCATGTCCGTATTTTATTTTTATCGACACCTCTATCTCTAAACATGTGGACATATTTTTTGATTTCGGCTTTCGCTTGAGGACAAGCGAGGTCTAAGCTTGGGGGAGTTGATACGTCCATTTTGCATCATGCTTTTATATAGATATTTATTGCATTATGGGCTGTTATTACACATTATGTCACAATACTTATGCCTATTCTCTCTTATTTTACAAGGTTTACATAAAGAGGGAGAATGCCGGCAACTGGAATTCTGGCCTGGAAAAGGAGCAAATATTATAGACAAGTTCCGCACAACTCCAAAAGTCCTGAAACTCCACGGAAGTTATTTTTGGAAATAATAAAAAATACTGAGCGATAATTGGAGGCCCAGCCCAAATTGCTGTTTTTTTTGCCTATTTTAGGGTTTCGAAGAAAAGGAATATCAAATGGAGTCCAAACGGAATGAAACCTTCGGGAACGTGATTTTCTCAACAAACATGATCCAGGAGACTTGGAGTGGCCGTCAAGAAACAAGGGAGGAAGGCATGAGGCAGGGGGCGCACCTACCCCCCCTGGGCGCGCCCTCCACCCTGGTGGGCCCTCCATTGCTCCACCGACGTACTTCTTCCTCCTATATATATCCACGTACCCCCCAAACATCCAGTAGCACCACGAAAACCTAATTCCACTGCTGCAACCTTCTGTACTCAAGAGATCCCATCTCTGGGCCTTTTTGGAGCTCCACCGAAGGGGGCATTGATCACGGAGGGCCTCTACATCAACTCCATGGCCTCTCCAGTGATGTGTGAGTAGTTTACTTCAGACCTTCTGTATTAGGGGGTGATCGGGTAGCCGGACTATACCTTCAGCCGGACTCCAGGACTATGAAGATACAAGATTGAAGACTTCGTCCCGTGTCCGGATGGGACTTTCCTTGGCGTGGAAGGCAAGCTTGGCGATGCGGATATTCAAGATCTCCAACCATTGTAACCGACTCTATGTAACCCTAACCCTATCCGGTGTCTATATAAACCGGAGGGCTGTAGTCCGTAGGACATCAACTCCATATACAACAATCATACCATAGGCTAGCTTCTAGGGTTTAGCCTCCTTGATCTCGTGGTAGATCTACTCTTGTACTACCCATATCATCAATATTAATCAAGCAGGAGTAGGGTATTACCTCCATCGAGAGGGCCCGAACCTGTGTAAAAACATCGTGTCCCTTGTCTCCTGTTACCATCCGGCCTTGACGCACAGTTCGGGACCCCCTACCCGAGATCCGCCGGTTTTGACACCGACATTGGTGCTTTCATTGAGAGTTCCTCTGTGTCGTCGCCTTTAGGCCCGATGGCTCCCTTGATCATCAACAACGATGAGGTCCAGGGTGAGACTTTTCTCCCCGGACAGATCTTCGTCTTCGGCGGCTTCGCACTGCGGGCCAATTCGCTTGGCCACCTGAACCAGATCGAAAGCTACGCCCCTGGCCATCAAGTCAGGTTTGGAAGCCTAAACTACATGGCAGACATCCGCGGAGATTTGATCTTCGACGGATTCGAGCCACAACCAAGCGCGCCGCACTGTCTCGCGGGGCATGATCTAGCTCTGTCACCGAACAGTATCCCGGAGGCCACAAAGCACCAGCTCTGACCCTTAATTCGGAGCCAGTTGTGTCAGTCGAGGATGAGCGGTTGCACGTCACCTCGGGGGCCGTGATCTCAAAGGCGATCGAGCCAAACTCCGGCCCCACACTCCGCGTGACTCACAACTCCGAGGATCCGGACTCCTCTCTGGACTCCGAACCTCCCGCGCCCCTGCCGATCGAATCCGATTGGGCGCCAATAATGGAGTTCACTGCCGCGGACATCTTTCAGCACTCGCCTTTTGGCGATATCCTGAATTCTCTCAAGTCTCTCTCTTTATCAGGAGAGCCCTGGCCGAACTGCGGTCAGCGAGGATGGGATACGGACGATGAAGAAATTCAAAGCCCACCCACCACCCACTTGGTAGCCACTGTCGACAATTTAAATGACGTGCTCAACTTCAACTCCGGAGACATCGACAGCATGGATGACGATGCAGGAGATACCGATGAACCAACACCCATAGGGCATTGGACAGCCACCTCATCTCACGATGTGTACATGGTGGATACCCCTAAAGGAAGCGACAACGAGGAAAAAGGGGATGGAACAGGAGATCGACCCCCCGAAAAGCAATCAAAGCGTCGGCGTAAACGCCGACCCAAGCCCCGCCTCGATAAAAACCCAGCCATAGAGCAGGACGAGCCGGTAGACGACGAGCAGGCCTTAGAGCAACCGTCCGAACAGGGCAACACGGATAGAGAAACCGAAGATCCCTCCTTCGGCGAAAACGGCATTCCGGACGAGCTCACGCCGGATAAACCCATGGAGTAGAAGAATCTCCACGAGAGGCTCGTTGCAACTGCACGCAGCCTAAAAAAGCATAAGCGGAAGCTAAAAACAGCGGAAGATGCACTCCGGATTAGATGGAGCAAAGTAATCAATACCGCAAATAAATACGGCGACGGTCGCCGCACTAAAAGCTATCCGAAAAGAAAGCTACTGCCTGAATTCGACGAAGAGGCCCTAGAGCCCTCACACCCAAAAGATAAGAAAGGCACACGGTCGGATAGACGACCCCATAAAGCGGCAAGTAGCGCCGCACTTAAATCGGCATGCGACCCACCTAAGGATTCGCATCATGGCCCAGTTAGGTCCATTTATGGGCCAAGAAAGCAAGCTCTCGTAAGCAATGCAATAAAGCCATCATCAGAATCCGGCACACCCAAATACAGGGGCGCCGCACACCCCCTATGTTTTGCCGATGAGGTCCTGGACTACGAATTTCCAGAGGGATTCAAACCCGTAAACATAGAGGCATATGATGGAACAACAGACCCTGGAGTCTGGATCGAGGATTATATCCTCCACATACACATGGCTAGAGGAGATGATCTCCATGCCATAAAATATTTACCCCTTAAGCTTAAAGGGTCGGCTCGACATTGGCTTAAAAGCCTTCCTGAAAACACAATTGGAAGTTAGGACGAGCTCGAGGAGGCTTTCCGAGCAAATTTTCAAGGGACCTATGTCCGCCCTCCGGACGCAGACGGTCTTAGTCACATAACTCAACAGCCCGGAGAATCAGCTCGGCATTTCTGGAATAGATTCCTCACTAAAAAGAATCAGATAGTCGACTGTCCGGACGCCGAAGCCTTAGCAGCTTTCAGGCATAACGTCCGAGACGAATGGCTCGTCAGACACCTCGGCCAAGAAAAGCCAAGAACAATGGCCGCACTAACAAGCCTCATGACCCCCTTTTGTGCAGGAGAGGACAGCTGGTTGGCAAGATGCAGCCCCAGCGACCCAAGTACATCTGAAACTAGGGATGGAAACGGAAAACCGCGACGCAACAAGGACCGTCGCCGGACTAAGGAAAAAGTCCGAAGAGCACGGCAGTCAATGCCGGATTCAAAGGCTCACGACAAAATCAGACAAAACCGCCCCTCCAGGATAACAGGGACGATCCATCCAACTTAAATAAAATCCTGGACAGGATATGTCAGGTACACAGTACTCCAGGGAAGCGTGCTAACCATACCCACAGAGATTGTTGGGTTTTCAAACAATCCGGCAGACTCAATGTCGAACACAAGGGGCTCGACACACCAAGCGAAGACGAGGACGAACCCCAAAAGCAGAGCACCAGGAAACAAAAGAACTTCCCACAAGAAGTAAAAACAGTGAACTTACTTCACATAACAAAACGTGCGGCGCCCATAAAGGTACGCACCACACGACCTATCCCCCAAGGGTCCCGCCACTGGTTGTCAAAACCAATCATCTTCGATCAGCTAGATTATTCTACAAATATCAAGAATGCAGGCTGGACTGCCTTGATACTCGATCCAATAATTGGCGGACTGGTTTTCAAATGTCCTTATGGACGGCGGCAGTGGACTAAACCTGATATATCAGGATACGATCCATCACATGGGGATAAACCCAGCAAGAATCCGCCCCAGCAAAACCTCCTTTCAAGGGGTAACACCTGGTCCGGACACCCATTGTATGGGTTTTCTCCGGCTCGAAGTTATATTCGGCTCTGCCGATAACTTCCGCCGCAAAAAGCTGACCTTCCATATCGTCCCGTTCTCAAGTCGCTATCAAGCACTACTGGGACGCGAAGCTTTCGCCCGCTTTAACGCAATACCGCATTATGCATCTCTCACGCTTAAGATGCCCGGTGCACGAGGCATCATCTCTTTGAAGGGGAAGCATTAAAGTGCGCCTCCCCAAGCAGAGGACTGTGCGGCCGCTTTGACAGCCCCATAGTAAAATGGCCTCACCGGCCAAAAAAAAACTTCGAAATAGGTCATTAAAGACCACGAACGCGGATAGACGAGTTCGAGACAAAATCATCATTGATGTAGGCTTAGTGGCCATATACCCCCACTAAGGGCTCCATGCATATACAATAAGAGACAATAAAGCTCAATTTTATATATTTTACTTTATACTTTGTTTATGTTAAACTTTTGTTCGGCACGACCCATTTTCAACTCAGTTCCTCTCTTTTACAGATGAACGTCGTGCGGCGCCCGTCCAGGATACGGCACAACGGAGACACAGGCACAGACGTGCAGTAGGGACCCATCCTAAAGGATTCTTTTTAGATTAAGACCCTGCGTAAACCTTTTTTACTGTCTCTTGTTGCTACACATCCCCTGGTTCTTTCTGATATAACCAAGGAGGAGGCTGGCGTCTTGGCATGTGGCCACGTCAGAATTTTTTGCATGTACCTGGACACTAGGGGCTTTTTTAATAAAGAGTGTTGTTTCGCCCGCACTCATAAAGACCGAACACCTTAGGGAGTGTTCGGCGTCGCGAGTTTTGGCATTATATGCATCAGCTCCGAATCATGTCTTTGGTCAAATGTTGGGTTGCCCGGCTCCTGAGTTCGGCTACCTTACATTTCGCTCTATCGGCTAAGGTAGCACCAGGAGAACTATTGCGATTGTGCCCCGGTTCAGCCGGGCGAGCACCTCAGTAGAGAAAGCCGAAAATTGACTGTCATGATGTAGCGTGAGACTGGTCAGCCACTCGATGACCTATCGGAATCTATCGGATTCCTCCACTTTAACGAAGGGCCGCTTCCCGGTCAGGCACATACGCGCCCCGAACGCGGGCAAGCGCAGTCGCCACCAAGGGGCTACCTAAATAGTCTCACTATCAAGCTCCTATGGCTTAGTGAAAGTGTTAAAGCATTATAGTCCGGTTGCCTGGCCCGCTGCGCTATCACCTCCTTTGTAGGACCAAGACATTGGGTTAAGTGTGAAAATGCGTCTTCTGCGAGCACCCCCGCACTATGTGCGTGGGGGCTGAAGCCAACGACTGCCATCTTTCAGATTTCGTATATATATATATCTTAAAATGGCCGCACAGGAGGTGTTCCCAATACTTGAAGTCACAAGTATAAAAAGGCCACTACAGTTTATCAAAATATTACTTTATAATTACATATGCTATCATAACATAGCATCTTTCGAGCACTGCGTCTCTATTACACGAGCGCCTTCAAGGACTTCCTGAAAATAGTGCTCGGAGGGTACTCAGCTTTTGTCCGAATCTCGGGACGCAACAACGGTGGTCTCCATCTCTGCCCAGTATGTCTTGACACGGGCAAGAGCCATCCTTGCACCCTCTATGCATGCTGACCTCTTCATTGCATTAATACGCGGCACCGCATCAAGGAATTGCTGCACCAAGCTGAAATAACTCTTCGGCTCCGATCTCCCCGGCCACAGATGACCCATGACGTACTTCATGGCGAGTCCGGACAACCTATTCAGTTCGGCCCATTGAGCCAAACGATCGTCCACTGCCAGTGGACGCTCTGGATTGTGAAACTGCGACCAGAAAAGCTTTTCCACTTCGCGATCTTTCTGATCTCGAAAGTGTTCGGTCGCATCAGCAGCACTCGCTGCCAAATCCAGATAGGTATCCTCCACACTCCACATCCGGTCCAACGGAGCAAACTTCGGATCGCAAAATTTCCTTCGCAGCATAAAGGGCTTTCCAGCCGCAATCTGTTTGGCCTGACGCAGCTCCTCCTTCGCAGCTCTCATCGCAGAGCGCGCGTCCTTGGCATTGGCAACGGCCTTCTCTAAGTCCATCTGTTTCGCCTGATCTTCTTTCTCAAGAAGTCTGCAACGGTCTACAGCACTCTTTAACCTTTCGGCCATCTCGGCCATCTCTTCCTTGCTTCGGCAATGAGTAGCCTGTTCGGCTCTCAGCTCTTCAAGGGCTTTCTTGGCAACCGCATCACTTTCTCTGGCTTGTTCTTTAGCTCGGGCAAGTTCTGCCCTAAGACTCTCCACGGCGGCCGCACCATCTGCGTCAAGCACACACATCGTAAGACACTGGCATAAAACTCTTCTTACCTGATGCCGCCCGAGGAATTACATACCTTGAGCCTCATCAAGCCGCTTGTTGACAAGCGCGATGTCGGCATCTGCCATGTCCAGTTGCCGCTTTAGTTCGACAAAATCATCAGTTCGGCTCGATTCCGGACACCCTGCCGCCTACATTCAAAGGCGACATCTTAGACCTGGGATTATGATCCTCCGCGTGCCGTCATTTCTTGACGACGCGCAGAGTCTCAGGGGCTACTATCTACACAGGGTGCATCTTATTCACGCGCAACTGACATAAGTGTACATTATCTAATGTACCTCAAAACCCGTCAGTAAACTTTTGACGGCCTCATGCAATCCGCTCTCTCGGATGAGATCCTTTCAATCATCGTGCCCATCAATGCACGGTGCTCCTCCGAGATAGAAGCTCGCCCCGGCAGAATCTTTAGCTCCTCCGGCCGAGCACCAGACGGTGCCGGACTTGTCCCACGACCTCTTTCGAAGGACGGACGCAGAGAACCTCGGGGGGCCACATAGCTATCTTCCGCCCCTGGCGGATTCGGAGAAACCCTCCGCGACGACACCTCAGGGTCGCCCGCCTCGCTAGGCGGCACGGCAGGGGGAGGCGTCCCGCTCTCCATCATCTCCGGAAGGAGATCCCCCGAAGACGAGCTCTACTGAGAAGGGCTGAGGTCCGAGCTACAAGCTAAAAATTTGGTTAATCTTCTCAGATATAAATCAAGGATTTCCCTCATCCCTCAAAAGGAAAATCTTTCTCTACTTACGGCTCGCTGGAGGGCTGATCCCCTTGAGGGCGTAGTCCGGCCGAGGAACTCCCCGGCGTCGGACCCTCTGACGAGGATTTTTCCCCCGCTTCGAGGCCATGGTTTCCGGGTCGTCAGAGGCGGCTCTCTTCTTCCCCTTAGGAGAGGAATTGTCGGTTCCTCCCTTCGGAGCAGCCTCCTTCGAGGAGGCCATAGTTTCCTTGTCCTCCCCCTTGCTTCCCTCCAAAGGCATTATCTCCAGCATCCTGACCAGCACGGGATCCGGCCTGGTTTCGGGAAGGGGAGCCGGACACCTGATCAGCTTTGCCTTCGCTATCCACTCCTGTTTCAAAGGACGGCTCTTTTAGGGGCAAGTTTATGACAATTATCTGGATAGAAGGTCCGGGCACAAGGTTGCTTACTTGAGTATCCGGGCGATTGCAGCTTAGGCCTGCGTCTTCGGTTAAATCCGGACACATCTCTTGTGATCCGAAGAACAGTTTATACATCTCTGCGGGCGTTGCGCCCATGAAATTCTGGAGAGCTCGCGGTCCCTCTGGATTAAACTCCCACAGGCGAAGGGAGCGACGTTTACCGGGCAATATTCGATGAATCAGCATGACCTGCGTCACCTTGACCAGGCTGAGGTCTCCTTCCAAGAGATCCTTAATGCGGCCCTGTAACAAGGGCACGTCTTTGGGCAAACCCCAATCTAACCCTCTGTTGACCCATGACGCTAGCTGTGGTGGGGGACCCAAGCGAAAGGCAGGAGGCGCCACCCACTTGGTGCTCCGGGGAGCGGTGATATAAAACCACTCTCGTTGCCACAAGCCTAGCTCCTCTTGAAAAGAGCCCTCGGGCCATGGAGCATCAGCATTTTTGCTTATAACAGCGCCTCCGCACTCTGCGTGCCGTCCCTTGATCATCTTCGGCTCCACCTTGAAGGTCTTGAGCCATAATCCGAAGTGAGGGGTAACATGGAGGAACGCTTCACACACGATAATAAACGAGGAGATATGGAGGATGGACTCCGGAGCTAAGTCATGGAATTCCAGCCCATAATAAAACAGCAGTCCCCTCACAAAGGGACCCATTGGGAAGCCCAACCCCTGAAGGAAGTGAGACATGAACACCACGCTCTCAACGGGCTGGGGACTGGGAATGACCTGCCCTTGAGCAGGCAACCTATGCAAAATTTCGCCGGTCAGGAACTTAGCCTCCCTCAACTTTAGTACGTCCTCCTCCGTGACGGAGGAGGGCGTCCATCGGCCTTGAAGGTCAGAACCGGACATCGTCGAAGATCCGAAACACCTGGAATCTAGAGCCTAGGGTGTTGGAACTCGAGGCGACGGGCGAACTCGCTTGAGATTGAAAAAAGGAGTAAGGCCTTGGTCTCTTTATAAGAGGTTGAATACCAAGAACCCTCCCCGTAACCGTTCGGGACTCGTCTTTAATCGAGGAAACGTGCTAATGGGCACGGTTGGGTTACCCACGTCCGTATTGATGAGAATCCCGTAAAAGGGGTACACGATCTCTGCTTTGACAACACGTGCCAAGGAAACCGCCTCGCAAAACATGCTGAGGTGGAAAAGTAAAAACGATTCGAGTAAAGGACTTGGCCGTAGTGTGATGACGCACTGCGGAATACGTCAGCAGATTTGATTTGTGTTAATATTATTCTCTCTATGGCAATATGTGGAAACTTATTTTGCAGAGCCATACACTACTCTTGGTGTTTACAATCTTCTATGAAGGACTTGGAGGAGGAACCTGCCTTACAATGCCGAAGACAATCTGCGCGCCAGACTCGTCGTCATTGAAGCCTGGTTCAGGGGCTACTGAGGGAGTCTTGGATTAGGGGGTGTTCGGGTAGCCGGACTATACCTTCAGCCGGACTCCAGGACTATGAAGATACAAGATTGAAGACTTCGTCCCGTGTCAGGATGGGACTTTCCTTGGCGTGGAAGGCAAGCTTGGCGATGCGATATTCAAGATCTCCTACCATTGTAACCGACTCTGTGTAACCCTAACCCTATCCAGTGTCTATATAAACCGGAGGGTTGTAGTCCGTAGGACATCAACTCCATATACAACAATCATACCATAGGCTAGCTTCTAGGGTTTAGCCTCCTTGATCTCGTGGTAGATCTACTCTTGTACTACCCATATCATCAATATTAATCAAGCAGGAGTAGGGTATTACCTCCATCGAGAGGGCCCGAACCTGGGTAAAAACATCGTGTCCCTTGTCTCCTGTTACCATCCGGCCTTGACGCACAGTTCGGGACCCCCTACCCGAGATCCGCCGTTTTGACACCGACATCTCTTATTTTACAAGATTTACATAAAGAGGGAGAATCCCGGCAACTGGAATTCTGGCCTGGAACAGGAGCAAATATTATAGACAAGTTCCGCACAACTCCAAAAGTCCTGAAACTCCACGGAAGTTATTTTTGGAAATAATAAAAAATACTGAGCGAAGAAAATAGCAGAGGGGTGATACATCTCCAACGTATCTATAATTTTTGATTGCTCCATGCTATTATATTATCTATTTTGGATGTTAATGGGCTTTATTTTAGACTTTTATATCATTTTTGGGATTAACCTACTAATTGGAGGCCCAACCCAAATTGCTGTTTTTTGCCTATTTTAGGGTTTCGAAGAAAAGGAATATCAAATGGAGTCCAAATGGAATGAAACCTTCGGGAACGTGATTTTCTCAACAAACGTGATCCAGGAGACTTGGAGTGGTCGTCAAGAAACAAGGGAGGAAGGCACGAGGCAGGGGGCGCGCCTACCCCCCTGGGCGCGCCCTCCACCCTCGTGGGCCCTCCATTGCTCCACCGACGTACTTCCTCCTCCTATATATATCCACGTACCCCCCAAACATCCAGTAGCACCACGAAAACCTAATTCCACTGCTGCAACCTTCTGTACTCAAGAGATCCCATCTCGGGGCCTTTTTCGGAGCTCCATCGAAGGGGGCATTGATCACAGAGGGCCTCTACATCAACTCCATGGCCTCTCCGGTGATGTGTGAGTAGTTTACTTCAGACCTTCGGGTCCATAGTTATTAGCTAGATGGCTTCTTCTCTCTCTTTGGATCTTAATAAAAAGTTCTCCTCGATTCTCTTGGAGATCTATTCGATGTAATCTTCTTTCACGGTGTGTTTGTCGTGATCCGATGAATTGTGGGTTTATGATCCAGTTTATCTATGAACAATATTTGATTCTCCTCTGAATTCTTTTATGTATGATTGGTTTATCTTTGCAAGTATCTTCGAATTATCAGTTTGGTTTGGCCTACTAGATTGATCTTTCTTGCAATGGGAGAAGTGCTTTGCTTTGGGTTCAATCTTGCGGTGTTTGATCCCAGTGACAGAAAGGGAACCGATACGTATTGTATTGTTTCCATCGAGGATAAAAGGATGGGGTTTATATCATATTGCATGAGTTTATCCCTCTACATCATGTCATCTTCCTTAAAGCATTACTCTATTCTCTTGAACTTAATACTCTAGATGCATGCTAGATAGCGGTCGATGTGTGGAGTAATAGTAGTAGATGCAGAACCATTTCGGTCTACTTGTCTCGGACGTGATGCCTATATACATGATCATACCTAGATATTCTCATAACTATGCTCAGTTCTAGCAATTGCTCAACAGTAATTCGCTTACCCACCGTAATACTTATGCGCTTGAGAGAAGCCACTAGTGAAACCTATGGCCCCCGGGTCTATCTTCCATCATATTAATCTTCCAATACTTAGTTATTTCTATTGCCTTTTATTTTACTTTGCATCTTTATTTCTCTTTATCATAAAAATACCAAAAATATTATCTTATCATATCTATCAGATCTCACTCTTGTAAGTGACCGTGAAGGGATTGACAACCCCTTTTTCGTGTTGGTTGCAAGGTTCTTATTTGTTTGCGTAGGTGTGTGGGACTTGAGCATGATCTCCTACTGGATTGATACCTTCGTTCTCAAAAACTGAGGGAAATACTTACGCTGCTTTACTGCATCACCCTTTCCTCTTCAAGGGAAAACCAACGTAGTGCTCAAGAGGTAGCAAGAAGGATTTCTGGCGCCGTTGTCGGGGAGATTCGCGCCAAGCCAAGTCAAACCCTAGAGAAGCAGCGTCGAGGCCACTAATTAATATTAGTTCTATGTTTGCCACTAATATATCCATCTGTCATGTTTGAATAATAATTGCCATGTTGTCAATATTTGTAGAAACTATGGACACCACCCGAGATGAAGTACAAGAAGAGTTGTTGGGGGACATAATCGCACGAGGAAGTGATGCCGTCTGCTCGTTGTTTCTCAACGACACCGATGGTCTGGAAGCAGCTGGCTATGATTATGATGGCTCCGGTGACCTAATGCCGGTGCAAGAAGGAGACCGTGAGGACGGCTCCGGTGACCCAATGCCGGTGCAAGAAGGAGACTGTGATGACGTCTCCGGTGACCGAACCGAGTCTGGCCAGGTATATATATTAGTTAAGCTTCTGCTGACTAGATAATTGATGCATTCATTGTTTTGGTATGTACACATATTAATTAAGTCTTTGTTCTTTTTTCTAGCCCTCCGGATCGAGCACAACTTCGGTAAAGAGACGAGGCCCGAAGAAAAAGTTGAGCTCGGATGAAAAGTTTGAGATCATAGCAATCGCGCCCGACGGCCAACCGATTGAACCCCTCCGGACAAAGAGCGCATTTGTTGCTCAGTGCGGGGTTTTCGTTAGGGACAAGATCCCGATCAGCATCCAGCAATGGTTAAAGCCGGCTACAGAAGACCCTGAGGTGTCTTATGTCAATGATATGCAGAAAAATGATCTTTGGACTGAGCTGAAGTCAAATTTCACCCTACCGCCAGAGGATGATCCAGAGAAGCCAGTTAAAGAGCAATTAATCAAGTCTTTTGCTCTTAAGAGGATGGCAGAACTATTCAGGAGGTGGAAGAAAGAGCTGAATAAGTTTGTCGAAAATAATGAGACACCAGAATTCAAGGGCAGATATGAGAAGATCAGAGATCACTGGCCCGCATTTGTGGCCCACAAGACATCGGAAAAGAGTAAGAAGATGTCGGTGACAAACAAGCAAAATGTTGCGAAGAAGAAGCATCACCATCGCACGGGGTCAGGTGGCTACCTCGTAGCCCAGCCTAAGTGGGCCAAGACTGAGAATGATCTGGTTGATAAAGGGATCGAACCAGAGACAATTAACTGGCCAGACCGTTGCCGGACTTGGTTCTTCGGGGCTGGCGGAACCTTGGACCCTATAACAGGGAAGTGCATTTGGACGAACGATCAAATGGACATACCAGTCAGGAAGCTTCAGCAGTATATCGAAGCAGCGCAGCAAGGGACGTTCTTTCCAGGCAGAGAGAATGATGAGCTCACAATGGCCCTCGGGAATCCTGAGCACCCTGGACGGACATGAGGCACACCAGGCTCCATTCCGTGGAAGGTTGGGTTTCCGGACGCAGGCGGTTACAAATCCCATGAGAGGAGGAAAAAATTGCAGCAGACCCAAATGCAGGCGCTGCAAGCAAGGGTACAAGTGATAGAGGAACGAGAAGCAAATCGCAGCAAACGTACTGCCGAAGCTACCCCGCCATCTCAACGGAGAAGCAGCGTGGCTTCCACCGAGCTGCTTCAGCCGGAGCATGCCTTGACGGCTCCTGCCAGCTATCCCGTGGATGGTATCACGGAGTCTCAAAATTGCCACCTTATGACGCAATGGATGAATTTGAAGGTCAAGGCGGCTGTTGGCTCTGTTTATCCTACTGAACCCGGCGCAACTTTTCACTGCCGGCCGATTCCAGAAGGATATGCTAGGGTGATGGTGGATGAAATAACGGAGGGATTTGAGGACCTCCA
Organism: Triticum urartu; assembly: GCF_003073215.2. Lineage (NCBI taxonomy): Eukaryota > Viridiplantae > Streptophyta > Magnoliopsida > Poales > Poaceae > Triticum > Triticum urartu. The sequence continues at coordinate 268,527,569 of NC_053028.1, forward strand.
GCTTGACCACCCTACCGGTGAAGGGGAGACTAGGATGGGGTCTGCTCTGAAGACTCCATGCCTGTGGCGGAAGGAGCTCATCAACCTTCCGAACTGGACGCCTCCGCCTCCTCCTCCTCATCCGGCAAGTCAGGGCACTCCGCCTCCTCCTCCGGCGAGTCAGGGCACTCCGCCTCCTCCACCGCCTCCTCCTCCAGCGAGTGACGATCAGGGCACTCGACCGGCTCCTTCTCCAGCGCGTGGCGGCACTCCGCCTCCTTCTCCGCCTGCGCCGACGAGCCCGAGCAGCCAGCCTCCTCCCTCTCCGCCTCGTCAGCAAGGGCAGAAGAGACCTGACGCCGCTCCGGATGCTCCGGCGCGTCTAGTCCTTCTCCTCCGCCTCGTAAGCAAGTAAAGAAGACAACCGCTCCGTCTGCTCTGCCGGCGTCTAGCAGTACAGCCAGAGGCGGGAGGAAATACAGATTTGGTCCTTCTCTGAAGACTCCAGAGAAGTTACCATATGAGAGGACCCCAGAGGAGAACGCCGAGATCGCACGAGAAGAAGTGAGGAACTACTTTGAAGGGGTGAAAGCAAAGAAACATCCACCTCCGGAGGAGAAGGTAGATCCGGTGAAAGCGAAGCGCACTCTGGCTGCCCTGACAAAACAACCCAAGTCTCCGCCGAAAGGAAACTATGGGCGCATTATTGGAAAGGAATTTGCCGAAGCGGAGCGGTCGGGAAGTACTGTCAGTGATCAAAGGCTGAAAGAACGACGAGCTGGGAAACAAATTGCCCAGCTCGGCGAACAAGCGAAGCAATCGTGCCCCCCGCTCAAGGTGCCTAGCGACAACATCGCTAATGATCCGAGGATGGTGCCCGGTTATAGCAATCTTGGCGATTACCTGCCCGACGATGTACATTATGATTTCATGGAGGTGCAGATACAAAGATACGAGTACGGGAAGCCTCTCGTCAAAGATGAAAGATCTCTATCAACGATGATGCGAAGATTGCATGATTGGTACTTGAAAATCTGCAGAGACTCTGGGGGGAGGAGTACTTTGTATGTGAAAGTTAAAAAGGAGCATGACCTCGTTGGAATTGAACTGTTGCCTGTTCCATTCGAGGAGTTCTTTCAGTTTTTCAATCAATTGGCCCTCGATAAAACAACGGTCGCCTTCTACTGTCTGTAAGTAGTACTACTTCTGTCATTAAGTCTCTCTATATAGCTCAGCTCTTTCATTGCATGTATTTATAATCATCCTCAATATATTATGCAGATTGAAGATCACCGAATTGAAGAAAAGACAAGTCGGTGATATTGGGTTCATTAACACATATCTCATAGATGCAACTCTGGTTAAATTTCATGCCGCAGATACCGAGGCCAACTTGCTACAATCGTTGGTAATAAATGAAAACAAAGATATAATACTCTTTCCTTACAACTTCAAGTGAGTGTTACTGTCTTGTGCGTATTCGGTTTCCCTTATATATCAGTCAAGGTTATAGTAATGTAATTGATGAGTTATGAATGCGTGTGCAGTTACCACTATATTCTCCTAGAGATTAAGCTTGAGCAGGGACTAGTAACCGTCTTAGACTCAAGACGAAAAGATCCCCAGGACTATGCAGACATGACTCAAATGCTCGAGAAGTAAGTTAAATCGATCATTATCCACCATATCAGCAACTTTGTTCATTTCCTGATATATCAAGTAATTGTTTTCTTTGTCTGGCAGGGTTTGGAAAAAATTCTCCAAAAAAGCTCCAGGACTCCTGAAGAAGCTGCAATTTAGACATCCGAAAGTAAGTACTATAGTAGCATGTTCCGTGCATCTCCTATTGATTCAAGCGCTAGTTTCATCAATACCATTTGGCATTCTTGCTTATCAGTTTGATTGACCTCTATTTCTTGTAAAGTGGTTGTGGCAGGAACAAGGGAATGATTTCTGTGGATACTATGTTTGCGAGTCCATCCGCCACACGACCTGTGAGCGGGGCTACACTGACGAACAATATGAAGTACGTAAATAACAACATTCACAATTTTATTTTATTACCATCATTTGTGTTGAGTTTCATTCATTCATATATATATATATATATATGTATTGACCCCCTTCTTCAAATTAGATGTTTTGGAAGCGGGATGAACTCCTAGCACCAGCTCGCATGTGAGAAATTCAAGAGGAATTGGCGGCATTCTTTCTTGACCACGTGATCGCTGAAGACGGAGAATGCTATGTGGACCATGAGTCCGTATGATTATATTTGTAAGAGATAATTATTGTATATATGTAGCCGGTAGTGTCGGATAGATATACGAGAACTTGTTGTTCGACCAATCTCTCGGAGAAGGAGAGGTGGTCGATATCACTTCTCTCTGTATGCATATATGTTCATGACGATCTTCTGTTTCCTTCATTTGCTTACTAGCTAGCTAGCGTGTCTAGTCCTCTCTATACATATGTATAGTACGTAGCGTCGACCAAGCACAGACATAAGAGAGGACACTTCTCTCTATTAATTATAGCTAGCTAACACAATATATGAAACACCTAAATTAACCCCCCAAAACCCCCAAACCCCCCCCCCACCCTTTCAAAAAAAACAAAAACCCCAGCCATAGAAATGCTGACGCGTGGATGCCTATTGGTCCCGGTTGGTGCCACCAACCGGGACCAAAGGGTCTCCTGCCTGGGCTCCGCGCACAGGCCACGTGGAGGCCCATCAGTCCCGGTTCTGGATTGAACCGGGACTAAAGGGACAGGGCATTAGTACCGACCCTTTAGTCCCGGTTCAGGAACCGGGACAAAAGGCCCTTACGAACCGGGACAACAGGCCCTTTTTCTACCAGTGTTATACACTCTGCAGAGGTTTGCGCACTTTTCCCCACAAGACTCGATCTCCTCCGTTGGGATTCGCGCACTACATGGTGTTTGAGAAACGGATGACCGAGACATAGTCTTTCAGAAGCGCTAGCACCTTACGATCGGGTAGACCATTACACCTACTTTCCCCTACATCTGCTAGTCTACCACTGTAAGAGTTCGCACGACTTAATCAACTATGCTAGAGCCGATAATAGCTTGTGGCTGCACACGGAAGTTTCTAGCATGAATAATATCATGATCCCTTTGAGATTGGGTGGCGGTCCATAAAGAAAAATAGGCAATCGCTGGAATACCCAGGTGCCTAAACAGGCAATCGCTGGAATACCCAGGTGCCTCAATTCATCCAGATGTGTGTTTAAGTTGCCACCTTAAATAAACCTTTAATTTATCAATCTCACATCTGTCATGGATACACTCACTCAATCCACGTCTACTAGCATAGCATGGCATAAGAAAACGTAGAAGTAACTCCCAAAGGTTTGATAATAAAACAGGTAATAGGTACTACCTCATCTACTTCCCAAAACCCACACATTAATCAGATCCTAATCATGCAATTGTTTGACGATTGATCTAATGCAATAAAAACTGGGTATGAAAGGAATATGATCAAAGTGTGAACTTGCCTGCAATGTTGATGAAGATGATTTGCACTCAAAACTCTTGATAGATCTACTCGTCACACTCCGGTCAATCTATCATAGGCAAGCAATAGTAACCACACATAAGCAATCACTCAAAAGATCAGAAAGATCGAAGAAAACGATTCGGAAAGCATCAAAACCAAGCAAATAACTCTTGCAACATAAAACAATTTCTAACATTACCAAAATTATGTGAATTTGGCCTTATCAGAAAGTTTAGGTCAAGAGCTTCGATTTGCAAAAAGAATCAACTCAAACGGAGTTATAAAACTCAAGTTATGATCAAAAGAAGTTTGAATATAAATCTGAACAAAGTTTGAAATTTGAAAATTTCAAAAAGTTGATGTGACAGGTTCACTAGATAGGTAAAAACAAGACGAAGCTATAGGCGTTGGTTCCATCTAATTTGGATGAACGAGTAAAAAGTTATGACTATTTAAAAAATCAGGGCCAAGCTGTTTTACGTAAGAAAAATAGCTACAGCTAGGGTCTAATGTATAAATACGTAGACTAATTGATAATCTAATTATTTTATCGTATTAGTATAAAAATAAGAAACTACAGGGCGTGACCTCTCGGAGTTTGATTTCCTTAGTGCTACGAGGAACGGGTTCATTCCCATCTCTTTAAAGCCGATTGGTGGTAATCGGTTCCAGGTTATGATGTAAACAAGAAGTTAAACATGGCCAATATAGAAATTATCGCCCTAAGCACATAGAATGGCCGATGGAGTGTTGACATCGTCCTTAGGAAAATCATCATGCAAGTTATTTTTCGGCACACAAGTTTGCTGAAAAACAGGGGGGCATGTGTTGACACCAGATTTTGGCACGACCAAGAACTTAATTAAGATGGCCTCAAATAGAGAAGTGCTCAAAGAGAGAAAGTTCCGTATCGTCAAAAGGGAAAACTTTGATATTTGGGCCATAGTCATACGGTCTCATCTCTAAGGCTGAAGTTGTGTTCGAAGTACTCAGATTTTGTATTCAGAATACTATTCGGCCGATTACGCCCTCAATATGACCTCAGATGAAGGAGTGCTCTAAAGGAATTGTCTTCGCCTCGTCGAGACGATCGATTTTCATATATAAATCATCTCAATCCGAGTTCGTATGCGACCTGTGGAGACAAAACAAGGTTAGAAACAGAAGCTGCAGAGTCATTTCGGACCAACCGAGTTGATTCACTCGGTGAGACCGAGTTGATCCGAAAAATTACAGAAAGTTACAGAAAGTTTGCAACGTTCACTCGGTGGGACCGAAAAAAACTAATCGGTGAGACCGAGATTGATCCGGAAATTGCCAAAGATTCCTGTCCGAGTTAGGTTAGGGTTTTTAATGTTTTGGACGGAATTTTTAGTCCTTTTCTTGTACGGGAAGTCCAGCCGCCTCTTATATATGTTGGGGGTGACGGCCGATTGAAACAACACACAATCGAACAAATCTATCTACATCTTTTACCTTTACTTTTCCTTCTCCGTTGTTCTTCTTCTTCCTCGTTCTTCGTTCGTTCTTCTTCATTGTAGGGCGGCGAACCTCGAGGCCCTAGGGGTGATCAGGTCGACCTAGGGCAGCCCATAGCCGCTACGCGCCCTGATGGGGTCCCTCCCGGGCGTGTGGGGTTTCGGGTCCTCAAAAGCGCCCGCCAGATTGTCTTGCGTACCGCGCTTCCGGCAGGTCTCCTTCGACGTGAGCTGCGGTGCATCACCCCCGGCGTCGAGGGTACACGGTGACGTGTTCGTGTGCGAACAACTCCCAACTCAAATTTCATATAATTTGAAGAAGTCATTTTATCTTCTCTCATGAAAATCATTGAGTTGCTTGAAGTTTTTGAATTAAAAATATTTCCAAATGAAATTCAAATCTTTTCAAAACCCTTTTCATTTATTTAAATGGAAGAAGTCATGTCATCTTCTCTCGAGGGTTTTGTATTTGAAAAGAATTTGAATTCACAGAGATCAAAATGAAAAGGTGAAAGTTTGGGAAAGTCCTTTTATTCCCTCTCATTTTACTTTCAAAAAGTTTCGAATTTCACTCAATCAATCACACAGCAATCAAACAAACAATCAATCTATCTATTTATTATAACATTCCAAAATTTAGAATTTTGGGATGTTACAAACCTACCACCCTTAAAAATGAATCTCATCCTCGAGATTCGGAGAGGCTAGCAAGAAAAAGGTTAGGGTTTGGGGGTCTTCTCAAAATCCATCAATCATCACAGGAGTCTGGGGTGCTACCACCCTTAGAAGCATGGTTACGGTTCCATCGAAACTCATATACTTCATCCATATTGTTAACAGTGTCGGTCTTCTTAGATCTTCAGGATAATTCCTTATCCGGGCTCTTCCGGTAGTGGCATAACCTTTACCACAATTCTTCTGTCCTTTTATCTTGGTAAGGTTCTTCCATGACTGGGTCTTCTTAGCTGACGGGTCTGGCGCCAATACTAAACAACTATCGATATCTCATGGCGGTCATCCAATTATGGTTTCTCCTGCAGGGAATGGGTCTAGGCTTCTTTCTCACCGTATGTCCTACGATTGGCAACAGCTGCCTTGTACAAGGGAAAATGATTATACCATTCTAAGGTTTAAACAAGGCTTAATATCATCGTCTCTCTACTATAGGTAAGTCACTCAGATTTACCATCCCATATAGCAAGGCGAATAATAAGAGTAAGTCGGTATGGTGATCAATCCATCCCGCACCCAAATCATTACCTTGTACATGGTTTAGCGAATCTCACATTCTAACACTCGATCATCCTCACAAGCATTGCAGAATTCCTCTTGTCGACGAACCAAGTTCGGATAAATCCATTGATTCTGCAAGCCCAACAAACATCTATCGTTCCTTCACAACTCTCAGGTTTTGCGTAAACTCCTATAAGATCGTCTGTCGACAAAGGTATATCCTCTTCCAGGGTTTTTCCTTCAGCAAGAATGTGCTTGCTTCTTGGTAGGTCTTGGGGCCTGTGGGTTATGGCCCAACTCATCACTTGTAAACCTTGTACTCATCCTCGGGGCAGCTGATTGTTATTCCAACATCCAACTTCCAGCTTCCAAGCATACTTAAAATCCATCCAATTGTACTGTCTTCCTTACTTCTATTGGCACCAAACTAGGACATGATTACTCAGACTCATCATGGAGATTCCATTGATCCATATTTCTGACATCATACCTCCCTTATATCCAATAGTAATTTATCTCTTCATCCTTGTGGGATATCCCACATACCAAGTTAAAAACTTATACTTATGAAGCCCATACTCCACTTCATGGAACATCATTATCCTTTCCAGGGTCAAGCGTCCTTACAGGGGAATATTGGCCATCCCTGCATGGCACTTCTTTAACTGGGAAACGTGAAACATATCATGAACTCCTGACGGTCCTTCGGGTAACTCCAACTTGTAGGCCACTTCTCGCATACGCTCCAAAACTCGGTATGGTCCTACAAATCTTGGGGCTAACTTTCCCTTAACTCCAAATCGTTTAATTCCTCGCAGAGGGGACTCACGAAGACATGATCTGTCTCCAATTTCATAGACTACCTCCTTGCATTTTTGAGTCTGCATAACTCTTCTGCCTGGACTGAGCTACCTTCAGTCTATCTCGAATCAACTTAACATTCTCTTCTGACTCCTTGATCATATTTGGTCCAAACAACTGACGGTCTCCAACTTTATCCTACATACTCTTGGGATACCCCACATATCGCGACAAAAACTCGTACTTATTTTGTCTGAAGTCCACTTCGTGGAATATCATTTTCTTTACCAAAGGTTAAGGGTTCTCATAATTACTACCACCCTTGAAATGCACAAACTTATCCATAGACCATATTTCTCATATCCTCGAAATTGGTCAAAATCCTTCTTCATAGAGTAACAACTCATAAGATCCATATCAGTACCAACGATGCTAACTTTATTCACTCTCAATTGATTACAATCTCAACTCAACACCTCGATATAAAAGAAAATGTTCTCACTTCTACTACTCCATTTCTTTTGTTGCAAACTCAACTATCTAGCAAAAGTCTCCTTCTCCTTGGGGCATTCTTTGGCAAAGTGCCCTGCTCCCTTACAATAAAAACATATTACTTCTGACAAGTCTCGAGGTTTCCTTTTTGGGCAACTACTGAGGTAGTGCCCTGACTCCTTGCACCTATAACAGGTGATATGACTCAGGTCCTTCCTGGAATCCAATCTGCTTCTCTTCCTGGACCTTTCCATGCCAATCATGGCTTCTATTTCTTGTGGGTCATATTCTACTTCCTCCGTCGGGAATTCTACTAGATCCCTATTCATACAATTCTGGGAGATGTGTCCTTCTTCTCCACATGAATAGCAAGACTTAGTGCAGGGTTTACTCGGGTCCTCTTTAGGTGTGTCCTCCATCTCTTCCTTCATCACAATTTCTTCTAAAATTTCCATGAGGGCTCCTTTCATTACTTCTTTCTTCTGCTGGATGGTTTGTTGTACCATGGGGTAAATGTGACACTGAGCAGGATAGTGGGTAGTCCCTTCACACAAGAAACAACTAATTTGCCTAGTTGGGCATTGTTCAACTGGGTGACTTCCTTCACAATTAGGGCATTCATCCTTGTGTTCTTTATGGGTGTGTCCTATTTCTCCACAAATCTTGCATGCACAAGGTTTCTTCATGTCCTTTCCATAAGGTTTCAACTTCTGGGACACAAACCTAGACTTTGGCAAAGTCAACTTAAATTCTTTCTAAGTGGTTACTCCTTGCCATCCATTGATGGTTTGGTACATCCTCCACCAAGTAGCGGCACCTCTTTCAAAGCACTGAAGAGCATGCTGGGTCATATCATTTCTGACTATAGGGTTGTTCTCCATGTGATCCTCCATGTTCTGAATCCATCGGTCTGTCTCCAATTGACTTATCGGTCCAGAAAAGACAAGCTCATCTCCATTCGTCCTCTATTGGGTCCATGGGTTTTGGGGTGGGATAAGAGAGATAGAGAGGGATGAACACAATACAAACAAAGTTTTGAAAAGATAGATTTTTATTTTGTGGCTGTCGAAAAAAAACATCAAACAAATGACAGCTCACCATCGGCGCATCTAACGTAAGTATATAACAGGGGTTTGGTCTTCTAAAGGTCAATAAATCTTCAGAGTCGCCAAACTCTTCAAGTCTTGTTCATGTCTCCAATGGCTTCTTCCAATCATGCTTGTCCTTCTCAAGTCCTTTTTGCCAGCTCATCTCTGTTGACGCGAAGTCTCTCATGACATCCTTTAATATTCTGGAGTAGCATTCCAAACTTCTGGGTTTCATCAACCTCAACCTGAACCATGATCCTGCTATCCTTTAGTTCTTAACGAATCTCTGGTATCTCGAGGTTTTGCTCCTCCAGCTTGGGTACTTCAGCTTCTAGGTCCTGAGTTCTTCACAAAATGCTTCCTTTCAAATACGGCTTCTTGTAGCTCCATCTTTACTTCTTGATGTAATACTCCAGATCCTGGTGATACACCAGTTAAGGTTAAAACTTTGTCTTGCTGATAGGTGCTCCATCAGCCTTCTACCATCCAATCCTTCCATGCATATGCATGCTTAACTCAACATGGTGAAAATATCATAAGCGGGCGATAACCTCATGGATAGCCGTGTTTCTGCTCTTGTCATTTTCATGAGCTATCTCTCCATAGTTGATATCTCCTGCCTTAGGGTTTTCCTTGACAGAACTTTGAGTTTTTAACTCTCCATGCTCCGGTCTTTCTGCATTACACCCTGATCTTGGGTATTGACAACTTCCATAGTCTGCAAGTTCCATGAGGGTAGCCTTCCTAGGTCATAAAAATCTGGGAATTCTTCAGAGCCTTCAAATTCTCCTAGTCTTCGGAGTCTTCAACTGTTGTAGTTTCCATTATTCAGATGCGCGGTAAAATCCTCTTCATTCCGAAGTGGTCTTAGTTGTCTGATATCTTGCACTTCTTGAAGTGGTCTCATCAGCCGAATCTTCGTGTGGTCAAAAAAGGGGAAAAGGGTATTTGGTCTCACTAAAAGGGAATATTTGAATAAGCTCAGAAGAGAAGAGAGGTAAAAGATCTTTTGAAAATGAAGTTGTAGAGAAAATATTTCCTATGGGCTTGCCAATTTCTAGGGTCGCGTCCTACATTCAACATGTGCTCTGATACTATCTTGTAGCGACCCGACCTCAGACGGTCAAGTCTCTGTGTGTAAGTGTCATCCCTGGATCGATATGCTGACACACACACAGTACTTGAGAATTTATAACAGAGGTAAATCACATGTATAAAGTAACGTAAATACTGTTACCTCAATCCAAATAGCGGAAGTAACAACAAGGTTGTGGATTCCCATCAACACCAACGGCAAAGTTGAGTGTAGAAATCGTAACCCTAACGTATCACTTACTCGTCGTAAGATTCCTGCAACATGAGACGTTGCAGCCATGAGGGTTAGTACATTGAATGTACTGGCAAATTCACACTGTAGAGCAATGCTGAAATATGGCTATCACTACATGCATATTTGGCTGGTGGAAAAGCTCTATGGTTATCAAGTTTTTGCGTAAAGCCAATTTTTCCCTACTGCAAAGGAATAAATTTTTATTTAACTATCATGGTGGTTGTTAAACATTGAGAGTGTAGACACCTCTCAATCCCAATTAAGCATCAATTATTATAACCCAAAAAAATTAATTAAAGTCACATGATGAGATTCACATGATAATCCAAGTACTAGATACTCAAGACATCCATAACCGGGGACACGGCTAATCATGATTAGTTTATACACTCTGCAGAGGTTTGCGCACTTTTCCCCACAAGACTCGATCTCCTCCGTTGGGATTCTCGCACTACATGGTGTTTGAGAAACGGATGACCGAGACATAGTCTTTCAGAAGCGCTAGCACCTTACGATCGGGTAGACCGTTACACCTACTTTCCCCTACATATGCTAGTCTACCACTGTAAGAGTTCGCACGACTTAATCAACTATGCTAGAGCCCATTGTAGCTTGTGGCTGCACACGGAAGTTTCTAGCATGAATAATCTCATGATCCCTTTGAGCCTGGGTGGCGGTCCATAAATAAAAACAGGCAATCGTTGGAATACCCAGGTGCCTAAACAGGCAATTGCTGGAATACCCAGGTGCCTCAATTCACCCAGATGTGTGTTTAAGTTGCCACCTTAAATAAACCTTTAATTTATCAATCTCACATCTGTCATGGATACACTCACTCAATCCACGTCTACTAGCATAGCATGGCATAAGCAAACGTAGAAGTAACACCCAAAGGTTTGATAATAAAACAGGTAATAGGTACTACCTCATCTACTTCCCAAAACCCACACATTAATCAGATCCTAATCATGCAATTGTTTGACGATTGATCTAATGCAATAAAAACTGGGTATGAAAGGAATATGATCAAAGTGTGAACTTGCCTGCAATGTTGATGAAGATGATTCGCACTCAAAACTCTTGATAGATCTACTCGTCACACTCCGGTCAATCTATCGTAGGCAAGCAATAGTAACCACACATAAGCAATCACTCAAAAGATCAGAAAGATCGAAGAAAATGATTCGGAAAACATCAAAACCAAGCAAATAACTCTTGCAACATAAAAAAATTTCTAAAAGTACCAAAATTATGTGAATTTGGCCTTATCAGAAAGTTTAGGTCAAGAGCTTCGATTTGCAAAACGAATCAACTCAAACGGAGTTATAAAACTCAAGTTATGATCAAAAGAAGTTTGAATATAAATCTGAACAAAATTTGAAATTTGAAAATTTCAAAAAAGTTGACCTGACAGGTTCACTAGATAGGTAAAAACAAGACAAAGCTATAGGCGTTGGTTTCATCTAATTTGGATGAACAAGTAAAAAGTTATGGCTATTTGAAAAAATCAGGGTCAAGTTGTTTTACGTAAGAAAAATAGCTACCGCTAGGGTCTAATGTATAAATACGTAAACTAATTTATAATCTAATTATTTTATCGTATTAGTCTAGAAATAATAAACTACTGAAGTATAAAGAAAGATACCTTTATAAGGCGGAGAAAAGATGACTTTGGAGAAAGGAGACAATTTCCAAAAGTCGCGCCGGAGAGGAGAAAAATGTTTTTATCTAGTCAAACCGAAATATTGATTTAACCCGAATCGGATGATTTTTTGAGGCTCTGGGTCTATATTTATAGGTGGAAAAGAGGTTTAAGGGTCAAAAGTTAGACAATGTGAGACTAAACGCAGACGAAAATATACGAAACAGAGATGGGAGGTGCGCCATGGGCCAAAAGGCCTTTAGCCGGTTCGGCCGGCCGCGCACACTGTAATTTTTTTTTTGAGCAATAGAAAAAAAAAAGAAAAACTATGGAAAAAAATATGGGGAAGGAATATGGCCGGCTGGGCCTGACCCATATAGGATAAAGAAAAAGAAAAGATGGGGCACCCGCTGGTACTATGATGCGCACGTGGGCGACACTTAGTTTCAGGCGCGCGCGCAGTTTTTGTTATTTTTTTAAACAGAAAGCAATAAACTGAAAAACGAAAATAAAACTAAACTTTATATAGGCATATTATATATCAAAATTTTCAGAAAAATATTTTCTACAAGCTGAACATTTTCCTAGCATTAAATAAAATTCATACAAATTCAAATAATTCAAAGAGTGCTACTGGTCTAATAAAATCCAATAAAATTCATTATAAAAATACCAAAATTAATTCAAATTTACTTCTCTCCAATTTTCTGATGTAGGGAATCATGTTACCCTATTTTCCATATATTTTATTTTTGGAGAAAAATAATTTGAATAAAACCCAAATAACTCCAAATTGAAAATAATTTCAAAAGGATTTTAAATTTTGATCCTTTTAAACTCCCAACTCATATTTCATATAATTTGAAGAAGTCATTTTATCTTCTCTCATGAAAATCATTGAGTTGCTTGAAGTTTCTGAATTAAAAATATTTCCAAATGAAATTCAAATCTTTTCAAAACCCTTTTCATTTATTTAAATGGAATAAGTCATGTCATCTTCTCTAGAGGGTTTTGTATTTGAAAAGAATTTGAATTCACGGAGATCAAAATGCAAAAGGTGAAAGTTTGGGATAGCCCTTTTATTCCCTCTCATTTAACTTTCAAAAAGTTTCGAATTTCACTCAATCAATCACACAACAATCAAACAAACAATCAATCAATCTATTTATTATAACATTCCAAAATTTAGAATTTTGGGATGTTACAAATGCATCATTGCACATCCCAGTACCCCTCCGGAGGCATTCATGTAGAGTCATATTTTGTTCTAAGTATCGAGTTGTAATTTTTGAGTTGTAAGTAAATAAAGTGTGATGATCATCATTATTATAACATTGTCCCAGTGAGGAAAGGATGATGGAGACTATGATTCCCCCACAAGTCGGGATGAGACTCCGGACGAAAAAAAAGAGAAAGGCCATAAAAAAGGAATGCCCAAAAAAATAAAAGGAGAGGAGAGACAATGTTACTATCCTTTTTCCACACTTGTGCTTCAAAGTAGCACCATGATCTTCATGATAGAGAGTCTCCTATGATATCACTTTCATATACTAGTGGGGATTTTTCATTATAGAACTTGGCTTGTATATTCCAATGATGAGCTTCCTCAAATTGCCCTAGGTCTTCGTGAGCAAGCAAGTTGGATGCACACCCACTTAGTTTCTTTTGTTGAGCTTTCATACACTTATAGCTCTAGTGCATCCGTTGCATGGCAATCCCTACTCACTCACATTGATATCTATTAATGGGCATCTCCGTAGCCCGTTGATATGCCTAGTTGATGTGAGACTATCTTCTCCTTTTTTTCTCCACAACCACCATTCTATTCCACCAGAGTGCTATATCCATGGCTCACGCCCATGTATTGCATGAAGATTGAAAAAGTTTGAGAAGATCAAAAGTATGAAACAATTGCTTGGCTTGTCATCGGGGTTGTGCATGATTTAAATATTTTGTGTGGTGAAGATGGAGCATAGCCAGACTATATGATTTTGTAGGGATAACTTTCTTTGGCCATGTTATTTTGAGAAGACATAATTGCTTAGTTAGTATGCTTGAAGTATTATTATTATGTCAATATTAAACTTTTATGTTGAATCTTATGGATCTGGACATTCATGCCAAAATAAAGAAAAATTACATTGAGAAACATGTTAGAAAGCATTCCACATCAAAAATTATTCTTTTTATCATTTACCTACTCGAGGATGAGCAGGAATTAAGCTTGGGGATGCTTGATACGTCTCCAACGTATCAATAATTTTTGATTGCTCCATGCTATTATATTATCTATTTTGGATGTTAATGGGATTTATTTTACACTTTTATATCATTTTTGGGACTAACCTACTAATCGGAGGCCCAGCCCAAATTGCTGTTTTTTTTGCCTATTTTAGGGTTTCGAAGAAAAGGAATATCAAACGAAGTCCAAACGGAATGAAACCTTCGGGAACGTGATTTTCTCAACATACGTGATCCAGGAGACTTGAGGTGGCCGTCAAGAAACAAGGGAGGAAGGCACGAGGCAGGGGGGCGCCTACCCCCTAGGCGCGCCCTCCACCCTCGTGGGCCCTCCGTTGCTCCACCGATGTACTTCTTCCTCCTATATATCCACGTACCCCCCAAACATCCAGGAGCATCACAAAAACCTAATTCCACCGCTGCAACCTTCTGTACTCGACAGATCCCATCTCGGGGCCTTTTCCGGAGCTCCACCGGAGGGGGCATTGATCACGGAGGGCCTCTACATCAACTCCATGGCCTCTCCGGTGATGTGTGAGTAGTTTACTTCAGACCTTCGGGTCCATAGTTATTAGCTAGATGGCTTCTTCTCTCTCTTTGGATCTCAATACAAAATTCTCCTCGATTCTCTTGGAGATCTATTCGATGTAATCTTCTTTTGCGGTGTGTTTGTCGAGATCCGATGAATTGTGGGTTTATGATCTAGTTTATCTATGAACAATATTTGATTCTCCTCTGAATTCTTTTATGTATGATTGGTTTATCTTTGCAAGTCTCTTCGAATTATCAGTTTGGTTTGGCCTACTAGATTGATCTTTCTTGCAATGGGAGAAGTGCTTAGCTTTGGGTTCAATCGTGCGATGTTCGATCCCAGTGACAGAAAGGAAACCGATACGTATTGTATTGTTGCCATCGAGGATAAAAAGATGGGGTTTATATCATATTGCATGAGTTTATCCCTCTACATCATGTCATCTTCCTTAAAGCATTACTCTATTCTCTTGAACTTAATACTCTAGATGCATGCTGGATAGCGGTCGATGTGTGGAGTAATAGTAGTAGATGCAGAATCGTTTCGGTCTACTTGTCTCGGACGTGATGCATATATACATGATCATGCCAAGATATTCTCATAACTATGCTCAGTTCTATCAATTGCTCGACAGTAATTCATTTACCCACCATAATACTTATGCTCTTGAGAGAAGCCATTAGTGAAACCTATGGCCCCCGGGTCTATCTTCCATCATATTAGTCTTCCAATACTTAGTTATTTCTATTTCCTTTTATTTTACTTTGCATCTTTATTTATCTTTATCATAAAAATACCAAAAATATTATCTTATCATATCTATCAGATCTCACTCTCGTAAGTGACCGTGAACGGATTGACAACCCCTTTTTCGCGTTGGTTGCGAGGTTCTTATTTGTTTGTGTAGGTGCGTGGGACTTGAGCGTGATCTCCTACTAGATTGATACCTTGGTTCTCAAAAACCGAGGGAAATACTTACGCTGCTTTACTGCATCACCCTTTCCTCTTCAAGGGAAAAGCAACGCAATGCTCAAGAGGTAGCAAGGGGGCCCACACCCTGGCCATGAGGGTGGGGGGGCATGCCCTACCCCCTGGGCGCGCCCCCTGCCTCGTGGGCCCCCTGGTGGCCCTCCGATGCCCATCTTCTGCTATATGAGGTCTTTCGTCCAAGAAAAAGTCATAAGCAAGCTTTCGGGATGAGACTCCGCCGCCACGAGGCGGAACCTTGGCGGGACCAATCTAGGGCTCTGGCCGAGCTGTTCTGCCGGGGAAACTTCCCTTCGGGAGGGGGAAATCATCACCATCGTCATCACCAACGATCCTCTCATCGGGAGGGGGAAAATCTCCATCAACATCTTCACCA
Organism: Triticum urartu; assembly: GCF_003073215.2. NCBI lineage: Eukaryota > Viridiplantae > Streptophyta > Magnoliopsida > Poales > Poaceae > Triticum > Triticum urartu. The sequence continues at coordinate 268,543,274 of NC_053028.1, forward strand.
GCACCATCTCATCTCAAACCCTAGTTCATCTCTTGCATCCAATCTTTGTATCAAAACCTCAGATTGGTACCTGTGGGTTGCTAGTAGTGTTGATTACTCCTTGTAGTTGATGCTAGTTGGTTTACTTGGTGGAAGATTATATGTTCAGATCCATTATGCATATTAATAACCCTCTGATTATGAACGTGAATATGCTTTGTGAGTAGTTACGTTTGTTCCTGAGGACATGGGAGAAGTCTTGCTATTAGTAGTCATGTGAATTTGGTATTCGTTCGATATTTTGATGAGATGTATGTTGTTATCCCTCTAGTGGTGTCATGTGAACATCGACTACATGACACTTCACCATTGTTTGGGCCTAGAGGGAGGCATTGGGAAGTAATAATTAGATGGTGGGTTGCTAGAGTGACAGAAGCTTAAACCCTAGTTTATGCGTTGCTTCGTAAGGGGCTGAATTGGATCCATATGTTTCATGCTATGGTTAGGTTTACCTTAATATTTCTGTTGTAGTTGCGGATGCTTGCAATGGGGGTTAATCATAAGTGGGATGCTTGTCCAAGTAAGGACAGTACCCAGGCACCGGTCCACCCACAAATCAAATTATCAAAGTACCGAACGCGAATCATATGAACGTGATGAAAACTAGCTTGACGATAATTCCCATGTGTCCTCGAGAGCGCTTTCCTTCATATAAGAGTTTGTGCAGGCTTGTCCTTTGCTACAAAAAGGATTGGGCCATCTTACTGCACCTTATTTACTTTTATTACTTGCTACTCGTTACAAATTACCTTATCACAAAACTATCTGTTACCGATAATTTCAGTGCTTGCAGAGAATACCTTGCTGAAAACCGCTTATCATTTCCTTCTGCTCCTCGTTGGGTTCGACACTCTTACTTATCGAAAAGGCTACGATAGATCCCCTACACTTGTGGGTCATCAACACTTTGCTGGATCAAGAGTTTGAGGGACGTCATTGATCTGAACGTGTGTAGAACTTGGAGGTGACGTATGTTCGGTGCTTGATCGGTTGGAACGAGAAGAAGTTCGACTACATCAACCGTGTTGTCAAACTCTTACGCTTTTAGTCTACGAGGGTACGTGGACACACTCTCCCCCTCTCGTTGCTATGCATCTCCTAGATAGATCTTGCGTGAGCGTAGGAAAGTTTTGAAATTGCATGCTACGTTTCCCAACAAATTTATATGACAAAATGCACGGTACATGCCAAAAAATGTCTTACATATAGCACACGAGACCTGAAATGCGCCAGCAAATCAAACCCGTGGTATAAAGGTGATTGCTTAATGTGAAAACATTTAGAGGAGAAATGATGAACTCACATCTTCATTTCAAAATTAGTACATCTTCATTTCAAACGAAATTATTCTGTTTGTGCACATGAGCGCTTAGAGGCAACCGTTTGCATAGGCCTTTTCGTGCGGCGACCGGGGATATTTTTCACCTTTTTCACCTAGGCCGCCAACACCCCCCATCTCCCGCCCGCGTTTCACTCAAATAGTCCACCCAATCTCCATCGCTAGCTCCCCCTCCCCCCAGATCCATAGTAGAACCCTCTCCGACACCGCCGTGCTCACCCCGGCCATGTGCCCGCTCTTTGGCGTCAAGCCTACCTCCACTATTGTTCCCAACATGCGGCTGCGCATGCGTCACCGTCTTCGTTTGCTCTCCAGCTAGCCTTGAGCATATCGATGTTGTAACCCTCGCCTCTCCTGTGGTCCGGCCAGGTTTGCATTAAGAAGCCTGTTAGTTACTGCTCTCCATCACGGTGAGGCATATTTCCTCGCAATCCCTCTTCCTATTTCGTTATGTATGTTCCCAAATTGGCTATAAAATAACGGAGAGCATATATATGTTCATTATCTACCTTCCTAAGTACATATAAGCTGTATTTGTTCCAATAAGTTACTGCTTATTTACAGATCATGGGCACCCGAGTCACACAACTTAACAAATTAGCCGTACATTTTCTAAATTATTGCATGGCATGTTTAGAAAGCTTGATAACAAGTTATTAGTTTTATGTTTATCCTCATTTCCTGAGTTTCGCATGTGTTTTCTGTATATGCCGAGTAGCAGCGACAACACTCATGCTTCAGGCAATGTATCTTCATCTGATTCTGACAACCCTAGGTCTTCAATAGATTGTGCGGGATCAAGTAATCTTGAACGGGATGGAGCTGCAGCAATTACCCTTCCAGTCAGGACATGGAGGAATGCTCCAAGGAAGCCCACACACCATCCTAAAGGTGTATATGAAGTAACCGAGATTGATTTAAAGTCTTGGGCTCCAACTAAACCAGATAAAGAACGCACGAGGTTCAGGAGTGTGTGTGGATTTGTTGGCAGGGCAAGGCTCAACAGTAATCTGACGGGGTTTCGGAACGCTGACACAGAAACACGGCGAAGGATAGTCCGGGAGATCATGGATCACTTCAACGTTCCAAAGCAGTGGAGAATGCAGGTGGAACACACTGCACTGAAGAAGGCTAGGGATGCTTGGAGAAACTAGAAGCACGTGTTGTACAAGAAGTACTTGAGTGAAGGCAAGGACCCAATCCCCGCATACCCCCAAATTACAAAGGCAAACTGGGTAGAATTCAAAAGGGTCAGGGCAACTAAAGAGTTTGCTGAGAAGAGTTTCACGCAATCAGAACTTCAGAAGAAGAACATACACCCCCATCGTATGGGTGTGGCAGGATACTATGACATGAAACTGATATGGGACCAGGAGGACAAAGAAGCAGTAGTGACGGGTGGGAATCCGACCTTTAGTGAAATCAGGGGCCAACACGCCAGAGACTACTTGCGGGCACGTGCAAGGAGGCGTGATGACGGAACTTATTACTTTAAAAACTCACATGACGAAGAACTGTATCAAGTGATGTTAGAGGCTTCCAAGATCCCTGGAAGGTTCTACAGGAACTCAGGGCCATGCGACATTCTGTCTGTTGCTTTGGAAGCAAAAGAGCCCCCTGGCCGTGCAAGGGGTATAGGTGTTAATGTCCCGCACAAGAGGGCTTTCACACTCGGCAAAGAAGAGAGGCTCAGCATGAAAAAAGCGAGGAGTGAAATGAAGCAGAATGCATTGTATGAAAGGTTGAGGAAGGAGATGTATCCAGCTATTCGAAAGGATGTTGAGGAGTCAATGATGATGTAGAAGCTCTAACACTGACAGATAGCCAGCAGATGGAAGGGGAGGCGGGCATGGAGGATGATGCTTATTGCGTGACAACGCTGCACAAGAGTAGATGTGCATCAGCTGACTCCAGCGACACTGAGACTACAGCTGCTCGTGATGATGCTATATCTGATCTATTCGGAATGAAAGACAGACTGAAGGGTGTGCTTACACATTATGAAGGTACATTAAAATGTGCAACAACCTGGGTTTGCCCACCCTTCTTGGAAGATGGCCTCTTGTTGGACAATGTGCCATTGAATTCGGGTTGTGTGAAGTGCTACGTGACTGAAGTAAAGCCTGGATTCAATGAATTTTCCCTGAAGAATGTCCTAGGAGACTTCGATGAGCAAAGGACCTTGGGAGAAACACTGTTACATCACATCCAGTGGCCATGAAAGGAAATAGAGTTCATCGATGAGATCCCTGAAGCCCCGCAAAGAGCAACCAATGTCGCCCCTCAACTGGTGATGCTCTCCTTGCCACAATAGCTCTCGCGTGCTTCCCCCAAGGAACCTAATACTCGTAATCCGATGGCTGATGCATCAACCTGTGATCAGCCGGCTCAACTCTGTGGTGTATAGGCCATGCCATCCTCCGCCCCAAAGAAGCCAGTGGCAAGGCCTACAACTGCTGAAGACGCACCAACGGTTCAGATATCGGTTGTTGAAGCAGCGGGGGAGACCCACTTGCAGCACATGCTCACCAGACCAACCTGGTGGAACGGACTGCTAAGCAGTCTGATGCTTTCAGGACCGCCTGCTAAGAAGTCTGTAGGTCCTGAACCGACTGCTCATCAGTTCGTCGGTCCGCAGTCGTGTGATCAGCATACCAATGTGTCAGCACTTCCTGCTCAGCAAACCAACGTGTTGGCAGGGCCTCCTCAGCACACCGACAAGTTGGCACCACCTACACAGAAACCCAAAAAAGCTTCAATGCATGGTCAGTAGACCGATGCTGTCGGCGTTCTGGGAACGGGGGTCCCCAGACTTGCCTGCCTGCGGCCTGTAGCGTGGCTCAAGTGGGGGCCCAGCGCAGCCCATCTTCATCAGCTCAAGCTCAAGACCCTCGCGAGGGGCCAAGCCTCGCAGGGCGGACGACAGAAAGCTTCCTTAGAGGCAGCCTCATCAGGCAGGCTCGCGAGGAGGCGGAGAGATCAAGGCAGGGGTACCTCACGAGGAGCCCGTGACGCAAGCCATGACGATCGAGACCAGGCGGGCGCCAGGCGGGTGCTGTCCTGCGCAGTGTCCTTGTTTCCCCTTTGGTGCAAAGGGGGCAAGCACAGGCCAAGGCATCGGGCAAAGGTTACCATTCTGGTGCAACGAGACCAAGACCAGCAGAGCGGCAGGATGGAGCCCAAGACGGCGTCATCACCAGAGCTTTTGGCAGCCGAAGACCACCTTTGGTCAGGATAACTTGTACTAGATGTTCCCCTTCAAAATGGCCAATTGTTGACGCCCTTCCCTGCTCATTATTTGGGGAGAGGCCCAGGGCCCCTATAAATAGAGCTAGAGACACCCAAAGGGGGATGAAAGGGAGACGACTAGAGATCTGATAGAACCCTAGCAGAGAGAGAGAGAGAGAGGCGACTGAACTCACCCAAGCAGTTCATCGCACCAGCTCAAGAACACCTCTCGCGAGGCTGTTCTTCCATTGTACTGTTCATCATCAGCCCCCGAGGCAATCCACCACACCACACACTGGAGTAGGGTATTACACCATAACGGTGGTCTGAACCAGTATAAACCTCGTGTCCCTTGTGTTGTTCGTTGTTTCCAGCTTAGATCACGCGAGGAGATTGGACGCAGATCGGTAGGGGAGAGATCTCCGCGCGCACCCCAGTGTTCAAACCTCAAGGGTATGCCGGAACCCGAAATCCGACATTTGGCGCGCCAGGTAGGGGTGGACCGGAATCTTTCTTCCGCTATTCGCGTGTGATCTTCCGTCGTGTTCATGGCTGACGCTCGTCGGGCTCGCGCCGAGCACGGGGCTGCTCTCGCCACCCGCGTCGCCCAGACGACGCCCGTCGGCGGACGCCCTCGTCGTTCCCCGTCGCCTGCCGCCAATGCCACCACTGGCCCGGCGGGAACGAGCAGCAGGCCTCGTCCCAGCATCCTTCGGTGCGGCGGGAGGGCCGCACCGCCACACCGTCGCTGACTCCAGCAGCTTCATCGTCCCACGCCCGTCGCGCCCCCACGGACGCGCACGCTGCGCTGCTCCTGGCAAGAGAGCTCTTGCACTACCGCCCCATCGACGACCTCTACGAAGACTGGCTCGCCCGCATCACTGAGCTCATCAGCGCCGCAGGGGGCTCCCCATTGCCGTCCTTCTCGCTGCCTCGCCCTCCATTCCGCGCAGGAGGCAAGGATCAGGAGGTGCCTCCACCACCTCCTCCCCAAGGAGGCGCCCTGGCTCCAAGGCGCGCAGCCCCAGGGCGAGACCCTCCGCGTCCGGCGCCTGCGCAGCAAGAAAGGAGCTGCCAAGAGATCCCTCGTCCCCAAGAAGGCGCCGGCGCACTCCCAGCGCCGGCACGCCAAGATCGCGTCCCTGCACCTCCACGCCAAGACCCCGCGCTGCTCCAAGGGGCGGCGCGCGGTAATCCCCAGGAGCAAGCCCAGTACCAGCAAAAGGCACCGGTGGCCACAACAGGCTGCCGCGCACTCACCCTCGAGCTACGCGGCGTCGCATGGCCAGGCAAGTTCAAGCCTGACCTGCCCCCTCGCTACGATGGCATGGCGGACCCTGCGGAGTTCCTGCAGCTCTACGAGCTATGCATCGAACCCGCCAACGGAGACGAAAGGGTCATGGCGAACTGGTTCCCCATGGCGCTCAAGGACGGGGCCCGCACCTGGCTCCTGGCACAATCTCCTCCTGGGGCTACATGCGCACTCGCTTCATCGCCAACTTCCCGGGCACTCGCGACCGGCCCCCGGGCCGTGAGCGATCTACGCCGCATCAAGCAGCAGCAAGGGGAAACCCTGCAGAAATACATCCAGCGCTTCAACAACGCTCGCCTCAAGATCCCCAAGGTGACTGAAGAAGACATCATCTCGGCCTTCTCCGATGGCATACGCGACATCAAGATGAAGGAGGAGCTAGCAATCCATGAAGACCTGTGCACATCCCTGGAGCTGTTCAACTTGGTGACCAAGTGCGCCAGGGCTGAGGAAGGGCGCCTTTCTCTCCTCGAACTCCCGGCTGCCGACCCAGAAGAGAAGAAGCCCAAGGCCAAGGACATGAAGCGCAAGGGGGCTGCCGTGCTTGCAGCGGAACCAGACACCAAGCAAGGCAGGGATCAGTCTGGGTCATCCAAGGGCAGCCGGTACTGCGTGTACCACGACCTCCACACCCACAACACCAACGAATGTCAAGAGCTCAGGGCCGTAAGGGATGGACGTGTCGGCCGTCACCCCAAGCGCAACGACAGGGGCTATGGCCGAGGAGGAGGAAGAGGTGGCGGACGATGGGAAGACCATGGCCCTCGCCAAGGGTGGCGAGACCGACCTCGCGAGGATCGCTCGCAGGATCAGCCTCACGAGGGAGGCTAGAGAGATCAGCCTCGTGAGGATCGCCCGCACGACAACGTGGGCCTTCCTCCTCTGCCGCCACCGCCAAGAAGGAACGAAGACCAACATCAAGACGAGGGGGATGGGGGCTTCCAGGAGCCGCGCACAATCGCTTGCATCTTGGGTGGCGCGCAGGCCCCAGCCTCACAGCGCATCTTCAAGCAGTTTGCTCGCGAGGTGAATGCAGTCCTCCCCAAGCTTGAGGCCACGCGCCCTCTCAGATGGTCTGCGTGCGCTATCACGTTCAGCTCAGCGGATCATCTCAAGTGCACGGCAACGGCCGGAGTCCTCCCGATGCTTTGCTCCCCAGTCATCAGCAACGTGCAGGTCACCAGGACCCTCATTGACAGCGGAGCAGGACTCAACGTCCTGTCCGTCGAGACGTTCGACAATCTCCAAGTGTCGTACGATCAGCTTCAACCAACCAAGCCCTTCTCAGGAGTCACTGATGGTTCCACCATTCCGATAGGGCAGGTTCGCCTTCCAGTCACCTTCGGGCAGCGCAACAACTACCGCACTGAGCTCATCGACTTCGACATCGCCCACATCCGTCTGTCATACAATGCCATTCTCAGGTACCCAGCCCTGGCCAAGTTCATGGCAGTGACTCACCATGGGTACAATGTCCTCAAGGTACCAGGAAGCGGTGGAGTCATCACCATACCCTGTGAAGAAAGGGACGCAGTGTGTTCACTTGAGCGCGTGTTCCAAGCTGTGGCAATTGAAGACCCGGACCACAGAAACGGAAGACATCCCGAAGCAACCCTTAAGAAGAAGAAGGTTTCGCCTGGCCCACGCCATAAGGAGGCAGGTGCCTCCAGAGGTGTTGCGTCAGGATCTGTGCCCAATCAGGGAGCGCCACCCTCTCTCGCATAGGAAGGCGCGCCCGGCGCCCTCCTCACGCAGGGCTCGGGGGCTCTTTCTTGGAGAGCCACCGACCTTGCTGAGGTCGCGAGGGAGGTGCTCGGGCACCACTTGGAGGGGTGCTTCTAGGCACGTTTCCCTCAGGAAGGTACAAGGCAAGGAAAACCAAACCCTCAGGAGTTCATCGCAAGAAACACCCAGGAGCTACAGGAATCGAGAGTCATGCGCGGCAGCCGCCGCCTGCCCACCGTAACACCACATCCAGGCGAGGATGGTGGGCTGCGCGTCTGCATTGACGTGCCAGGGCTCAACCGAGCCGCATCTCTGGCGCGCCTCTGGCCTTCGCGCGCGGGGCATTGCGAGGGTCCACCTCACAGCTATGTCCGCATGCCTTTCGGCCTGCCGAACATGGTCGCCGCTCATCAGCACCTGCTGAGGGGCATTCTGGAGGCTCAGGAGGTCAGGCATGGTGCGGTCCTGGCGGAGATGGAGAAGGCCCTCGGAAACCCACCAGTGCCCCCGGAGCCTCCCGAGGCTCCTGGGCCTGGGGGCTCGTAAGGATCGACGTCTTCATCGCGCATCGACCGCTTCTTCAGCATCACATCAACTTCAACGACACCAGGTGACATCTTTCTAAGTTCCGTTTTCAGATGGGAGCGCCCATAGGGCCGCATCATTCCCAGGTCGCGTGGGTCCGTCCCTGCGGCATGTATCCGTTTTGCTTACGCTCTTTACTTACCTTGTTGGGGGCGCCCCTCGGGCTGCATCATCCCCGAGCTGCTCGGGCCTGCCTTGCGGCGTTTGCTTTTCCCGCGTCTACTTAAAATGAATTTGCTCTTTCGCGCTTAATTGTCACCTACTGCTTATCGCGGACTTCTCCGCTTTCATGCAAAGCGCTTGCACGTTAAAAGGGGGGTACCTGAGCATCGCGACTCATGGGCTCCTACTGGCTCTCCAGCCCTCACCCCCTGGCCTTGACCCACGGCATCGCGACATGTCATACCAGCGGCGGCTGAGCTCGCTCGAGGACCGGGACCTGAGGACGTATAGCATTTGCATTCTAACCACCCTGCAGGAACACACCATTGATAAAGGCCCAGAGCCAGGCGCAACCCGCCTCGAGGTAGGGCCTCGTGAGTCCCGCGCTGGCTCACGAGTGCCCAGATACACCTCTCCTAGCCCTACCGTGCCGGCCACGTGTCAGGGCAGGGCTGTACACGCCCCGGGGGCTCCTCCCGGAGGGGAGCCCCTCCCACGTACCAGTGGAAGCACCATGCTCCGCGCTGGCTGACGACGCTGCCGAGGAGCGGCTATGCCCGTACACATACGGAAGCGGTATGCTCCGCGCTGGTGATAAACAACTGAGGGCGGCCTACGGCCGTACCAACCTCAGGGAGCCCAGAGCTCAGTGTCCGGCACCATCGCAATGCCTCCCCTCGGGAGCGCCGCGCGAGGGGGCTGGACACGGGGGCTACGCGCGGGTCTTGCCCGAGCGCACGCCACCCAGCCAGGTCCCTCGGACCTGGTCGTCACGCGCCCCTCCTCGAGCGGAGCCAAGGTATGGAAACCCGTTTGAACGTCAAGGGGGACTCCTGAGCATCGCGACTTAGGAGCCTAACTTGCCCCGTAGCCCCGTAGCCCCTCACTCCTTAGTCCCGTCCTGGTTTCCGGTCGGGGCTAACGCTGGGTGAGGTATGCGCGGGGTCGGGCCCTGCCGACGCAGAACGATCAATCCACTCCTCGTCCCCCTTTCCTACTTGTTGCTTGTGCGTCAAGGGGGACTCCTGAGCATCGCGACTCAGGAGCCTAACTTGCCACATAGCCCCTCACTTCTTAGTCCCGTCCTGGTTTCCGGTCGGGGCTAACGCTGGGTGAGGTATGCGCGGGGCCGGGCCCTGCCGACGTAGAGCGCGAGAAAGTAGGGGAGAAAATGCAAATTCTAGGAAATTCAAAGAAAATATTACAAGCCATAGATTGTTTCACGACGTCAAACACAAGTTTAAATGCCTCCGCGATGCATGGTGCATGTTGCAGGAATAAAAATAGGACAGAAGTCGCGAAGGGATCACTCTCCAGTGTCGCCGCCGCCTGTGGTGGAGTCGCGCTGGGCGACCCCGCCTCCTGGGGCTGCGGAGCTAGCAGCACTGCGCCCAGGCAAGACGCTGAAGGCGCGGAACCTCCCCAGCAAAGCTTCGGCTCGGCCTTTCACAGCCTCAGCGGCAGCGGCGGCAAGGTCGCCGCTCACGGGTTCCAGTAGGCTATCAAAGTCGACGTCGGGGTCGCACAGGTAGACGTGGCTGAGGACATGCGTCAGCGCCGTAGAAGACAGGGCACACGCCTCGGCCTCGGCCGTGGGGCCAAGGCCGTCTATGACATCTTCAAGCGCACGGACCAGGAAGGGAAGCAGCTCGGCGGGGCCGTCCTCCGAGCGGCTCCTCCAAGCCGCTCTCGTAAAGCGTCTTCAGCGCAGCACGAGCCCTCTTCTCCATCTTCGCGAAGGCCACCCGATCCTCCGCCAGGACCTTCGCCTTGGCGTCTAGCTCGGTCCCCTCCGCCTTCAACGACCGCTCCAGCTTCTCCAACCGGCCTTGGCGGTCATCAAGCTTGACGTCCCAGTCCTTGACGGAAGCCTCCCGAGCCTTCATCTCCTTCTCTTTCTCCTAGCGGTCGTGGATCTCCTTGGCGAGCTCGTCGCGCAGGCCTTGCAGCTCGGTCTCCAGCGCCTCGCAGCGAGCCTTGGCAGCCTCAGCATCGCCCAGGGCAGCATCGCGAGCGGCCTTGTCTTGGTTGGCGGCCTGCTTCTCCCCCTCGTAGGCTGCCGCGGCCTGGCTCAGCGCTGCTCGGACAGAGGCAGCGGAGCGAGCCCAGCCAGAAGCTAACTCCAGGCGCCCGGCCGCTAGGCGAGGGTCCACGCTCAGAAGATCCTTCCGCTGCTGGCTCAGTTCGCTGGCGACCTGGTCCAGGACGGCAGCAGAGGGAACATAAGAAGCGGGAACCGGCGGAGCAGGTGAAGAAGAGGCAGCGTGATCACGGCTTGGTAGGAAGGAACCCCCTGGGCCTTGGCTGCCCCGGCTGCAGCATCGACTCCAGGGTCAGCGGAGCCACGGGGGCTGACTCCTCGCCGAGGCATCCCAGTCGGCCTCGCGAGGACGACCGGGCAGGAGAGGCACGAGCCGCGCCATCTTTCCCCTCAGTGGACAAAGGCGCCATCCCGGCAGATGGACTCGCCCCAAGTGGGGCCGCAGAAGCCCCTTTCAACCTCTTTGCCGCAGGCGCCAGCCTGACAAAAGAATATGGACGTCAAACCTCGGCGGCAGAAACCAAGCAAAGCATGAATCGAGCACTTACTGGTTGTTGCTCACGGACCCAAGCAACCTCCGGCCAAACTTGAAGCCCGAGAGCCTGCAGCTGGGGTCAGCCTCGGGAGGCCCAGAAGCAGAAGGCACGTCAGGAGGGCTGGAGTTGGCCTCGGATCGCTCAGGGACCAGAGCAGACCCTGGGGGAACCAGCCCCGACCTTCCCTTCCTCGCGACCAAGGGAGAGTCCTCCCCTCCTCGCCTGGCGCCGGCCTCGTCGTTGTCCGGCATGGAGCGGAGGACCTGGGACCTGCGCCGAGGGAAAGACTCCCTCAACTCCTCGCCAGTCGCCTCAGAGTCAGATTCTTCTTCCTCCGCCTCTTCTTCCCCCTCGCTCTCGCTGGAGCTGTCAGAGGACACATTCACCATCGCCAGCATCGCAAGACCCTCGGGAGCTTCCGCGGGCACCAGCCCATCGCCACTAAAGGTGGGCATGGCGTTCACCACCTGCTCCCAGTCGTCGCGAAGGAACAGGGGGACGGGGGCGCCCACCGGCTTCGCCACGTCTCCCCCAACCAAGGAATGGAGGGTCGCGACCAGATTCTCATCGGTCAGGGCCTCAGAGCTTAGGCGCAAGGCGGCGTCCGCTTCCCCAAGCCTCCACAACGGGAGCGAGTGCTCCTGGAGTGGAGCCACCTAGTGCTCCAAGAACTCCCTCAGGAGTGTGGCTCCAGTCAGCTTCGCTGTCCCCAAGTTGCTCGGCCTCAGGTCCGCGTTCATTCTCTTCAGCACCGCCCTCGCATGGGGGTCGACGAGCTCCGTGCGGGACCATGCGTCGACAGCCTTGGGCTGCCCTGTAGGCAACACCAGACGGGGGTGGAGGCGCCCGACGTCCACCATGACCCACTTGCTCCAGAAGCCTTCGATTCTCTTCCCAGGCTTCGAGGCAGCATTAGAATTGGAGTATGCGATGAAGCTCACACATGCGGAGACATGGCCACCAGAAACCCGGAGGGAAAAATAGTGGCGCAACAAGGCCACTGAGGGCTTTACCCCAACATGAGCCTCACAGTAGTAAGCAAAAATTGCCAGGAGAAGAACAGAGTTGGGGTGGAGATGCAGAGCCTGCAAGTTGTACTGGCGGAGAACAGCGAAGAAGAACTCAGAGAAAGGAGGCACCAGACCGGCGATGATGGTGCTCACAAAAAGTGGATAGAAGGTGCTCCCCTGCTTTCAGGCTGGTCGGAGCCGGCCTTGAGCACAGTCGCCCCTTGCAAGTTCAGGGAATCCAGGGCCGGCGAGTACCAGGCCTCGGTCGGGGACTTGCGAGGCGCCATGGCGTGCCGGGCGAGAAGGATTGAGACAAATCTGGAGGATTTCGGAAGCAAGAAGGAGGAGAGCGAAAAAGGGGATCTAGGGTGAGGCGAACGAGAACAAAGCAAGTAAGTCTGGCCCGAGCACCTCTTTTGTCAGATGGACAGTTGCCAAAGCGTCATGGGAAGCGTAGATGCCCACGTCCAATCAATCGCCATGCGGCGCCCAAGGCCGCAGGCTGTTGGGGCCTGCGGCGCTTCGTGCTTGCCCCTTCGCTTCCCTGCTAGGCCAAGCCCGGGCGCGCCTTGGGCCCGGGGGCTACTCCCCAGACTTGCCTGCCTACGGCCTGCGGCGTGGCTCAAGTGGGGGCCCAGCGCGGCCCATCTTCATCAGCTCAAGCTCAAGACCCTCGCGAGGGGCCAAGCCTCGCGGGGCGGACGACAGAAAGCTTCCTTAGAGGCAGCCTCATCAGGCAGGCTCGCAAGGAGGCGGAGAGATCAAGGCAGGGGTACCTCGCGAGGAGCCCGTGAAGCAAGCCATGACGATCGAGACCAGGCGGGCGCCGGCCTGTGCAGTGTCCTTGTTTCCCCTTTGGTGCAAAGGGGGCAAGCACAGGCCAAGGCATCGGGCAAAGGTTACCATTCCGGTGCAACGAGACCAAGACCAGTAGAGTGGCAGGACAGAGGTCACCGTGGAGCCCAAGATGGCGTCATCACCAGAGCTTTTGGCAGCTGAAGACCACCTTTGGTCAGGATAACTTGTACTAGATGTTCCCCTTCAAAATGGCCAATTGTTGGCACCCTTCCCGCTCATTATTTGGGGAGAGGCCCAGGGCCCCTATAAATAGAGCTAGAGACACCCAAAGGGGGATGAAAGGGAGACGGCTAGAGATCTGATAGAACCCTAGTAGAGAGAGAGAGGCGACTGAACTCACCCAAGCAGTTCATCGCACCAGCTCAAGAACACCTCTCGCGAGGCTGTTCTTCCATTGTACTGTTCATCATCAGCCCCCGAGGCAATCCACCACACCACACACTGGAGTAGGGTATTACACCACAACGGTGGCCCGAACCAGTATAAACCTCGTGTCCCTTGTGTTGTTTGTTGTTTCCAGCTTAGATCATGCGAGGAGATTGGACGCAAATTGGTAGGGGAGAGATCTCCGCGTGCACCCTAGTGTTCGAACCTCAAGGGTCTGCCGGAACCCAAAATCCGACAGATGCCTTTGCTCCTACAACCCAATAGTCTGTCACAGTAGCACCGCGAGCTCAGCGGTCCGGCATAGATAAACTGTCTGCTAAGTAGTCCGTCGAAGCTTCACCGTCTGCTCGGCAGTCTACCTTGCAGCCAACCAGACGTTCTACCAGAAATGCTTCAAGTACCAAGAAGGAAGTGGACAAAAAGGCTACACCCACGAGGAAGCGCAGCGGGTGAGTGAAGAGGAAAGAGAGTGATTGCCTCTTACTTAAAGCACTTATCGCCCAGAACCAAATTAACAGCAGCTTGTTTGAATCAGGGAGTAATATTATTTCTAGCGGCATGGATGATGAAGAAGTACATTTGTTGCTTGCTAAAAGTAAAGCAGACATACTTCAAGCAGACAATTACGTCCATGGCCAGCCATTTCTTATTGGCGAATACTTTGATGAGTGCAGCTCCAGTTGCCGTGAGTTACATGAATATTGCATGGATCAAATGTCAGCAGGTCATCATGGTTTGCTAGTCCACTATAACAGACATCATTTCCAACAGATGTTGGTTCCATCAATGTGAGTTCCGAGGACTTACATATCTTTTACAACTTCAACGAGCTCGATGCCACTCTTGTTAGATGCCTAATTTTGTAAGTACTTAACAAACTCTGATCAACTTCTCCATACAAGCACTACTGCAGGATGCTGCTAACACGACACTATGATCTGAGACCCTTCAACGAAACTGTGTGCGATGCAATAATCGCAAATGGTGATGTAAAAAACCGTCAAAAAAGGTGCAAAACATTTGCGATGACGGATGCATCAAACACGGTTTAGATTTTAGTTGTGTGTGTGATTCAGGGCCTACGGTTCAGTTCAATTAACCGTTTTCGATGAGGAGGAACAAAATAAATGGGCAGCTAGATGAAGGTGTGTGCGTTGTACAGCATATGGTTCACTTGGATGAACTGTTTGCGATTAGGTAACACAAAAGAAATGATCAGCCAGATCAAGGTGTGTGCGATGTACAGCATACAGTTCACTCGGACAAACTTTTTGTGATTAGGCAACACAAAAGAAACGGTCAGCCAGATCAAGGTGTGTGCGGTGTACGACATGCGGTTCACCCGAATGAACTGTTTCTGTTGAGACAAGAGAACCGAAACGGTCCAATTCAAACATTGCAAGCTGCGTCATTTCTGAAAAGGGACCAGCCGCTGATAAGCATGTATGGGTTTGACACAATAACTTCCAATTGCTTTGCCATATGCTCTTCCAATATGAAGTTTGGCATTTTTGGAGGCACTTCCATTCCGCAGTACCAGCCGCCTCTGATAATCATACCATTGATCTTTCCTAATTAAATGTGTGTTCAACCTCAGTACCCTCAGCACCTTTTCTCTGGCAAGAAAGAACATGGCGAGTGTAATCTCCGGTGGGGTCCCTCGGTAGGAGTTCAAAGTAATATTTGAGAGTTGCAGATCCAGGCATTCGATGTGATTGTCGTTATCAACATCTTCCACCGGGCCTAATATGCACTACAAAAGAAGAGAATGCTTTAGTGTAACACCCACGATGCGGCTATATCTCCCACGTGTCGGAGCACGACTTAGAGGCATAACCGCATAGTAGGCATGTCGCAAGAGGGGTAATCTTTACACATCCCATGTACTGGATAAGAAAGGGATAAAGAGTTGGCTTACAATCGCCACTTCACACAATACATAAATATAGCATACATCATCCAGAATACAATCAAGGTCTGACTATGGAACCAAAATAAAGAAAGACAACCCCAAATGCTAAATCCCCGATCGCCCCAACTGGGCTCCTCTACTAATCATCCGGAAAAAGACACATAGTAATGGCCTGAATCCTCGTCGAACTCCCACTTGAGTTCGGTAGTGTCCCCTGCACTGACATCATCGGCACCTGCATCTGTTTGGAAGTATCTGTGAGCCACGGGGACTCAGCAATCTTACACCCTCGCGATCAAAACTATTTAAGCTTATGGGTAGGAAAGGTAGTGAGGTGGAGCTGCAGCAAGCACTAGCATGTATGGTGGCTAACTTACGGAAAAGAGAGCGAGAAGAGAAGCAAAGCACGGTCGAGAAGCTAAAATGATCAAGAAGTGATCCTGAAACTACTTACGTTCAAGCAAAACACGAGACTGTGTTCTCTTCTCGGACTCCGCCGAAAAGAGACCATCATGGCTACACACGCAGTTGGTTCATTTTAATTAAGTTATGCGTCAAGTACTCTACAACCGGACATTAACAAATTCACATCCTCCCATAACCACGGGCACGGCTTTTAAAAGTTCAAAACCCTACAGGGGTGTCCCAACTTAGCCCATCACAAGCTCTCACGGTCAACGAAGGATGTTCCTTCTCCTAGGAAGACCCGATCAGACTCGGAATCCCAGTTACAAGACATTTCGACAATGGTAAAACAAGACCAGCAAAGCCGCCCGATGTGCCGACAAATCCCGATAGGAGCTGCACATATCTCGTTCTCAGGGCACACCGGATGAACACTACGTACAACTAAAATCAACCCTCAAGTTTCACCGAGGTGCCCTGCAAGTGGCTCTGTTTTGGACCAACACTCAGAGGAGCACTGGCCCGGGGGTTTAAAATAAAGATGACCCTTGAGTCCACGGAACCTAAGGGAAAAAGTCTTAGGTGGCAAATGGTAAAACCAAGGTTGGGCCTTGCTGGAGGAGTTTTATTCAATGCGAACTGTCAAGGGGTTCCCATTATAACCCAACCGCGTAAGGAACGCAAAATCAAGGAACATAACACCGGTATGACGGAAACTAGGGCGGCAAGAGTGGAACAAAAACACCAGGCATAAGGTCGAGCCTTCCACCCTTTACCAAGTATATAGATGCATTAAAGTAAACAAGATATAATAATGATATCCCAACAATAACCATGTTCCAACAAGGAACAAACTCCATCTTCACATGCAACTAGCAACACTATAAGAGGGGCTGAGCAAAGCGGTAACATAGCCAAACAACGGTTTGCTAGGAAAGGTGCGTTAGAGGCTTGGCGTGGCAATATGCGAGGCATGATATATCAAGTGGTATGGCGGCATAGCAAAAGAGCGAGCAACTAGCAAGGAAAGATAGAAGTGATTTCGAGGGTATGGTCATCTTGCCTGCAAAGTTCTCTGAGTTGACGAAAGCTTGATCCTCGTAAGCGTACTCAACGGGTTCCTCGATCACGTACTCGTCTCCCAGCTCTACCCAAGGCAAGCACACAAGCAAAATACCAACAATCAATCACGGTGCAATGCACAAGCAACATGATGCTAAACATGGCATGATATGCGGGATGTGATATGCAATGCATATGCGTGCTTCGGAAAGAAAAGATTGATCCAGGCATCAACTTGGCAAACCAAGTGCGCCGCTGGAAAGATGAGTTGATTTCGGTTGAAATCGATATAAAGATCACCGGAATCAGATGCACGGTTTGTAAATGGCAAGCAAAACAAGAATGGCACAATTCTGCGATTAACAGCACAATGCCATCTAGAATGCAACAAGAAACTAAGCTACTGCACTCCAACATAGCCACAAAGCACATGGCAGTGATCTACTCAAGATGCTTGACAAAATATGAACACTGAGCGACGGCTAAATCACACAAGAGCAGGTTCAAACAAGCATGGCAAAAGTGCAAAATATATCAGCATCACAGACTTAGTGAAAATAACAACATGCCAGAAATTAACATCACGAAGACATGTTTAGAGCAAGCTAACAACATGCTACAGGAATATATCATAGAAAAACAAGGCATGGTATGAATCTACTCAAAGCATAGAACAAAAGTCCCTTACTGATCAAGAGCCAAAAAGGCACAGAAGATATTATGACACTCATGTAAACATAGAAAGTTTCGTTAACAGATTCAGACTTAGCAGAAAACTGTGCATGGCAAAACAGAATTATGAAGGCATCTTTGCGAGCTCGATTCACTCATCACAAAGCCTTGCATGACAAACTAAGAATACTAGCAGCAATAAGACATGATCATGAAGCTAACCAAAGGAAGAACAAGTTCATAGCATGCATGGATCAACTACAACAATCATGGCAAACTTGATTAACACGTAAACAATCTGCCAGGAACATTTTATAGCAAAAGTAGAGCAAGATTAAGTCATGCTAGAGCACTCCATTAATGCAAACATGGGCATGGATGGATAGAGCATAACCATATGTCCAAAACATCCTTACTGAAGATACTCAAAAGAAGCATGGATCTCACTGTAGCAACATGAATACATGGCATAAAAATAACAGCAGAGCAATGACTTAGTGAAATTCTAAGTCTCTGAAATCAGCAATATCACGAGAGCTACTTTGCATGCTTTTGCTAGTCACCAAATTGATCACAAAAATACATGGCATACACCCCTATAAAGATGGCATGGCATATATCAAAACACATGTAGAGCTCATGCCCATATGCAGCACACAACAAATGTGACAAAAATGACAAATGCTCATACTCTGCTAAGAATCAGGACCTAACATTTTATAGCACTCTTGCATCAGAGATTTGGGCATCAAGATGGACTCAAACAAGCATGTCACAATGGAACAAAATGAAGAGCACATCATGATGAACATTTTGATATATATGCATGCAAAACGGATCTACGGATGAGGAGTTATGGCATGAAGAACAGGGGCTGAAAACATTAGGGACTTAGCAGAAAAACTACCTCAGAAGATAGATCTAGGGTTCGGTGCACGGAAGTCGAGGCAGCCGGGATCTCGCCGGAATTGGTGGAGAAGATGACCGGAGAGGACGGAGGAGCTCGCCGGTGAGGGGAGCCAGCCGGATCCGGTGCTCGGCGCGGCGACCGGCGTCGGAGGCGAAGCAACGAGGCAGTGGCGGCCCGCGGTGGTGGAGGAGCACGGTGGCGCGGCAAGCTCGCGGCGGCGCCGGCGAGGGTCGGCAGGGAAGGCGGCGGCAGGCGCGGGATCTGGTGCGGTGGCGGGGCGACGGGAGCTTGGCGTGGGGAGGCGCGGGGGAGATGGGTCGCGGGGGCCGGCCTCGGGCCCGAGCGGGCCGGCGCGGGAGGCGGCGGTGCTCACCACTTGGCGGCGTCTCACTGGTGCGGGGCGGCGGCGGGTTTTGTCCGGCGGCGCGCGGACATGTCCGCCGGGCGAGAGGGAGGAGAAGACTAGGGTTTCGCCCAAAATTTGGAGAGGGTTGCACATATTTAGCCCTAGAAGGAGGTAAGAGTGTCCAAATGGAGTGCGGTTTTCGGCCACGTGATCGTGATCTGACGCCGTAGGACATGGGAGTGGTTTGGATGGGTTATTGGGCCACTTTGGAGGGGTGTTGGGCTGCAACACACATGAGGCCTTTACGGTTCCCCGGTTAACCGCTGGAGTATCAAACGGACTCCAAATGGCACGAAACTTGACAAGCGGTCTACCGGTGGTGTACCAAGGCTGCCTGGAAAATCTCGGTCCATTCTGAGAAAGTTTAACACCCGCTCACGAAAAGAGGTAAAAGGGGGCGTCGGAGGACATAGGAGTGTCGGATTGCAAAACGGACAACGGGGAAAATGCTCGGATGCATGAGACGAACACATATGCAAATGAGATGCATATGATGACATGATATGAAATGCATGACATGAACAAAATGCAAAACAAAGACAAGAACCCAGCCACAAATCTCATAACTTAAAGCAAAAAATGGCAGAGTCGGAGTTACAAATATGGTAAGTTATATCTAGGGTGTTACAGTTAGTGCCTACATGCCGTTTTGAACACTGCTACACGCCCATTTGGTTTGCAGGATTTGTAAAATGCACCAACATGCCATCTTGGATCTGGCATGATTAACATGGGCATTAATTTGATTACAATCTAGAAACATGTAGCCTTCTTCACAAGAGGTTGGATTGGATGAAAAATTCCCTAAGAAAACTAGTACAGATGAATCCAAAGGAGAAATGCTTATGGACGATTGTAACCATATGAATGAAGCAACCAATATGGGGTGGGGGTGTATGTCCTAAAATCCTCCAAAATTCCTTCAGAAATCATAGTACATTGTCATTGTAAACTTGGGAAAAGGTGCAAAAAATTGAACTCCCTTATGGTTAACATTTAACAGGAAAGGAACATCACCTCGATATACAGCTTCTTCAGGCACGGAAAGCATCTCAGGCAACTGAAAACTTGGTCCAGGTTGGGGACGACAGATTCTACTGCCAAGACCTTCACTATGCCCAGAGTCTGGGTGAAGCTTCACTGGATGACAGACGAACATACATCTTCAAAACTAGAAATAACATTGATATCAAGAAGGAGAGGTATATGAGGCGACTGTTGTACCTAAAAGTTGTAGTATTTGACAGATGAGTAGCCCACCACTTTCAATTTCAGCGCAAAAATGATATTGATTCTTGTTGGACCTTGTTGATCAACTACAAGTAATCTCTCAAGTGAAGGTTGAAGGAAATATGCCCTAGAGGCAATAATAAAGTTGTTATTTATATTTCCTTATATCATGATAAATGTTTATTATTCATGCTAGAATTGTATTAACCGGAAACTTAGTACATGTGTGAATACATAGACAAACAGAGTGTCATGAGTATGCCTCTACTTGACTAGCTCGTTGATCAAAGATGGTTAAGTTTCCTAGCCATGGATAAAGAGTTGTCATTTGATAAACGGGATCACAACATTAGAGAATGATGTGATTGACTTGACCCCTCCATTAGCTTAGCATGATGATCGTTTAGTTTGTTGCTATTGCTTTCTCCATAACTTATACATGTTCCTATGACTATGAGATTGTGCAACTCCCGAATACCGGAGGAACACTTAGTGTGCTATCAAACGTCACAACGTAATTGGGTGACTATAAAGATGCTCTACAGGTGTCTCCGATGGTGTTTGTTGAGTTGGCATAGCTCGAGATTAGGATTTGTCACTCCGTGTATCGGAAAGGTATCCCTGGGCCCTCTCGGTAATGCACATCACTATAAGCCTTGCAAGCAATGTAACTAATGAGTTAGTTACAGGATGTAGCAGTACGGAAACGAGTAAAGAGACTTGCTTGTAACGAGATTGAACTAGGTATTGAGATACCGACGATCGAATCTCGGGCAAGTAACATACCGATGACAAAGGGAACAACGTATGTTGTTATGCGGTTTGACCGATAAAGATCTTCGTAGAATATGTAGGAACCAATATGAGCATCCATGTTCCGCTATTGGTTATTGACCGGAGATGAGTCTTGGTCATGTCTACATAGTTCTCGAACCCGTAGGGTCCGCACGCTTAACGTTCGGTGATGATCGGTATTATGAGTTTATGTGTTTTGATGTACCGAAGGTGGTTCGGAGTCCCGGATATGATCACGGACATGAAGAGGAGTCTCAAAATGGTCGAGACATAAAGATTGATATATTGAACGGCTATATTCGGACACCGTAAGTGTTCCGGGTGGTTTCGGATAAAACCGGAGTGCCGGAGGGTTACCGGAACCCCCCCCCCCCGGGGGGGGGGGAACAAATGGGCCTAGATGGGCCTTAGTGGAGAGAGAGAGGGGCAGCCAGGGCAGGCCGCGCGCCCCCTCCCCCTTGAGTCCGAATTGGACTAGGAGGGGGGCGGCGCCCCCTTTTCCTTCCCCTCTCCCACTCCTTCCTTCCCCCTCCTAGTAGTACTAGGAAAGGATGAATCTTACTCCTACTAGGAGGAGGATTCCTCCCCTCCTTGAGCGCCCCAAGGGCCGGCCGGCCTCCCCCCTTGCTCCTTTATATACGGGGGCAGGGGCATCCTAGAACACACAAGTTGATATTGTTTAGCTGTGTGCGATGCCCCCTCCACCATAATCCACCTCGGGCATATCGTTGCAGTGCTTAGGCGAAGCCCTCCGCCAGTAGCTTCATCATCACCGTCATCACACCATCGTGCTAACGAAACTCTACCTCGACACTCAGCTGGATCTAGAGTTCGCGGGACGTCACCGAGCTGAATGTGTGCAGATCGCGGAGGTGCCGTATCTTCGGTGCTAAGATCGGTCGAATCGTGAAGACGTTCGACTACATCAACCGCGTTGTCATAACGCTTCCGCTTATGGTCTACAAGGGTACATGGACTATTCTCTTCCCTCTCATTGCTATGCATCACCTAGATAGATCTTGCGTGTGCGTAGGAATTTTTTTTGAAATTACTGCGTTCCCCAACAGTGGCATCCGAGCCAGGTCTATGCATAGATGTTATATGCACGAGTAGAACACAAAGGAGTTGTGGGCATGGGTATATACATATTGCTTGCCGTCACTAGTTGATTCAGCGGTATTGTTGGATGAAGCGGCTCAGACCGACATTACGCGTACGCTTACCCGAGACTGGTTCTACTGACGTGCTTCCCACACAGGTGGCTAGTGGGTGTCAGTTTCTCCAACTTTAGTTGATTCGGATTCAATGAACATGGTTCTTTCTGAAGATCAAAAAGAAATCACTATACCACGTTGTGGCTTTTGATGCGTAGGTAAGAACGGTTCTTGCTTAGCCCGTAGCAACCACGTAAAACTTGCAACAACAAAGTAGAGGATGTCTAACTTGTTTTTGCAAGGCATGTTGTGATGTGATATGGTCAAGACATGATGCTAAATTTTATTTTATGAGATGATCATGTTTTGTAACGGAGTTATCGGCAACTGGCATGAGCCATATGGTTGTCGCTTTATTGTATGAAATGCAATCGCCATGTAATTGCTTTACTTTATCACTAAGCGGCAATGATAGTCGTAGAAGCAATAGTTGGCGAGATGACAACGATGCTTCTATGAAGATCAAGGTGTCAAGCCGGTGATGATGGTGATCATGACAGTGCTTTAGAGATGGAGATCAAAGGCACAAGATGATGATGGCCATATCATATCAATTATATTGATTGCATGTGATGTTTATCCTTTATGCATCTTATTTTGCTTAGTTCGACAGTGGCATTATAAGATGATATCTCACTAAATTTCAAGGTACAAGTGTTCTCCCTGAGTATGCACCGTTGCTATAGTTCGTCGTGCCGAGACACCACGTGATGATCGGGTGTGATAAGCTCTACGTTCACATACAACAGGTGCAAGCCAGTTTTGCACACGCAGAATACTCGGGTTAAACTTGACGAGACTAGCATATGTAGATATGGCCTCGGAACACTGAAACCGAAAGGTCGAGCATGAATCATATAGTAGATATGATCAACATAGTGATGTTCACCATTGAAAACTACTCCATCTCACGTGATGATCAGACATGATTTAGTTGATGGATCACATGACCACTTAGATGATTAGAGGGGTGTCTATCTTAGTGGGAGTTCTTAAGTAATTTGATTAATTGAACTTTAATTTATCATGAACTTAGTACCTGATAGTATTTTGCATGTCTATGTTGTTGTAGATAGATGGCCGTGCTGTTATTCCGTTGAATTTTAATGGTTCCTAGAGAAAGCTAAGTTGAAATATGATGGTAGCAATTACACGGACTGGGTCCGTAACTTGACGATTATCCTCATTGCTGCACAGAAGAATTACGTCCTGGAAGCACCACTAGGTGACAAACCCGCTGCACAAGCAACGCCAGATGTTGTGAACACCTGGCAGAGCAAAGCTGATGACTACTCGATAGTTCACTGTGCCATGCTTTACGACTTAGAACCGGGACTTCAACGACATTTTGAACGTCATGGAGTATATGAGATATTCCAGGAGTTGAAGTTAATATTTCAAGCAAATGCCCGGATTGAGAGATATGAAGTCTCCAATAAGTTCTACAGCTACAAAATGGAGGAGAATAGTTATGTCAATGAACATATACTCATAATGTCTGGGTACCACAACCACTTGACTCAGCTGGGAGTTAATCTTCCTGATGATAGTGTCATTGACAGAGTTCTTCAATCACTGCCACCAAGCTACAAGAGCTTAGTGATGAACTATAATATACAAGGGATGGATAAGACAATTCCCGAGCTCTTCGCAATGCTAAAGGCTGCGGAGGTAGAAATCAAGAAGGAGCATCAAGTGTTGATGGTCAACAAGACCACCAGTTTCAAGAAAAAGGGTAAAGGGAAGAAGGGGAACTTCAAAAGGAACAACAAGCAAGTTACTGCTCAAGTGAAGAAGCCCAAGTCTGGACCTAAGCCTGAGACCGAGTGCTTCTACTACAAAGGGACTGGTCACTGGAAGCGGAACTGCCCCAAGTATTTGGCTGAGAAGAAGGATGGCAAAGTGAAAGTTATATTTGATATACATGTTATTGATGTGTACCTTACTAATGCTCGCAGTAGCGCCTGGGTATTTGATACTGGTTCCGTTGCTAATATTTGCAACTCGAAACAGGGTCTACGGATTAAGCGAAGATTGGCTAAGGACGAGGTGGCGATGCGCGTGGGAAATGGTTCCAAATTCGATGTGATCGCCGTTGGCACGCTACCTCTACATCTACCTTCGGGATTACTTTTAGACCTAAATAATTGTTATTTGGTGCCAGTGTTAACCATGAACATTATATCTGGATCTTGTTTGCTGTGAGACGGTTATTCATTTAAATCCGAGAATAATGGTTGTTCTATTTATATGAATAATATCTTTTATGGTCATGCACCCTTTATGAGTGGTATGTTTTTACTGAATCTTGATAGTAGTGATACACATGTTCATAGTATTGAAGCCAAAAGATATAAGTTTAATAATGATAGTGCAACTTATTTGTGGCACTGCCGTTTAGGTCATATTGGTGTAAAGTGCATGAAGAAACTCCATGCCGATGGACTTTTGGAATCACTTGATGCTTGCGAACCATGCCTCATGGGCAAGATGACTAAAAATCCGTTCTTCGAAACAATGGAGTGAGCAACAGACTTGTTGGAAATAATACATACTGATGTATGCGGTCTGATGAGTGTTGATGCTCGTGGCAGGTATCGTTATTACCTTCACAGATGATTTAAGCAGATATGGGTATATCTACTTGATGAAACATAAGTATGAAACATTTGAAAAGTTCAAAGAATTTCGTAAAAGTGGAAAATCATCGTAACAATAAAATTAAGTTTCCACGATCTAATCATGGAGGTGAATATTTGAGTTATGAGTTTGGTCTTCATTTGAAACAATGCGGAATAGTTTTCGCAACTCACGCCACCTGGAACACCACAACGTAATGGTGTGTATAAACGTCGTAACCGCACTTTATTATATATGGTGCGATCTATGATGTCTCTCACTAATTTACCGCTATTGTTTTGGGGTTATGCTTTAGAGACGGCTGCATTCACATTAAATAGGGCACCATCAAAATCCGTTGAGACGACACCTTATGAACTGTGGATTGGCAAGAAACCCAAGTTGTAATTTCTTAAAGTTTGGGGCTGCGATGCTTATGTGAAAAAGCTTCAACCTGATAAGCTCGAACCCAAATCAGAGAAATGTGTCTTCATAGGATACCCAAAGGAGACTGTTGGGTACACCTTCTATCACAGATCCGAAGGCAAGATATTCTTTGCTAAGAATGGATCCTTTCTAGAGAAGGAGTTTCTCTCGAAAGAAGTGAGTGGGAGGAAAGTAGAACTTGATGAGGTAACTGTACCTGCTCCCTTATTGGAAAGTAGTTCATCACAGAAATCAGTTCCAGCGATTCCTACACTAGTAAGTGAGGAAGCTAATGATGATGATCATGAAACTTCTGATCAAGTTACTACCAAACCTCGTAGGTCAACCAGAGAAAGATTCGCACCAGAGAGGTACAGTAATCATGTTCTGGAGGTCATGTTACTTGACCATGACGAACCTACAAACTATGAGGAAGCAATGATGAGCCCAAATTCCACAAAATGGCTTGAGGCCATGAAATCTGAGATGGGATCCATGTATGAGAACAAAGTGTGGACTTTGGTTGACTTGCCCGATGATCGGCAAGCCATAGAGAATAAATAGATCTTCAAGAAGAAGACTGGCGCTAACGGTAATATTACTGTCTACAAAGCTCGATTTGTTGTGAAAGGTTTTCGACAAGTTCAAGGAGTTGACTATGATGAGACCTTCTCACCCGTAGCGATGCTTAAGTCCATCCGAATCATGTTAGCAATTGCCGCATTTTATGATTATGAAATTTGGCAAATGGATGTCAAAACTGCATTCCTTAATGGATATCTTAAAGAAGAGTTGTATATGATGCAACCAGAAGGTTTTGTCAATCCAAAAGGTGCTAACAAAGTGTGCAAGCTCTAGCGATCCATTTATGGACTGGTGCAAGCCTCTCTGAGTTGGAATATACGCTTTGATAGTGTGATCAAAGCATATGGTTTTATATAGACTTTTGGAGAAGCCTGTATTTACAAGAAAGTGAGTGGGAGCTCTGTAGCATTTCTGATATTATATGTGGATGACATATTGTTGATCGGAAATGATACTAAATTTCTGAATAGAATAAAAGGATACTTGAATAAGAATTTTTCAATGAAAGACCTCGGTGAAGCTGCTTATATATTGGGCATCAAGATCTATAGAGATAGATCAAGACGCTTAATTGGACTTGCACAAAGCACATACCTTGATAAAGTTTTGAAGAAGTTCAAAATGGATCAAGCAAAGAAAGAGCTCTTTCCTGTGTTACCAGGTGTGAAGTTGAGTCAGACTCAATGCCCGACCATTGCAGAAGATAGAGAGAAAATGAATGTCATTCCCTATGCTTCAGCCATAGGTTCAATCATGTATGCAATGTTGTGTACCAGACCTGATGTGTGCCTTGCTATTAGTTTAGCAGGGAGGTACCAAAGTAATCCAGGAGTGGATCACTGGACAGCGGTCAAGAACATCCTGAAATACCTGAAAAGGACTAAGTATATGTTTCTCATTTATGGAGGTGACAAAGAGCTCGTCGTAAATGGTTACGTCGATGCAAGCTTTGACACTGATCCAGATGACTCTAAGTCACAAACCGGATACGTATTTTTATTAAATGGTGGAGCTATCAGTTGGTGCAATTCCAAGCAGAGCGTCGTGGCGGGATCTACATGTGAAGCGGAGTACATAGCTGCTTCAGAAGCAGCAAATGAAGGACTCTAGATGAAGGAGTTCATACCCGATCTAGGTGTCATACCTAGTGCATCGGGTCTAATGAAAATCTTTTGTGACAATACTGGTGCAATTGCCTTGGCAATGGAATCCAGATTTCACAAGAGAACCAAGCACATCAAGAGATGCTTCAATTCCATCCGCGATCAAGTCAAGGAGGGAGAAATAGAGATTTGCAAGATACATATAGATCTGAATGTTGCAGACCCATTGACTAAGCCTCTCTCACGAGCAAAACATGATCAACACCAAGATTCCATGAGTGTTAGAATCATTACGATATAATCTATATTATTGACTCTAGTGCAAGTGGGAGACTGGAGGAAATATGCCCTAGAGGCAATAATAAAGTTGTTATTTATATTTCCTTATATCATGATAGATGTTTATTATTCATGCTAGAATTGTATTAACCAGAAACTTAGTACATGTGTGAATACATAGACAAACAGAGTGTCACTAGTATGCCTCTACTTGACTAGCTCGTTGATCAAAGATGGTTAAGTTTCCTAGCCATGGACAAAGAGTTTGTCATTTGATAAACGGGATCACATCATTAGAGAATGATGTGATTGACTTGACCCATCCATTAGCTTAGCATGATGATCGTTTAGTTTGTTGCTAGTGCTTTCTCCATAACTTATGCATGTTCCTATGACTATGAGACTATGCAACTCCCGAATACCGGAGGAACACTTAGTGTGCTATCAAACGTCACAACGTAATTGGGTGACTATAAAGATGCTCTACAGGTGTCTTCGATGGTGTTTGTTGAGTTGGCATAGATTGAGATTAGGATTTGTCACTCCGTGTATCGGAAAGGTCTCCCTGGGCCCTCTCGGTAATGCACATCACTATAAGCCTTGCAAGCAATTTAACTAATGAGTTAGTTACGGGATGTAGCATTACGGAAACGAGTAAAGTGACTTGCCGGTAACGAGATTGAACTAGGTATTGTGATACCGACAATCGAATCTCGGGCAAGTAACATACCGATGACAAAGGGAACAACGTATGTTGTTATGCGGTTTGACCAATAAAGATCTTCGTAGAATATGTAGGAACCAATATGAGCATCCATGTTCCGCTATTGGTTATTGACCGGAGATGAGTCTTGGTCATGTCTACATAGTTCTCGAACCCGTAGGGTCCGCACGCTTAACGTCGGTGATGATCGGTATTATGAGTTTATGTGTTTTGATGTACCGAAGGTGGTTCGGAGTCCCGGATATGATCACGGACATGAAGAGGAGTCTCGAAATGGTCGAGACATAAAGATTGATATATTGTACGGCTATATTCGGACACCGTAAGTGTTCCGGGTGGTTTCGGATAAAACCGGAGTGCCGGAGGGTTACCGGAACCCCCCCCCCCCCGGGGGGGAACAAATGGGCCTAGATGGGCCTTAGTGGAGAGAGAGAGAGGGGCAGCCAGGGTAGGCCGCGCGCCCCCTCCCCCTTGAGTCCGAATTGGACTAGGAGGGGGGCGGCGCCCCCTTTTCCTTCCCCTCTCCCACTCCTTCCTTCCCCCTCCTAGTAGGACTAGGAAAGGATGAATCTTACTCCTACTAGGAGGAGGATTCCTCCCCTCCTTGGGCGCCCCAAGGGCCGTCCGGCCTTCCCCCTTGCTCCTTTATATACGGGGGCAGGGGTACCCTAGAACACACAAGTTGATATTGTTTAGCCATGTGCGGTGCCCCCCTCCACCATAATCCACCTCGGTCATATCGTTGCAGTGCTTAGGAGAAGCCCTGCGCCAGTAGCTTCATCATCACCGTCATCACGCCGTCGTGCTGACGAAACTCTCCCTCGACACTCAGCTGGATCTAGAGTTCGCGGGACGTCACCAAGCTGAACGGGTGCAGACCGCGGAAGTGCCGTATCTTCAATGCTAGGATCGATAGGATCGTGAAGACGTTCGACTACATCAACCGTGTTGTCATATTGCTTCCTCTTACGGTCTACAAGGGTACGTGGACTATACTCTTCCCTCTCGTTGCTATGCATCACCTAGATAGATCTTGCGTGTGCGTAGGAATTTTTTTGAAATTACTGCGTTCCCCAACAAAGGTGTGTCCTGGATGACCATATTGTGGTCCGCCTTTTGTGATCTCTCGTTGCAGCACCAGCAACACACATAAATAGTGCAGAGAGTCCTGGAGGTGATGTGCAAGGTACTCGACCAATTCATCGCCTGAAGACAAAGGAACTAGAGTGCAGTACAGCCACGGAGCAGGCACTCCATGTCATCCTTTGGGATGCGGATGGCGACGAGCTCGAGGTGCTTCAGTCGTGGTAGAAAAAGAGCGGGCGCGTCATTAAGGGGGAGGGGGGAAATGGCAGTTCATGAACTTGGCGAGGCGCAGCATGGGCACGAAGCAAAGCACGGACGTTGGCAGCAAGCTCATATGCCCATCATTATAACTTAGCTTCTCAAGCTAATCTATGGCGCGGGATCGGAACCACTCATCAATCTTGGCTCGCTCCTTGCCATTGGAACGGAACTTGCCCGCGATAAGGCCTTTGATTGGGCCATGGTGACTGCCGAGGATCTGGGAGAAGGCATCCAAGCTTTGGTGATAGCCATGGCAGAGCTTGTGGGCGTGGAGGAGGTCGACAGGGGTACAGAGCCATATGGTGCGCCACCGCCAGGAAACGGCGGCTGTCCTCGCCCGATTTTGGATTGGGAGGAGGGATATGATGACTATCAACATATCATCGAGGAGGTTGTTGATGAAGTCTAGGCCTGCTGGAGTCGCTTGCGGTTCTTTCTCGACCCGCCTCCGCTTGTTGGCAGCCTCATTCTCCACCTCGTTGGCGGGGACGAAAACCTCTATCTCCATATTGACGTCGTGCTCCGGTGCTTCAGCAGCCCCGGCGTCGCCACTCCCTCCGATGGGGTGCTTCGGCGGCATCCTCGTAGATT
Organism: Triticum urartu; assembly: GCF_003073215.2. Lineage (NCBI taxonomy): Eukaryota > Viridiplantae > Streptophyta > Magnoliopsida > Poales > Poaceae > Triticum > Triticum urartu. Next base: position 268,572,776 of record NC_053028.1, read on the forward strand.
AACGGCTTTGAGGACTCAGAGTGACGTCGAGGATGCGGGCGGAGAGAGAGTAATTTTGTGTGTGGCGAGGATGGGGGGTGCGGCCGCTCGGCGGCGCCATTAATATAGACCAGTGGGAGCGAGGCGGGCGGCGGTCCAAGACTGTCTCGCTTCCCGGTGAGAATGACTGCTTAATCTCTAGTATGAATGAAATCTATGCTTAATTACTGAATTTTAGTTGCAAAAAATAGATAGTGATATTGATTTTTAGCTCAATATTTTGACAAATCACAGTGTCTCTTGGCTTAGCGCCGAAGTCTAGCTTTAATTTGCATACCGTAATCTGAACTATTTGTGTTGAAGAGATGCACAGAACTGCGTTGAACAGCTTGTACGCTTCCCAGAAAGCCTGTGCACCGGACTGCACTCGCACGCCTCCCATTCAGTCAAGCAGCTATCCACACGGCACATCCTATAGCCATTGAAAACCAAGACACGTGGCGTCACATGAATGGTTAACCGAACGCACACGGTTTGAATTATACAAACGTTTGAGATATTAAAGTGGCAAATATTTTTTCAAAATGCCTTTGTTGGCAGTCATTATTCTAGTGCTCCTTCTCTCAAAATGACACGAAAAATACCACAGCATGTCGGGTGCTGCTCCATGTTAGCATGCCAAGTTTCATGAATTTCAGACGAGTTTTGGATTTACTAGAATTTAAAAACCAGGCATCTCAACGTTTTGCCAGCAATCAACAGTGCCTAGGTGTTTGAAATTCATTCCCATTTCTTGCATGGGACCTAAGCATGCACCCAAGGACACAGATTTGATTTTTCAACCAATTTATATGCACTGGAGCATGTGCATGTAGTTCAAATTTAAATTATGCACATAAATGCATTGAAAAATCAGTTTGCATAAAAATGTCCAAACGAACCCTGAAAATTCACAAAAATTCACATAACACTCCTGTTGTTCTATGTTGACACGAGAAAAAAATTTGAAAGCAATAAGAGGCAATGGATATCGTTTCGTCCCCAAAGGTGTGGCGTTCCCTACAGAAAACCATCATGCTTGTCGTGAGAAGCTCTGGTTTGTGAGAAGCATATACCCAAACCTGCCCCAAATGGGACAAAAAATTTACCACGGCATGTTGGGTGCCGCTCCATGATAGCATGCCAAGTTTCATGAATTTCAGACGAGTTTTGGATTTACTAGAATTTAAAAACCAGGCATCTCAATGTTTTGCCGGCAATCAACGGTGCCCTGGTGTTTGAAATTCATTTCCATTTCTTGCATGGGACCTAAGCATGCACCCAAGGACATAGATTCGATTTTTCAACCAATTTATATGCACTAGAGCATGCGCATGTAGTTCAAATTTGAATTATGCACATAAATGCATTGAAAACTCAGTTAATGCATAAAAATGTCCAAACAAACCCCGAAAAATCACAAAAATTCACACAACACTCCTGTTGTTCTATGTTGACACGAGAAAAAAATTGAAAGCAATAAGAGGCAATGGATATCGTTTCGTCCCCAAAGGTGGGGCGCTCCCTGCCGAAAATTGTCATGCTTGTTGTGAGAAGCTCCGGTTTGTGAGAAGCATATACCCAAACCTGCCACAAATGGGACAAAAAATTTACCACGGCATGTCAGGTGCCGCTCCATGATAACATGCCAAGTTTCATGAATTTCAGACGAGTTTTGGATTTACTAGAATTTAAAAACAAAATATCTCAATGTTTTACCGGGAATCAATGGTGCCTTGGTGTTTGAAATTCATTCCCATTTCTTGCATGGGACCTAAGCATGCACCCAAGGACAAAGATTCAATTTTTCGACCAATTTATATGCACTGGAGCATTGCATGTAGTTCAAATTTGAATTATGCACATAAATGCATTGAAAACTCACTTAATGCATAAAAATGTCCAAACGAACCCAGAAAATCACAAAAAATCACACAATTCTCCTGTTGTTCTATGTTGACACGGGAAAAAACTTTGAAAGCAATAAGAGGCAATGGATATCGTTTCGTCCCCAAAGGTGGGACGTTCCCTACTGATGTCTACTACACAACCTTCTTCTTGTAGACGTTGTTGGGTCTCCAAGTGCAGAGGTTTGTAGGACAGTAGCAAATTTCCCTCAAGTGGATGACCTAAGGTTTATCAATTCGTAGGAGGCGTAGGATAAAGATAGTCTCTCTCAAGCAAACCTGCAACCAAATAACAAAGAGTCTCTTGTGTCCCCAACACACCCAATACAATGGTAAATTGTATAGGTGCACTAGTTCGGTGAAGAGATGGTGATACAAGTGGTATATGGATAGTAGATAAAGGTATTTGTAATCTGAAATTATAAAAACAGCAAGGTAACAAGTGATAAAAGTGAGCATAAATAGTATTGCAATGCTAGGAAACAAGGCCTAGGGTTCATACTTTCACTAGTGTAAGTCCTCTCAACAATACTAACATAATTGGATCATAAAACTATCCCTCAACATACAACAAAGAGTCACTCCAAAGTCACTAATAGCGGAGAACGAACGAAGAGATTATGGTAGGGTACGAAACCACCTCAAAGTTATGCTTTCCAATCAATCCGTTGGGCTATTCCTATAAGTGTCACAAATAGCCCTAGAGTTCGTACTAGAATAACACCTTAAGACACAAATCAACCAAAACCCTAATGTCACCTAGATACTCCAATGTCACCTCAAGTATCCATGGGTATGATTATACGATATGCATCACACAATCTCAGATTCATCTATTCAACCAACACAAAGGACCTCAAAGAGTGCCCCAAAGTTTCTACCGGAGAATCATGATGAAAACATGTGCCAACCCCTATGCATAGGTTCATGGGCGGAACCCGCAAGTTGATCACCAAAACATACATCAAGTTAATCATGTGATATCCCATTGTCACCATAGATATCCACGGCAACACATACATCAAGTGTTCTCAAATCTATAAAGACTCAATCCGATAAGATAACTTCAAAGGGGAAACTCAATTCATTACAAGAGAGAAGAGGGGGAGGAGAAACATAAGATCCAACTATAATAGCAAAGCTCACGGTTCATCAAGATCGTATCATCTCAAGAACACGAGAGAGAGAGAGAGAGATCAAACACATAGCTACTAGTACATACCCTCAGCCCCGAGGGAGAACTACTCCCTCCTCGTCAAGGAGAGCACTGGGATGATGAAGATGGCCACCAAGGAAGGATTGCCCCCTCCGGCAGGGTGCCGGAACGGGTCTAGATTGGTTTTCGATGGCTACGGAGGCTTCTGGCGGCAGAACTCCCGATCTAATCTCCATTCTGGAAGTTTTAGGATACGTGGGTATATATGGGTGAAAGGAGTACGTCGGTGGACCGAAGAGGTGGCCACGAGGCAGGGGGCGCGCCCCTACCCTCATGAGCTCCTCCTTCATTTTCTAACGTAGGTTCCAAGTCTATCCGGTAGGTTTCCTTCCAAAAATAACTTCTCCAGTTGATTTCGTTCCGTTTCGACTCCGTTTGATATTCCTTTTCCTCGAAACACTCAAATAGGCATAAAACAGCAAATCTGGGCTGGGCCTCCGGTTAATAGGTTAGTCCCAAAAATAATATAAAAGTGGAAAATAAAGCCCAATATTGTCTAAAACAGTAGATAATATGGCATGGAGCAATCAAAAATTATAGATACGTTGGAGACGTATCAAGCATCCCCAAGCTTAATTCGTGCTCGTCCTCGAGTAGGTAAATGATAAAAAGATAATTTTTGATGTGGAATGCTAGTTGGCATAATTTAAATGTAATTCTTCTTACTTGTGATATGAATATTCAGATCCGAAAGATTCAAGACAAAAGTTCATATTGACATAAAAATAATAATACTTCAAGCATACTAACAAAGCAATTATGTCTTCTCAAAATATCATGGCCAAAGAAAGTTATCCCTACAAAATCATATAGTCTGGCTATGCTCTATCTTCACCACATAAAGTATTTAAATCATGCACAACCCCGATGACAAGCCAAGCAATTGTTTCATACTTTTGATGTTCTCAAACTTTTTCAATCTTCACGCAATATATGAGCGTGAGCCATGGACATAGCACTATAGGTGGAATAGAATGGTGGTTGTGGAGAAGACAAAAAAGGAGAAGATAGTCTCACATCAACTAGGCGTATCAATGGGCTATGGAGATGCCCATCAATAGATATCAATGTGAGTGAGTAGGGATTGCCATGCAACGGATGCACTAGAGCTATAAGTATATGAAAGCTCAACAAAAGAAACTAGTGGGTGTGCATCCAACTTGCTTGCTCACGAAGACCTAGGGCATTTTGAGGAAGCCCATCATTGGAATATACAAGCCAAGTTCTATAATGAAAGATTCACACTAGTATATGAAAGTGACAACATAGGAGACTCTCTATCATGAAGATCATGGTGCTACTTTGAAGCACAAGTGTGGTAAAAGGATAGTAGCATTGTCCCTTCTCTCTTTTTCTCTCATTTTTTTATTTTTATATTTTTTTATTTGGGCCTTCTCTTTTTTATGGCCTCTTTTCTCTTTTTTTATTTGGGCTTCTTTGGCCTCTTTTCTTTCTTTTTCGTCCGGAGTCTCATCCCGACTTGTGGGGGAATCATAGTCTCCATCATCCTTTCCTCACTGGGACAATGCTCTAATAATGATGATCATCACACTTTTATTTACTTACAACTCAAGAATTACAACTCGATACTTAGAACAAGATATGACTCTATATGAATGCCTCCGGCGGTGTACCGGGATGTGCAATGACTCATGAGTGACATGTATGAAAGAATTATCAATGGTGGCTTTGCCACAAATATGATGTCAACTACATGATCATGCTAAGCAATATGACAATGATGAAGCGTGTCATAATAAATGGAACGGTGGAAAGTTGCATGGCAATATATCTCGGAATGGCTATGGAAATGCCATAATAGGTAGGTATGGTGGCTGTTTTGAGGAAGGTATATGGTGGGTGTATGGTACCGGCGAAAGTTGCGTGGTACTAGAGAGGCTAGCAATGGTGGAAGGGTGAGAGTGCGTATAATCCATGGACTCAACATTAGCCATAAAGAACTCACATACTTATTGCAAAAATCTATTAGTTATCGAAACAAAGTACTACGCGCATGCTCCTAGGGGGATAGATTGGTAGGAAAAGACCATCGCTCGTCCCCGACCGCCACTCATAAGGAAGGCAATCAATAAATAAATCATGCTCCGACTTCATCACATAACGGTTCACCATAGGTGCATGCTACGGGAATCACAAACTTCAACACAAGTATTTCTCAAACTCACAACTACTCAACTAGCATGACTCTAATATTACTATCCTCATATCTCAAAACAATCATCAAGTATCAAACTTCTCTTAGTATTCAACACACTCATAAGAGAATTTTATTATTAATCTTGTATACCTAGCATATTAGGATTTTAAGCAAATTACCATGCTATTTAAGACTCTCAAAATAATCTAAGTGAAGCATGAGAGTTCATATATTTATTCAAGATAAAACTACGACCATGCTCTAAAAGATATAAGTGAAGCACTAGAGCAAATGACAAACTACTCCGGAAGATTTAAGTGAAGATCAATGAGTAGTCGAATAATAATGCAACTATGTGAAGACTCTCTAACATTTAATAATTTCAGATCTTGGTATTTTATTCAAACAGCAAGCAAAACTAAATAAAATGATATTCTAAGAATGGCAAACATCATGTGAAGAAGCAAAAACTTAGGATCAACCGATACTAACCGATAGTTGTTGAAGAAGAAAGGTGGGATGCCAACCGAGCATCCCCAAGCTTAGACGCTTGAGACTTCTTGAAATATTATCTTGGGGTGCCTTGGGCATCCCCAATATTGAGCTTTTGTGTCTCCTTAATTCCTCTCATATCACGGTCTCCCTAAATCTCAAAAGCTTCATCCACACAAAACTCAACAAGGACTCGTGAGATAAGTTAGTATAAACCATTGCAAAAACCTAATCATACACTACTGTAGCAAACCACTAAAATTATTATTCAACATTGCATACTAAATGTCTCTGCATATTTAATAGTCCTATCCTCAAATAGAATCATTAAAAAAGCAAACATATGCAAACAATGCAAACATAACAGCAATCTGCCTAAACAGGATAGTCTGTAAAGAATGCTGCAACATCCATACTTCCCTAGATCCAAAAATTATGAAATAAAATTCCAATTGTATTAAATTTATCAGAGCTTAATATGCAAAAGGTTTCAATATTTTATCACATTCTTACTTTTCTAGGGAATTATTGCAACAGCGGTAAACTTTCTGTTTTCAAACAGCAACATGTATACTTGTAACATAGGCATAGTAAAGACTATTAATGCCACTTTTATTGAAATAAAATATGAAAAAAATTGTTCTAAATAACAGCAAGCAAATCCTAACAAAATAAATTGATGCTCCAATCAAAACACATATCATGTGGTAAATAAAAATATAGCTCCAAGTAAAGTTGCCGATGAACGAAGACGAAAGAGGGGATGCCATCCGGGGCATCCCCAAGCTTAGGCTCTTGGTTGTCCTTGAATATTACCTTGGGGTGCCTTGTACATCCCCAAGCTTATTCTCTTACCACTCCTTGTTCCATAGTCCATCGAATCCTTACCCAAAACTTGAAAACTTCACAACACAAAACTTAACAGAAAACTCGTAAGCTCCGTTAGTATAAAATAAATCACCACTTCAAGGTACTGTAATGAACTCATTCTTTATTTATATTGGTGTTATACCTACTGTATTCCAACTTCTCTATGGTTTATAAACTCTTTTACTAGCCATAGATTCATCAAAATAAGTAAACAACACATGAAAAACAGAATCTGTCAAAAACAGAACAGTCTGTAGTAATCTGGATCAAACGTATACTTATGGAACTCATAAAATTCTCAAATAAATTGCTGGACCTGAGTAATTTATCTATTAATCATCTTAAAAAAGAATTAACTAAATATCACTCTCCAAATAAAAATGGCAGCAATTCTCGTGAGCGCTAAAGTTTCTGTTTTTTACAGCATGATCACAAAGACTTCCCCCAAGTCTTCCCAAAGGTTCTACTTGGCACAAACACTAATTTAAAACATAAAATAACATCTAAACTGAGGCTAGATGAATTATTTATTACTAAACAGGAGCAAAAATCAAGGAATAAAAATAAAATTGGGTTGCCTCCCAACAAGCGCTATCGTTTAATGCCCCTAGCTAGGCATGATGATTTCAATGATGCTCACATAAAGGATAAGAATTGAAACACATTTAAGCCTAACCCTCTTCCTTTTCATAGGGATTTTGTGAGCAAAAAACTTGTGGGAACAATAATCAACTTGCATAGGAAAGCAAAACAAGCATAACTTCAAAACTTTAAGCACATAGAGAGGAAACTTGATATTATTGCAATTCCTACAAGCATATATTCCTCCCTCATAATAATTTTCAGTAGCATCATGAATGAATTCAACAATATAACCAGCACCTAAAGCATTCTTTTCATGATCTACGAGCATAGAAAATTTACTACTCTCCACAGAAGCAAAATTCTTCTCATGAATAATAGTGGGAGCAAACTCAACGAAATAACTATCATGTGATTGAAAATTAAGATCAAGATGACAAGTTTCATGGTTATCATTATTCTTTAAATAATACGTGTCATCACAATAATCATCATAGATAGGGGGCATGCTTTCATCATAATAAATTTGCTCATCAAAACTTGGGGGACAAAAAATATCATCTTCATCAAACATAGCTTCCCCAAGCTTGTGGCTTTGCATATCATTAGCATCATGGATATTCAAGGAATTTATACTAACAACATTGCAATCATGCTCATCATTCAAATATTTAGTGCCAAACATTTTATAGATTTCTTCTTCTAGTACTTGAGCACAATTATCCTTTCCATCATACTCACGAAAGATATTAAAAAGGTGAAGCGTATGAGACAAACTCAATTCCATTTTCTATAATTTTATTTTATAAACTAAACTAGTGATAAAACAAGAAACTAAAAGACTCAATTGCAAGATCTAAAGATATACCTTCAAGCACTCACCTCCCCGGCAACGTCGCCAGAAAAGAGCTTGATGTCTACTACACAACCTTCTTCTTGTAGACGTTGTTGGGCCTCCAAGTGCAGAGGTTTGTAGGACAGTAGCAAATTTCCCTCAAGTGGATGACCTAAGGTTTATCAATCCGTAGGAGGCGTAGGATGAAGATGGTCTCTCTCAAGCAACCCTGCAACCAAATAATAAAGAGTCTCTTGTGTCCCCAACACACCCAATACAATGGTAAATTGTATAGGTGCACTAGTTCGGCGAAGAGATGGTGATACAAGTGGTATATGGATAGTAGATAAAGGTATTTGTAATCTGAAATTATAAAAACAGCAAGGTAACAAGTGATAAAAGTGAGCGTAAACGGTATTGCAATGCTAGGAAACAAAGCCTAGGGTTCATACTTTCACTAGTGTAAGTCCTCTCAACAATACTAACATAATTGGATCATAAAACTATCCCTCAACATGCAACAAAGAGTCACTCCAAAGTCACTAATAGCAGAGAATGAACGAAGAGATTATGGTAGGGTATGAAACCACCTCAAAGTTATTCTTTCCAATCAATCCGTCGGGCTATTCCTATAAGTGTCACAAACAGCCCTAGAGTCCGTACTAGAATAACACCTTAAGACACAAATCAACCAAAACCCTAATGTCACCTAGATACTCCAATGTCATCTCAAGTATCCGTGGGTATGATTATACGATATGCATCACACAATCTCAGATTCATCTATTCAACCAACACAAAGGACCTCAAAGAGTGCCCCAAAGTTTCTACTGAAGAATCATGACGAAAACATGTGCCAACCCCTATGCATAGGTTCATGGGCGGAACCTGCAAGTTGATCACCAAAACATACATCAAGTTAATCATGTGATATCCCATTTTCACCACAGATATCCACGGCAAGAGATACATCAAGTGTTCTCAAATCTATAAAGACTCAATCCGATAAGATAACTTCAAAGGGGAAACTCAATTCATTACAAGAGAGAAGAGGCAGAGGAGAAACATAAGATCCAACTATAATAGCAAAGCTTGCGATACATCAAGATCGTATCATCTCAAGAACATGAGAGAGAGAGAGATCAAACACATAGCTACTAGTACATACCCTCAGCCCCGAGGGAGAACTACTCCCTCCTCATCATGGAGAGCACCGGGATGATGAAGATGGCCACCGGGGAAGGATTGCCCCCTCCGGCAGGGTGCCGGAACGGGTCTAGATTGGTTTTCGGTGGCTACGGAGGCTTCTGGCGGCGGAACTCCCGATCTTCTCCGTTCTGGAAGTTTTAGGATACGTGGGTATATATGGGTGAAAGGAGTACGTCGGTGGACCGAAGGGGTGGCCACGAGGCAGGGGGCGCGCCCCTACCCTCGTGAGCTCCTCCTTCATCTTCTGACATAGGGTCCAAGTCTATCCGGTAGGTTTCCTTCCAAAAATAACTTCTCCAGTTGATTTCGTTCAGTTTCGACTCCGTTTGATATTCCTTTTCCTCGAAACACTGAAATAGGTATAAAACAGCAAATCTGGGCTGGGCCTCCGGTTAATAGGTTAGACCCAAAAATAATATAAAAGTGGAAAATAAAGCCCAATATTGCCTAAAACAGTAGATAATATAGCATGGAGCAATCAAAAATTATAGATACGTTGGAGACGTATCACCTACCGAAAATCATCATGCTTGTTGTGAGAAGCTTTGATTTGTGAGAAGCATATACCCAAACCTACCCCAAATGGGACAAAAAATTTACCACGACATGTTGATGCCGCTCCATGATAGCATGCCAAGTTTCATGAAATTCAGACGAGTTTTGCATTTACTAGAATTTAAAAATCAGGCATCTCAATGTTTTGCCGGCTATCAACGGTGTCATGGTGTTTGAAATTCATTCCCATTTCTTGCATGGGACCTAAGCATGCACCCAAGGACAAAGATTTGATTTTTCGACCAATTTATATGCACTGGAGCATGTGCATGTAGTTCAAATTTGAATTATGCACATAAATGCATTGAAAACTCACTTAATGCATAAAAATGTCCAAACGGACCCTAAAAAATCACAAAAATTCACACAACAATCGTGTTGTTCTATGTTGACACGAGAAAAAAATTTGAAAGCAATAAGAGGCAATGGATATCGTTTCGTCCCCAAAGGTGGGACATTCCCTACCAAAAACAATCATGCTTGTTGTGAGAAGCTCCGGTTTGTGAGAAGCATATATCCAAACCTGCCCCAAATGGGACAAAAAATTTACCACGGCATGTTGTGGTCGCTCCATGATAGCATGCCAGGTTTCATGAATTTTAGACGAGTTTTGGATTTACTAGAATTTAAAAACAAGGCATCTCAATGTTTTGTCGGCTATCAACGGTGCCATGGTGTTTGAAATTCATTCCCATTTCTTGAACGGGTCCTAAGCATGCACCCAAAGACAAAGATTTGATTTTTCGACCAATTTATATGCACTGGAGCATGTGCATATAGTTCAAATTTGAATTATGCACATAAATGCATTGAAAACTCACTTGATGCATAAAAATGTCCAAACGAACCCTGAATAATTCTAATTCTTTTATGATCACTGCAGATAAAAGGTCTAGCAATTCAAACACCGTCCATGGCCACTGTGACCCCATTATGTAATTCAAATCAAGACAAAAAATCAAGTAGATCCCACACAGTTTATTATAACCAACCGTGTGAGATGCAGCACAAAATATCTTCGGACCGTGTCTGAATAAGGGACTGTGTCTGATGACACTTTGCGCGCCAGTTTTTTGGCTGAAGTGATTCCAAATTTTCGGCTTCCGTTGAAATATCTACCTCCCCGCCCCTTCCCCCTTAACAAAATCCGCATTTCTTTCTTTCCGCCTTCCTTTCCAAGTTGAAACCTTCACTCCTTGCTTGCAACGCCACCGCCTCCTCGTCGGTGACCCACCTTCACGCTGCTCGGCCTCGCCTATCCAGGCAGGTAATCCACACCCGGCCCCATCCTCCTCCTCCTTCCACATCCCACATGCCCCGACCGTCGGCGCGAGCGCGACACCTTGCACCCAAATCACCAACCCCTCCACCAAATAAGCGCCGACCTAAGCCATGGTGCACGCAGTATAGCCAGGACCTCAAGGAGCATTTGGCAGCGGAGAAGCAAATTGTGGCCGCACGCGCGGATGAGGCCGCGATGGCTGCCATTCATGCCGACCCCCAGATCTTGGAGGAGCACCTCGCCATCGAGGCCACCGTTGACGCCTCGCGCGCCGACGTCATGACGCGGTTGGCTGCTTTAAACGATAGTTCGTGGCATTTCCTCAAGGCCACCGTCGGTGCCTTCGACGAAGACTACAGGGTGTTTTCTCAGCGTGCACGTGCTTACCTCATCTCGAGAGCCAGCAGGTTGGTGCCTGGAGCGGCTCAGGAAACTCACCACTACAACGAGGGTACCCACGATGTGGAGGCCTCGCCCTCTTCCATGTCCAAGGAGCTAATCGTCATCGATATCTCCGACAATGAGGAGTAGCTTGTCTTATTAGCTCACTATAAGGACCCATGTTCAGTTTTCTAGCTACTGCCTTTCCTTAACAAATTCCAGTGAATTGTGATATCTACTTTTACCATGCAATCTTCTGCTATAGTGTATATGTTCTATATGTCGTGCAATGTGGTGTTCAATTAACTGCTTGGTTCAATTCTGCAAATGTGATGTTAAATTCTTCAGGGTGCAATATTTCCAAGTTGTTAAGCATGCTTGGTTTGGTTAACTGTCTGATCTTCTATTAGGAGTATGTTATATTGTTCAATTGGTGTTTATTTAACTGCTTGGTTCATTTGTTGTGGCTTGGCTCACTTGTTGTGGTGTTTAGTTAAGTGCTTGGTTCAACTCTGCAATGCAATGTTCAATTGTTGTGGCTGCATTCTGTTATTGTATACCATGTGAGGAATAAATCGAATTTGGTTGTACTAAATACATGAGAAACAAATACAATTGCTATATTTCCAAGTTGTTAAGCATGCTTGATTTTGTTAACTATCTGATCTTCTATTAGGAGTATGTTATATTATGCAATGTGGTGCTCAGTTAACGTTTGGTTCATTTGTTGTGGTGTTTAGTTAACTGCTTGGTTCAATTCTGCAATGCGATGTTCAATTGTTGTGGCTGCATTCTCTTATTGTATACCGTGTGAGGAATAAATTGAATTTGGTTGTACTAAATACATGAGAAACAAATACAATTGCTACATGTCCAAGTTGTTAAGCATGCTTGGTTTGGTTAACTGCCTGATCTTCTATTAGGAGTATGTTATATTGTGCAATGTGGTGCTCGGTTAACATTTGGTTCATTTATTGTGGTGTTTAGTTAACTGCTTGGTTCAATTCTGCAATGCGATGTTCAATTGTTGTGGCTGCATTCTGTTATTGTATACCATGTGAGGAATAAATCGAATTTGGCTGCACTTAATACATGAGAAACATATACAAGTGCTATATTTCCTAGTTCTTAATCATGCTTGGTTTGGATAAATGGGTTTACCATGTGGCTTGAATTAATATGATGAATCTGCAATGTGCTTATTTATCATCAACATATTTTATTGATAGCATGCGAACCCTTACTTAACCTGATGACTAAATACCTTATATGTGTTGTAGGGAAACAATGGGAAGCACTGAGGTTTACAAGATGATACTAACTATTATACCTTGCCTTTTTGTATTCCTTTGCCCCATTTGCAATATAGAGAAGATATTTATGCACATCCTTGTTTTCAGGCTTCACTGATGATTACCTCTCAAACCACCTCTGTGGTCAGGAGGCGAGAAAAGTTTTCATACAACACCCATGGTTCAATACTGAAGTGTTCCTAAAGAGGTCGAAGGATGGACAGTCAATCATCCACAGGCACTGGCCTAAAGTTGCAAAGACCTTCAACATGAATGAAGGCTCAATATTCACCTTCCGCTTCAGCAGTTTTCCAGATGAGATGCATCTCTCTATGTACCATCTATGATGCTATTTTCGAAAGGTTCTAGATGTTGCATGTGAAACTTGCTGCTGGTGCAGTTATGTAATGGGGTAGCTCAATGTTGAAGCTATATCATGTTGTACTCTGATGTATTTCAGTTATGAAATCCTGCTTCCTTAATATGGAAATGGGATATATTATGTGCTTAATATGAATGTCAATTAGATTAGTAAATGAATTATTAATAATAGGGCAATTAGCCCGCTAATTGGTCAATTAGCTTGCTAATTGAGTTTTCCTATTGCAAATGGTTAATGAGAAACCACTGTGGGCAATGACCTCAGGCAACGCACACAGTTTCTATGAATAAACCATGATGGATCAATGAACAATCACACATGACATTCTCTTCAAAACTGTTTGCGTTATGCCACCTTGCGCAAATGCTTTTCTTGTAGTGACTGTGTGGGATGTATATACGAACGGAAACGTTTAGTGGTGACTGACTGTGTGGGATGTACTTATGACTGGAAATGATTTCGCCTGTATAATTGTATTTTTAGCACTATTGTACATATTTCTGTATTTGAGTGCTCGCCGGTCGCACACGACCTCATTTTGACGAGCGTGTGTGCCAGGAAGACATATCCCCAACGGTTTCTGGGTCATGTGGGAAGGACCACTCTATCGCCCACACTCACTTGGCAACGGTTCCGAATGCCGTTGCGAAAAGGGGTTAAAACCCGTTTGTTTAGGACTGACGCGTACCAGTGAAGGCTGTAAATGATAAACAACTAACTGCATTTTATTCCTCTCAGGGGATTGAACGCACAAAGAAGAAAAAGGAAGAGTGTGTATGTCATAGATCCTGAATTAGCAAATGGCACAACAATACATTGTAAGGATCTACGGGACTGGGCTGTTTACACGGTCGTCCGTCTCTTCGAAAACATGCCCCATGCAGAATCATTTCTCTGGCCATATCATGAACGGTAAGTCAAGTAAACAACCACGCATACACTGATTGTCTTCCAGATTTCGACATAATTCGTAAGTTCATGGCTTTCTTAATATGTAGCAATCACTAGATATTGGTATTCATTGTTCCAAACAAGAACACAGTTTACTACATCGATTCTCTCAAAGAGTTTGACGCATCTTCAACAATTCATGGATAGGTATTGAATTCTATTATGTTGAAATTAATTTACATTCATATCTGGTTCAATAATTGATGTTGTCAAAATTCATCTTCATTTGCAGTGTGCTCGCATTGTGGAAAATTAAACCAGGGAACATGTTCAAGAGGGAACTACCTCTGCAGCACAAGATCGTTTCTCCAGTAACACACCAAAATCCGTTATTTTCGGAAAATTTATCCAACAGTCTACAGATACCTTTTCTTATACTAGTCAAATGTTCAAGCTTCTAAATAAACCTCTTTCTATTTTGTCCAAAGAAAAAATAATACATCTAACACCGGTTAGGTTGTTCCTAACAGGACAAATACATGACTAATTCTGTACAAAAAAATTCAGTGTCCTCGGTAAGAAGTAGGGACCAACCTTTGTGGATACTATGTTTGCAGACACGTGATCTCCATCTGCAAATCTTCGGATAGTTGTGATGATCCTCGCGAATTAGTACCAGTAAGTCTATCTTAATTAATATCATCTACTCCACTCATATGGCACATTTTGATCTTAAAAATACTGCAGCTCATCTTAAAACCAAGGACCCCTGAACCGCTCCCGGCTGGTGAATTGCTGATGGTTCGGAGATTTATCAGTGACTTATTCTTGAATCACTACATCAATCCCACTGGTGATAATGAAGATTTCAGCATGCGTTCTCCTGAAACATTGAGTAAGAGTTAGCCGCTAAACATATACGCATAGATCCATTGTTTTCCATCTGATGAGGTCTTCGTATTTCGTACACTATGATTAATTATGTAATGCATATATGTGTGGACAAATCATTAGGATTTAGCTACCATATGTTCAATTGCAATTATTACGAAATCTGATGAATGTTCTTCCTGTGGACACTATTTGTTCAATTGAATATTGTGGCGAATTTGCTTTTTGCGTGCCGATTCAAAATGAGATATTTTTGTTTATTTGTTCAATTGAATATTATGGGGAATTTGCTTTTTGCGTGCCAATTTAAAATGGGATATTTTTGTTTATTTGTTCAATTGAATATTGTGGCGAATTTGCTTTTTGCATGCCAATTCAAAATGAGATATTTTTGTTTTAACCTGGCAATTGCTTCGCACACGGTTTAACTAAATGAGTGTGTGCGATCCACATCGGAAAGCATACGTCAATCGTAGCTGAACCATCGGTGATACACAGCAGATCGCAAACGATTTGCAGCGCTACTACGTGTGCGTAGGGTCTCCGAAACCGTTTGTGATATCGCGTTATCGCACACGAGAACTCGTAGTAAACCGTGCCCAATGTAAAATACAATCCCGGTCGTAATTTTTTAGGATACGTGTGGGATCCCAAACGAAAAGCACACGTCACTCTTGCCGCAACATCGGTGATACACAAAAAATCACAAACGGTTTGCAACACTTGTATGTGTGCGAAGGGGCTTCTGAACCGTTTGTGATAGAACATTATCGCAGACGGTAATTGTTGGGAAACATGTGTGATGGAGTCTTGCATAGCAGACGGGTTACGCAGAAAAACATGTGCGATGGGGCACAAATCGCACACAGTTCATACGTTGGCCCGTGTGCCTTACATATTGTTTCCCAAACAGTTCATTACGACACACCGTTTGGTTTCACTACGTCATTAGAAACGTTTAATCACCGATCCCACACGTGTGAAAGAATTTAGTGTGTGCTGCATTGCACATGATTACATTTTAGAATGCCTCTGGATCATTGCTCCATATCCCCGACGGTTTCTGGGTCATGTGGGAAGGACCCCCTATCGCCCACACTCACTTGATGATGGTCCCAAATGCCGTCGCGAAAAGGGGTTAAAAACCATTTGTATAGCACCGATGCGTACCAGTGATCATTTATACTTTGTACCCCATCACAATCAGTACAAAACAAAGCATGACTTAGGGTATTACGGGGTTGTTTGGACTGCAGCCGCGGCTCACCCAACCAATTTTTTGGTCGTTGACTGCCACTAGGAGCTCCGTTTGGGTCAGCGCCAGAGAATAGGAACCACGCCAATTTTTTAGTTGTCCCATTCAGTTCCTGCGCCCGCGCATTGGCGAGATCCCGGTGGCAAAATCCTGCGTCAAATCTTTGGCATGCCAATTTTGGCGGGGCTGGCGGGCATGATCCAAACAGCCCCTACCTCTTCGAGAGGGCCTGGACCTGGGTAAGACTCGTGTCCCTTGTGTCCTTGTTACCATCTAGCCAAGACTACCAGGTCGGGACCCCCTACCCGAGATCCGTCAAATTTAGCTCCGACAATTCTGTCTTGGGCTACTTTCGGTGGCCCATGGCGATTTATGCGAAAACTCTGAAAGCCTTGATGTTCAAGACGACTCCATACCCATGGAGGACTCCCCTTCACTGACGTAGTTGACTAGGACTCTCGTAATCCTTGGGCCCCGGTATCTTATATAAGTCGGGGCCAGGCTAGTCAACAGAACACATTCAACACATTAGAGTCTCTCGATACTTTGTACTTTGTACTTTGTATACACCTCAACGTAATAAAGCAAAGAGCAGGACATAGGGTATCATCTCCACCGTGAGAGCCTGAACCTAGAAAAAACCCTTGTCTTTGTTACCATCTTGCCAAGTTGCCTAGCTATGTGATACCCTACCAAGGGATCTACCGGATTTAGCTCCAACAATCGACAAATTCCCAACCACTACTTCTAAAAACTCCTTGGTTTCAACAAGGTTGCTTTGGTAGGATGGAGGCCTAGATGCAACAACAAGCTCTGCTCACGGCGTGCCGCCGATGGGTGCAAAATGAAACATGTGCTGATTTATTCAATAACTTTCCTGCAATTTCATATTCTTATAAGAAATCTTGTAATGTCAGACTTTTGTTTAATATATGACCTTGGCGGTACGGAGCACCCTAGGGTCATCTCCAAGGGACACATGGATCGCATATACTAAGGTGAACCCTATCCTTTTCGCGTGTCTACTTGGTTCTCCCATGGATGATATACTACTTGATACTTCTAACATGTGTGCCTATACGTTTGAGACAAACACCAGATGTGCCAGTCATGCACAAGAGAGCACCGACACCATCAGGAGAAGCTTGGAAGCGGAGCAGGAACCACGAAGGAGAGTTTGTCCATGTTTGGGTAAAGCACATAAAGGTCCAGCCATTAGGTGATGACTATTTGCTGCAAGATGGCTATCTTGCAAAAACAAATGATCCTTTGTACACCAAAGTTCTATATGTGACAAACAGATTAGAGAGCTCCATTCTAGTTATCTCAGTTTCCATGTTGGGCGCGACAAGATTATCACTAACCTGGAGGTTCGTTAGCTTTGGACACAACTAAAGAGAGAGATGTTGAGAAGTTTGTTTAGTAGTACCCCCTATGTCAAACTTGCAATGACCAGGTCCATAACACATACATGCCTTTGCATGTTCTTGTTGCACCATCTGAGGATATCTCTATGGACTTCGTCTTTGGTTTGTGATGGCTCGAGAATTTGTAATGCTTTTCGAGTGATTCTTATTTGGTTCTCACCTTTATTACCTCTTGGTTATTTCTGACGCTAATCCTTTGAAAGAGAAGAAAATATGATTTTCCATTATCTGGCAGGAAATATCATATATGGAAGGAAACCAAGGAGGATTACTGCAAATCAAGTCAAATGGAGCAACTTCCATGTGGAGAGCCAAGCCACCAGGCGCACCAGAGAAAAAGGCGACCTTCCATACGACTGCAAGCTCTCGTATGAGCGGTCGTATGAGGTTATAACAACTCCACCACGTCTATACAAGACACTTTCATGAAGGGACCCATGAGAGAAGAGACCCTAGCCGCTGCCAACATAGCTAGAACAGAAGAAGAGGAGATTTGAAGAACCTTCGGAGATCTTAGCTTTCATCTTCATCATCATCTCCCCCTCCATTACTGTAAGAGGAATTCCAAGTTGTGAGAACAATTGTAACTCTATTCAATCTCATATTGAGAACAAGACTATTTGAATTACCCATTTCATCTTATTGTGGATCTTCACGGTATTAACGATATGGTTTTCGTGGGTATAATCTCTGGTGTGATTGGTTTCTCTCTTATGATGTGTGAGTAATCCTCCATAGGCATGGGAGATGTGGGTGAGTGGTAAGATTCATCTGTGCCTAATCTATATGTCGTCATTTGTATTCATAGTAGTACGATCTGTCTAGTATGTTGTTATGTTGTGGTGAACCCTATGCATGTTGTCCAATTTAAGGGCGTGGACAACATAATCTCGAGACCTACACAGGTAACACATATTGTTTAGGGAATTCGTGACCTCTGACGTGACAGGTGGAGATATCTATGAGAACCGAAGACAATATAAGATAACGATGATCCACGAAACTTGATGCTTTGTTCCGGTCTAAGGACCTTAATTGTGGAGATGACCACTCTGTGGCAACGACTAAGCAGGACCATAGAATGAAATATAATCCTGAGAGGAGGAGTTTCATCACTTTAGGGTGGTCTGCCTATGGAACACACATATCAAATATTTATGAGTATGATACAAGGTAACTAGTATTACTGTCGCGCTGGCACACTTGATACATTCTTACCATGAACTGAATTCTCTTCGCGCCTAACTTCTTCATTGTAGGAAACTCAACTCCAACTTTTATTTATGTTATTTACTTTTAAGAGCTTTTACCTTCGTTACTATAAATCTTCTACCTTAGTCATTCTGGTTTATTCGTCCACCAGGACAGTAACAATATTTGTAGAAGCTCAAGCAGTTACTTCACATGAGAAATATGACACCTTGTGTGTAACATAAATGCCAATATAAATACTCTTCCCTGCTCTTCATTGGGACGATAACTAATTGGGATACTTCCATGAAAGTGCTACATAACCCTGTTTGGCTTGCAAGCACCAGTTTGCCAAGAACAAGATGAGGGATTGGCGTTGTGTCTGTGGCTATGAACAGATTCTCTAAAGTGGCTCATTTTGTTCGATGTCGAAGACAAAGGATTCTCGTCATGTGGCAAATATATTCTTTCTAGAAGTGACTAGACTTGATGGGGTTCCATGGTCCATCGTCTCAAACCGTGATAGCAAGTTTGTTGCTGCATTTTGGCCCAATTTGTGGAAGTAATTCTATAAAAAATTAAAAAAAATCTAGCATTATTGCACATCCATGGCGGTCAAATGGAAGTGATGAACACTTTTTTGGGTAATCTGATGCATTGGGTTTGTCAAGAAAGAAACGGACAATGTGATTTGGCTTTATCTCTTGTCGAGTTGTCCTACGACAACTCCAAGCATAGATCCAAATGAAGGAGTATTTTTCTATTTTTTACACTAAATTTCCAACACATGTGGTGGACTTGGTTAAGCTACCATTAAGCGGAAACTCAAAATCAACATTGTTCTTTGCTGATAACTACACTGAATTATTTGAAGAAACTAGCAATGTTTTGGAAGCACAAAATCAGAAATATAAACAACTTGTTGACTGCAAAAGGATGGTGAAATCATTCCAAATTGGTGATAAGGTGGTAGTCTACCTCTAAAAAGAAAGAATACCTTCAGGTCTTAAAGGGAAGCTTATGTGGCAAAGGTATGGGCCATTCTCTATTCTGAGGAAGATAAATGAAAATGCTTATGTGATAGATCTTCCCGGTGAGATGGGTATATCCAACACATTCAACGTTGCGGACATGACTCTTTACCACCCAGAACAAACTCTATAAAGATAACTCAAGGTTGAGTTCCACACAACCTGGGAGAATGATGAGAAACAATAGAGAGAAGTAAGAGAAGAAGAAAAAAATAGAAGTCAAATATATTTGACTACTTCTTGATACTTCTAGTCTCGTCTAGTATTTCTTTTCTTTTCTTAACCCTAGCTATTGTTTTCTAGCTATGATTAGAACGTTGATTCTTAAGTACTTCTTTTCTAGATAGAGTGTTCTAGCTATAAGTAAAATTTGATATGCGAAGGCTTCCCAAGGCACTATAAATCTAGTTTGTAACCAGCCTATATATGTACCCACTATAGCATAAAACTTGGAGTTCTTATCTAAGATCTTGAACTATATCTTGTGCTCTAGAAGTTTTGGACTGCCATATCAGCCTATTTTTCCTCTAGGGCGATATCTAGCGCAACACATTGAAGTAGTTCCTTCAACACTAGTGATGTACACTTTGTAGTAAAAATGTTGAGTTGTTCCTCCACAACCTTGTGTTGCTTCAGAAGACCAAGGTACTAAATGGAGAGTATAGAAAGATTTCTAAAAGAAGCTCTTCCTAAAATTTAGAATGTTGGTGACCGAGTCACCTGGAAGAAGCAAGTGCAAAGATAAAAAAAAGTGCATCTAAAAGTAGAAGCAAATAAATAGGCAAGTATGCTGATTATGTATGCTATCGGTCTATCACTGCCATGAGACATGCTACATCAAGTGGCAATTCCACAAGTGGAATAAAGACAAAAAGGAAGTGCTTAGAAACAAGATCACAACAGTGATAGTGAGGGAAACCGGACTAATAGTGCAATTGAGGAGATCATGTTCGTTATGCATGAAAGAAAATGAGGACATATTTGGTTCCACTGTTGGGGAGAGAATCACCTTGTGGATGGTGAAGCAATGATATGGATACGAGGCAGCGGTGATACCATCTGCTACATCTCGCAGAGAGCTCTTCATAGACTATACAACTAGTGATTTTGGGTGTTGTGGAGATAAGAAACAATGATAAAGAAACCATCACTCAAGTATCCGAGGTTAGTTGAGGCACTGCATATCAACATGATTTTAGTTGGATTGCTTGACGAAGATGGGTACTTGATCACAGGCAACATGGTTGTTGCAAAAGGTAAAATGTATCAATGTTCAAGATAAGCTCTCTCGTGTTTATCAATACATTGAAGAGAGATGATCCTTTTGCTATGTGACGCATGAGACCTGGGCACATGAGCGACAAGGGAATGAAAATGCTAGTGAAGAAGAATCTTTTGAAAGGTGTTCACGTAAATAAATTTTCAGATTGCATCCTAAAAAGCAGCATAGGGTTGTTTTCAAAAGTTTACCTCCTCTCAGATGTTGGACCTGGTGCATTTCAATGTTTGCAAAATGTCTAAAGCAACCAAAAGTCATCAAATGCCATCGAGTAAAGAGCAGGCAGACAGACCCAAGTAATGAAGTAATGGCATAAGCCTTCAACAAGACATTATGAGTAATTAACAATCAAATTGTCCGCACTGAATTGTTTCTTTTTTGTGTGCAGATGGCGCAAAAAATGATTTTTTTTCCCATGAAAAGTCAGAAAATATACATGATTCAAGCATTAATATGTATGTTTTGGGGATTCTTTTTGACAATTCTAATTGTTTGTTTCGAATTTACTGTTCAAGATAGGAGCGGGAGCAGGTGCAGCCGAGAGCCATTTCGCCATGTCCTCCATCTTCAGATTTGGCTTGTTAGAATTCTTGGACAGTTGTTCCCGCAAGTCTTTCTTGAATTTTTCATTGAAGTCGCCCTTGTGACCCTTGAGTGAAACTTCCTTGAGACCTGACAGAAATTGTATCCCGGAAAACCCATCGGCACCTCCATAAAAACAATGGAGTACCCGTATCAGCTCAAGATTAGGCATTGCATTTTGTTCAAACTCAACCGAGTTGAGGCCAGGTAGAAATTCAAGCTCCAATGCCGTCAGACTTTTAAAGCTCTCAGGGCAGAAATGGAAGTTGAGTTCAGCCCACCTAAACGAACCATCACAAAGACGCAGAATGGCAAGATTTGGGAGCTTCGCAAGTACTAATATGGCATGATACTCCAGTTGGGTACTCCGTAGAGTTAACTTGGTTAGCATCTGAAGCTGTTCGATCCATGTAGGCAATTTGACCAGATAGCCATACAACTTAAGGCTTTGGAGGCTATCTGGAGGAGGGGACAAGTCATCCAGACATCCTTCTAAGCCAGGCTCACCCTCGGTGCGCATCGACAAGGACAGCAAGCGGCCATGATTGACGATAGCAGAGCAGAGCTCCTTGCAGTTTTTCTTGTTGATGCCAGTCACTCCAAGCTTACGCAACCAAGTAAGCTTCTTCAGCTCCTTTGGCATGGCCCTCGCCCGTGCAATGTTGACAACACCCAGTGTGTGCAGGGCCTTCATTCTCCCAATCCCTCTGGGCACTTTCATGCCATGCTCATCCCACCCTCGCAACCAGATACGGGCCTGAAAGAAGAGATATGGTACTGCATCCAAGTCATGAATGGATTTTTTCTGTACGTAGCTCTTGTAAGCTGCTAAGCCAAACTCCTTCAAGGGCTGATCAATTTCTCTGACATAACTGCTGGGAAGCACATCATCTGTAGGTACGAGACCGGCACGGAAGTATTTTAACTTTGAGAGCTTTGTGATGCTTGCTGGCAATGTGACCACAAATGTACTTCTTATATCCAGTGTCTCCAGCTCTGACAGATTACCAAATGAATCTGGGAGATGGTATATATATAAGCAACCTCTTAAAGATAGGTACTTCAGGTGGTGAAGCTTCCCAATTGGCGCAAGGTCGTGATCCCGCAGATTTTCGGTGTCTTCTAAGTCAAGCACCCGAAGCAATCTCATTTTCTTAGAAATGAAAAAAGATTTCCACTCTCCAAATACAGTCAGGGATCGAATGTGGGACACGTCCAATACACTTCCCAACACTTTCTTCTTTTGGTCTCTGCTCCAACTACCGCGCACAACAAGGTGCCGTATTTTATCTGTAGGTTGCAAGGTGCAATGCTCATCCAGTACAAAAACAAGGTTCTCCTCGTCTGACTTTGAGATACATATTTCACGCATTAGATCATGAACTTGGCAGGAATCAGTAATTTTCCCAGTGTAAGGAGCTCTAGTTTTCAGTTGTTGCACCATGCTCCTGTTAATAATATCAGTAAAGTATTCCTCGGCTACTTCCTCGGCAGTTTTGGTTCTCATTTCCTTTGAGTAACCCTCAGCAATCCACCGCCTTATTAGCCGTCCATGTCTAACGTTTTTGTCTTCCGGAAAAATTGAGAAATACAGAAGGCAAGACTTGAGATGATAGGGTAAACCATCATAACTTGACATAAGGACTGTCTTTATCATTTCAAGTTCTGGATTGTTCTCCAACTCCACACTGATATGATCATTCAGTTTCCTCCATTCCAAACTTGTTTTGGGTTTGGTTGCTAGAAAGCCACCTATAGTGGCAATGGCAAGGGGAAGCCCATCACACTTTTTAAGAATAAGTTCTGCCTGATCCCTCATGGTACCGGTTAAATCAACCATTTCAGTACCACTAAACACCTGAAACATGATTCAAGAAAGTGAGTACTTGATGCACGGGAACTGTATACAGTTCTAGGCTGTAGGCTCTTTGCATCTGTTAAATTCTTTAATCACAAAAAGTCTAAGAGTTATTCAAGCCACATATGGTCAATTAAATATAAACAATAAATCAAAGATTAGCATGAATTACTACAAACTGTAGCCGCAATACATCATTTTTTTAACTGAGGCGATGTTGGTTTTATTCAGATGAAAAAAACATGATCAAAGTGCATGGAGACAAAGTACATGTAGAAAGAGCTCAAGGAGAACCTTCAGTTATTTCTTATTCTAGGAAATTCAAATTAGCATCTTATTCCCTCCAGGTTCTGGTTTCACAAAACATGTGGACTTTGACTATTTCTATTGTAATATAGTTATAAAACAAAAATAATAATAACATGATGAAAGTATTTGTGACAAATCTAACATGTTTTTTGTATCTGATCTAACTATTTATAATTCTATACAATATGCAAGGGCTCGTATGCCGTTGGTTTTTCTAGGGTTTGGTGAAAAGGAGGTGTCTAGCACTTCCCCTCGACCCGCCAGCGTGTTCCCCATGTCACCGCCCTCCTCCCGCCAGCGGGTTCCCCGCGGCAGGAGGGTGGGCGGACCACAGATCTATGTGTCCAGTGCATGTCCTGTAGGGTCTTCAAGTTCTTCGTCGCTGATGAAGTTGGGGTGGCGGCGGCGATGAGAATAATGATTCCTTGGCTTTCCCCATGTCGATGTCTTTCCTCGGAGTGGCGTCAACGAGTCGGAGGATGGTGTCGATCATCGGGCATTCGACCTGGCATAATTAGAGTTTGTCTACGTTGGTGGTGGCCTGCAGAGGGGATGGCATTGCGGCGTGTTTTTGTTCTCCAGCTCCATCTCCATCTCTGTCTGATGAAGCTTAGCCAGATAAGGCTCCGTTGTAGAACTTGCGAGGTTTTTGTCCCCTCCTCCTTCTTTCCAGAGTTGGGATTATCTTCTATCCCTCCTCAGTGCTAGCTTCCCGCGACGACGATCTATCCGGATCGTGGTCGCCAGCGTCCCATGGCCTGTATCGATGACTTCCTAGTCGCTGCTTCTCCAAACTCCTGGGTTTCAACAAGGTTGCTCCAGTAAGATGGAGGCACAAAGGCGACAATGAGCTTTAATCATGACGCACCGTTGTTAGGGATAGAGAACTTAGAAGTTAGGAATAAATGCCTTCTCTCTAAATGGTTATTCAGATTATCTACCGAGACTGAGGGTACATGGATTCAAATTCTGCAGAATAAGTATCTCCAATCTAAGACTTTGGCCCAGGTAACTGTAAGGCCCAATGACTCGTCGTTCTGGAAAGGGTTGATAAGGATGAGGGTAAAATTCATCGTTGGTAACGGTAATACGACTAGATTCTGGGAAGATGCATGGTTAGAGGAGACGCCCCTGGCTTTACAATATCCCACTCTATATAATATTGTACAACGTAAGGAAGATTATGTTGCTACAGTAATACAGTCGGTCCCCCTTAATATCCAATTCAGGAGGTCTCTGGTGGGGGAACGTTGGAACTCGTGGCTTCATCTGGTCCGCAGGTTGATGGAGGTTCAACTCTCTGACCAGACAAACACCATACACTGGAAATTATCTACGACTGGTAGTTTTTCAGTGAAATCAATGTATTTGGATTTAATTGACTCTGGGCCAATTTCGGGATCCCTTCATATCTGGAAGATTAAAGTTCTGCTTAGAATTAAAATCTTCATGTGGTTTGTCCACAAGGGAGTTATTTTGACGAAAGATAACCTGGTAAAACGAAGGTGGGTAGGTAGCTCCAGATGTTGTTTTTGTGACCAGGATGAAACTATACAATACCTCTTTCTCGAGTGCCCGTTGGCAAACTACTATAGCACACAATACATATAGCCTTCAACGTTAGCCCTCCAACTTGCATTAACATGTTATTTGGAACGTGGCTAGATGGAGTGGAACCAAATATGACAAGACATATTCGGATAGGGATATGTGCACTACTTTGGGCTATATGGAACAACAGAAATGATATGATCTTTAACCAGAAAAACTTTATCAACTTTTTGTAGGTTATTTACAGAGCCACTGCTTGGATCCGTATGTGGTCGTTACTCACTCATGCGGACTCCAGGGAGCTTTTGGTTACTGGGTGCAACCAGTGGGAGACGGTAGCACGGGTTATCTTCACTTCAACCGATTTGGATGGTGAGCTAATAATAGGCTAGGTGTATAGGCATTGTAGCCTGTTGCTATCTTCGCCGGCTGTGGCATCTTTTATTTTCCTGTTTTGTTAAGCTCAGTTTGTGAGCCAGATTTGAACCTCAGACTTTGTTCCGCACTTTGTTTAATAATATGGCTGCATGCATCATTCTGATGCAGAGGACGGAGGTTATCCTCCTTTTTCAAAAAAAAAATGTTGAGGAGGTTTTCCACTTAAATCATGTTTTGTTTATTCCGGTGCTTCCTGTTGGTTGAAACTATCCTCAAAGTTCACTACAAGGCGAGGCGAGTTGGGATGCGCGTATTTGCCATGTGGATGAATTGGTCCATCCCATTGTTTCTATCCATCCCCAACAAAGATCACTAGCCCATCATGCACTTTTAACATTCTCAGTACATACTAGTTGACATTTTCTAGTTTCTGATATCACAGACAAATTTGGTGTTTACATTCTGAAATGTAAATAATTTTACATGTGCTATGCCTATATCCCTAGTTTTCCTTGGTATTTTTCTAGTGGTACATCATGGTGGTAAGTTTTGCTATTGTTATGTTTCATTGTTATCACATTTGAAGTTACATCTAACCTGTGATAGCATGGCTGAGGAGTGCAGTTTTTGCCATGATGCCGGAACATAAACTTCAAACCAAAAGGAAGAAGCAGGGATCTCATTTGTACCCATGCATCTTTCCGGAAAAAAAATTGTGCCCATTCATACCTTCTTTTTGAAGAGGTCTAGTGCGGCATCATCCCCTAGAGATCTCAGCTTGTATTTCTTGGAACAACGGCTAGCAACACTTGCTTCCCTTGTGGTGATTATGATCCGACTGGCCATCTCATCCTTAGGGAAATGCGGTATTATTGAATCCCATTCTGTGTTGGACGACAGGTCATCGAGAACAATGAGGTACGTTAGCCTGTCTAAAAGCCGGAATGTCTCTTTTATCAAATCCGCAATTTCCATCACTTGCAACCTTTTTTCAGTGCCATCTCCCATCAAGCTAACGTCCTTTCCGGTATCATCTGAGTGTAATTGCATGGCTAAGCTCCTAAAGAACTGCTCACGGTTGAAAGGATGCAATATGGTAACCCAAGCTCTCTTCTGAAACATGCCACTAAGCTCTTCGCTTCCGTAGACACTTCTAACAAGGGTGGTTTTCCCCATGCCACCCATTCCCCACACGGAGATAACATGTAAATGATCACCCTCTTCACGAATTAGTTTAATGACTTCAGACATTGCTCCCTCTCGCCCGACTAGTTGAGGTTGCTCCAAAGCCGCCTTCATTGTCCAGTTGCGAGTAAGGCTCTTTCCAGTAGCTGTGTTGGAGTCCTTCTCAGGGAAGAGGTCATGCGAACTGGTCCCGCACATGCTTACAGGTTGATCCTCCTCCACTATGTGGTCGGTGACTACCACCTGGATGCTATCGGCACTGGTGACATTGTTTGAACTAGACTCGGGCTGGAGTACAATAAGAAAGGTGTTAATAATTTTGCGACCAAATCGGCTGTCATTGTCACTAAAAGAAATGAAAAGAGGGCTAACCAAAGGACTTTAAGTTAAAAGGCATATTCACACGGAAGTAGAAAATTTTCGATGGAGATTACAAGTTTAATCATATATCAAGATTTAAAATTCCTTTTAGGAAGAGCAGGATACATTAATTACCAGGACATCAGGACAGTCTCCTCATGCAATGCTTGTAAACCATAAGGAGACAAATTATATTTACCCAATTTAATAAAAGGAATGGAAATACTTTCAGTTAGCAATATATAACATGTTTCTTGTTTCATGAGTGGTTGTATCAGAACTATAGTAATATTACCTTGTCATAGAAGAGATACAGCGGCTGGCGTGATGACAATAACTCCAGCTTGGCTACTTGGGCCGAGTGCCCTGTACATAGCCTTGCAATTTCTACTTGCTCCATGGATACTATAATTCGGCTTCCGTTCTTCTTGTCAGGGAAGCATGTCTTTATCCAATCCCATTCCACTATGGTAGACAGGCCATCAATAACAATCAGGTACCTATTCTCATTCACATATCGATCAAACTCGTCAATCAGATGGCCATCTGCTGCAACCATCTCCATCTTCTTCAGAACACCAACCCCTGTAGCTGCCCCTTGTTGGGTCTTCCCATTTTCTTGAAGAGACGCCCAGTAAAACTGCCTGAGCAAGCACTGGAGGAAATCGTTTGGATTGAAGGGATCCATCAACTTAAACCAGGCACGGCATCCAAACTTTGTGCGGATCTCTTGATTGTCATAGACTTCCCTGATGACAGACAGTTTCTTCAGATCATCGCCTGATTCGCCCCAGACCGAGATCACCCTAAGAGCTTGGTCATCTGTGCTGGTGATCAGTCGGCGAAGATCCACTTTTGGCTCGTCCGTCTTTACTACGGTGATCCTTGGACCATCACTGCAAAATATTGCTTCCCTGCTGATGTTAGTAGATCGCTCGGTGTCGGTGGCAGGCTTGGAGGTAGAATCCTCAATGAGGCGGTACCGCAAGTTTCTCTGGCTCACATCCTCCACCCTGGACTTGAGCACCTTGATATCCTTGGAAATGCGGCGCCGTGCTAGCAGCGTGCGGAGGAAGCACCACCGAGAAGTTTTCTGCAGATGAATACCGAAATCTTGGAGGCAATCCTCAGCATCGTAGCCTAGATCGCGGACCTGCTTCACCCAGGTTTTAACCAACTTCTTCTGGGCCCGGTCTTCGTCGGCAGCCATCAGGAAGGTCTGCATCATCTCAAACTCATCGTTGATGAAAGCCAGATCGCGCTGGACGCCAACCCGCAGAGAAACCTCATCCGCAGCGGCAGATCTGGCCCTTCCGAGTGCTCCATTCAGCACGGACTTCGCGACACTCACCACAGTGGCTTCCATTCCTCTCGTATGCTAGTATTTCTTGAATTTGTTTTCTGGGACTCGTAAAATCTTGTGCAGAAGAGCTCAGAGCTCAGAATGGCTGTTGCCTGGTCTAGCAAAGCAAGTACATCGAGTAAGCACATACAGCTCACATCCAGGACTGCATAAGCTCACATTTTAAATAAGGGTGCCTGACTTGGAACCTGTCATGAGGTCAACAGTCATCAAGTAAAATACAGAAGTTGTAGTACACTCGATAACTTCAATAATAGGGGCAGGTTCCTAATGTTCAACAGTGAAGCCAGACAATTCAGAAATTAGAGAAAGACTTTTGGACTCAGTTGCAACTTGCAAGGGAGAACGGTTCCCTAGCATTCACACTAACCTAACATTTTGCACAGATCTAGAGGAAATTGAATGCGCAGCATGGGTTCCTTTCCCACCAGCGCAACGTCAGCTCGTCTCATAGCGTTGCTGGTTATTCACACAATTAATCTCTTGCTAATCTATTTATATCAACATAACCAGGCATGGCTCAAATGCGCGATTAGATTAGCAATGATCGAGGCACTTTTTAACACACCGTCGTGGAGACAGGGGAGCCGACGACACTAGAGCAGTTCTGTTGGGAGGTGAATGCAATTTCTCCCTGTAATGCTACACCAAAAACCCGATCCCCAAGGTTCAAACGGCTTTTCATGGGGTGGAAGAGATTGCATCCAGTATCCATTTTATTGCCATGGATTTGACTGGGTAGATTCAGGGTTTCAAATCGCAGTTTATCTTTCCAGTAAACGGCACGCATACCATCTTCAAACTCTGCGCAACACAAAATAATCTTACAGTCTTGGATTACTCTAGTGAAATCAACAGAAACAAAGCGGACGATACACAAGTCGCCATATACAGTAACATGCAGTTCTAACCTCAGCCAGTCGGCCTGCAGGCTAGCTACCACAGGTAGTAGATTCTTACACAACGAATAAAATGCCGATTCAAGTATGACTATATAAAACCAATGCCAAGGAATGTAAAACATGATGACGTCCATGTCTCTTCATGGGGGGCAAGTGAAGTGATTTACAGGAACACGTCCTTCTCGAGCAGCTTGAGAACCTCGTCCTGGTTGTTGAGCTTGGCGACGTCGATGGGCGTCTTCCCATCCATGTTTTGGAGAGTGCTGCGGAACATTGGAGATGATCAAATAAGCATCAAGGGATCAGACCTTGTGAAGGGCAGGGGAGAGTGGATTTAACTTACACAGCAGCGCCGTGCTTCAACAGAAGATCCACACACTCTTTCCGGCCATAGCCAGCAGCGTAATGCAGTGGGGTGTTCTTGTTCTTATCCATGGCATCTACAGCAGCGCCCGCCTCAAGGAGGATTTCCGCACACTTGAACTGAAACGCAAAATTCATACAATTCCTTGTCACTGAATTATTAAACTACCTAACAGACATCAAATATACAAGGAGGCCATACAGTTACTAATGGCATTTGACCCAACTCACAATCTAGATTCCACAATTGTAGCATAGACTACAAACAACAGCAGATGATGGCAATGCAATTCATTGATTTTGTGTTCCAGGCTTCCAGCATTGAATATAACCTTCACAAGTGTAGTTTTTGAAGTGGCTTCCTAAAGACCATCAACTGGGAGAATTTAAACAGTTGGAGATGGAGATTTACAATCTTGATACAGTGGTACCAGATATACCAGTTATATTTCTAAGTAGGCGGCCCTTGGCCAACTGGTCATTACCAGCTCCTGGCAAGTTAATGATGATGGCTCACAAATATAAATCACAGAAGTAATTACTATAGCTTGACCACTTATAGAGGTCGCTAGGCACTGGCTACTCATGAATCAACTCACCCAAAACTAATTTTCTTCTGACAAATAAGCATAAAGCTCTCCGTTCTATCAAATAAAACCATGGAATATGCTTCAAAGCAGAAGAAGAAAATAAAATAAAATTCATATAATCTGTGAAAATAACTAGTCTAAAGGTTGCTAAAATAACTTGATCTAAAAATCAGAAGTCTGCAGTCCCTAGACAGGCTCATTATTCTCCTGCAAAAAAAGCTCACTATTTCAAGTCTAGCTGTTTATTGAACAATAACTAGAAAGCTTCCACTAGTATTAGGGTCACTGGTCACAAGATATTTGCACTTCTCAAAGAGTAACTACCATGAACCTCCCATGGACGGCAACTCAATATATAGTATGTTTTTTCTTAGCTTGCCTAATCATTTGTTGTAGTAATGAAGTAGAAAAAACAGTATGTCAATCACAAGTTCAATTACTGGATTACTGTTATAGGCTAAGAGAGTTGAGCAATGAGCAGATCTTCATACCTCACCATATCCACATGCAAAGTGCAAGGCCCTTCTTCCCTCAGAGTCTTCTTCATCCTTGTCTGCTCCACCATCTAGAGCCTTCTTCAGACCCTGTTGGATGACTTATTTTGTAAATAAAGGCGGCAATGCAATAACAAATCCAATAGAAATAACAGTGCAGCTATATTTGAAAATCTAGAGAAGTTGTTTTGGAAAACGGACATCACGAAGACTGTAAATGAAGCTGCTCTAGTTGACCCTTGCATACATCTTATTAAAATTACATTATGTTCGTGATCATGTGAAGCATGAACACTGGGCACACCATTGCAGGCTCCACATAAGAGGCCAAAAAGCCGAACTGTGTAGCAAGAATAGTAAACGATTCTGCGGGGCAGATGCAATGGAGGGCACACAGATTGCAAGCTGGCAAATTTCTTGAGCATAACCTACATGCCAAGAGTCTGTCATTTCTCCAAATACCAACATAAGGCTGGGTCATGTATTGAAAAGCAGGCACAATGTCATAAAGCAAAATTGTTTCCATTACTACCACCCAAACAATACCGTAAAACCTGTAGTAACTATGGTCAAAATGGACACTGACTAAGCAAATTATAGTGTAACACCAACACGGCATATAAACATATGCAATTATATATCAGCTCAAAACAGAATGGAAATTCAAATCCGCAGTTCTACTGTTAGCGCCATTACCTCACCGTCACCAACACTGGCAGTGTGGTGGACAATGGACTCGTCTTCATCTTCACCTTCTTCTTCAGTTTCTTCAGTACCAGAAGGTTCAGCAGTAGAGACAGTGCTAAATGGCATCGTAGTTCCCATTGCCTGGCCAATCTTTTGAAGAGTTTCAGGGTCATTCCAGTACCTACATGAGCAAATGAAAAGCACATCAAGCAAGTTGTATACAGTCTAATATGATATATCACTAGAAAATATACCCTACTTTATCATTGCAGCAGGACCACCATTCTCTAACTCATCAAGAATTGGCTTCAAGGCTGGATCGTCCTTAATCCGAGACATGCGCTCTTCAAGCTCCTCCTTATGTGATGGACTAGTCAAATTTTCCAGCATACTGGACATAGCAGGATCCTAAGCCAATTAAGTTGGTAAGACAATTAGGTCATTGCCAGCAAAATAAACAGCAGAAAACAAAATCCAGGGGAGTCCTTTGGGCAAAGTAGATGGTACCTGCATAAGAGCAGTCCCGAGGCGCTCTGCCATTGTCATAAACTGAGGGTTTTCCATGACCCTTTGCATTGTTTCCATGTATTGATGAGGATCCAATGGAGGCATGCCCTGTTCTCCTGCAGTCTGAGCACCTTTCTGTAGCTGCTCAGCCATCTGATTGAATGCAGGGTCCCTTGCAATCTGATCCGCCATCTCCTTTATAGACGGATCCTGGAAACCAGAATTCATTTAGTTGAAGTCAAAAATATTTCTCAATTGAAAAGTTAAAGGTGCAAGTATCAATGGATCTGCCACAGGCAGAATTATGTAAAATCAAAAAAGAACACATTAATAATACCCAGCAAGTGCATATT
Organism: Triticum urartu; assembly: GCF_003073215.2. Taxonomy (NCBI): domain Eukaryota; kingdom Viridiplantae; phylum Streptophyta; class Magnoliopsida; order Poales; family Poaceae; genus Triticum; species Triticum urartu. Next base: position 268,605,402 of record NC_053028.1, read on the forward strand.
TAAATGATGAAAATCAATAGGATAGTCAGCATGTACAAGACTTATTATGATTGTGTTAGGGTGAGTGAGTGGGGTTGGGGGCGTACATTGAGCAAACTTTGCATAGAAGAAAAATCGAAAGGACCCGACAAGCCTGCAGCAGCAGCTGGAGGAACCCCTTGACCTTCGTTGGATGATCCTTCTGTTTTTTTACTTTTGCTCTCATCTGCAAAAGAAGTGGTTCAGAACAGAAGCGTACATGACATAGTAAAGAAGTTGAGCAGAAGCACTGTTATGAATTCTGCATAGTTCTGAGATTTATTTACGAGAACGCAATGTTTCATCTGTACCAACTACACCAGATGGCAAGCAGTTAAATAAACAAACTCCAACCTACATCAACAATGTCAGTCAGATGTAGGCAAAATTGTCAAATGAAACTGAGCCTTCTGTACACCTGCATCTTTCTTGCTTGCCAGCATGAGGATACAGGGTGAAAGAACTAACATGGCATCAAGCATCTTGGTCTTTGGTTCCATTCACAACAAACTAGCCGTGCTTCTACAACGCATCACACACGAGAGTAATAACAGCCTAACAGGAATTGTATACAACAAACCGCCTAACAGGAATTCTCTAAAACAAAAACAAATAATAGCACAACAGGGGAAGATATGAGTAGGAGAATCAGTTGGACGAAACATTCCCTTATCGTCAAACAGTTGCCAGGCATTTATTTCCTTATCATCAATTAACTTGGCCATTGCTCCGCGTGCAGGGGCGGACTTAACGAGGCTCCAATTTTGTGGGAATCGAAACTGCTAGCGTTAGTGATTTAGGGTACGAGACACCCTCACTAAGATTTCGATCCTGCACGCGCGCGCTTAAGAAGAAAACGAACCGAATCGAGGCATGGGTGGGCGTACTTAGACCGGTACTCCGCGGCAGAGCACACAAATCCGTCACTAAATCACGGCGACGCTAGTCCAGGAATCGAGATTGGGCTCGATCGCTCGCCGCGGAGGAGAGATCGGAGCAGAGTAGAACAGGTAATCCAAGCAAGGAAGGGCATGGCTCACCAGCGAACCCGGATGGGAGATCTCCACCCGACGCCATCCCGGTAGATACGAGGGGTAGGGGAAGAAGAATTCGTCCGAGGTGGGCTGCTTGCGTCGGCCGGAGGCGGAGCTCGGCGGCGCGGTGGGGGAGGAGAGAGTGCTTGCCAAGATGGCGTGCGAGACTTGGTTTGACGACTGCCACGCGAAGTGGGAGATGTGACAAGGTATGGTGCGGGCCGGGCCGGGCCAGGTCGATCCAGTGATATGTACGGCCAGGAGCCCGTTTCAGGTCTTTGGAATGGGCCGGCACCGTAAGCTCTCAGGTTGATGATTTTTGGGAACCAAACATTCAAAGAAAACTCTGTGAAAACCACGTTTTGAAAAAATCTGAAAAATGGGGATGTTAGAGGTTGATGTTTTATTGTCACGTAAAATTACAAGTAAAAATACATTACGGTATGTGAGCTATGAATGAAAAGACAAATTCAGGAATGAATAGTGACATTATTGTTTGGCACTATTCAATGTTGATTTTATATTTTTCATAGCTCACGTCCCATGATGTGTTTGAACATGAGATTTGCATGGCAATAGAACATCACCCTCTTAACCTCTCATACTTTTTAAAGATTTTTTTAAAAACTTCCAAACATTGTTTTCACATGATTTTCACCGGTTCCAACTAAATGTTGGTTTCCGTATGATATTCTTCCATGATTTTTAGGCATGGAATAAGAAAGGGAAATTTTACGGTTCAGTCCGCATATAGGATGATTTATCTATATCTAAATCTATGCTTATTACAAGGATTGTTTCTTCACTTTTTTTTCGTCCTTCGGTTTCTTTCGTACATCTTTCATTTTTTGTTTCGTACGTCCTCAGTTTTTTTCTTTCGTCATGACAAGAGTTATATTATTATTAACAATCTATCTATACCCCTAGTATTAAAGGAATGATTGTTTCTTCATTTTTTCCGCACTCATATTTCTTTCATACGTCTTTCCTTGTCCGTTTGGTACATCCTTAGTTTTTTTTCTTTTGCCCAACAAGAGTAACATTAATAATAATAATAATAATCTATATCTATACCTACTATTAAAGGAAGGTGATATTCTTGGTTTTGTCCCGCTTCGTTTGGTCTTGTTTCAATTAATTGCATATAGGCTATTTGCTTTCGTTACTTGCCACCCGTTTTGGCCCAACGAAGGAAGCTCATCTGGCGGCGCACCATGGCCCAGCTTTGGAGAGCCGGCAAAAAAATAAAATTGCCGATGGTAGGGTTCGATCTCATAACCTGCCAACCGGCCACACACAGTATGTCCAACTGACTCAGCTAGAGATATGAGAGGGTTTTTTTCTCCCGTTGCAATGCACGGGCCTTTTTGCTAGTAAAAACTAATGTTATGAGCATCAACATTGTCTTCTCTCGCTAGGGTTTCTCGCCCTTGGCGATATGGAGCCGACCACCCCGCAGCCACCACCCCCGGCCACCGCGCCGGCTGTATGTGGCCTTTCCTCCGCGTCTCAGTCTTGGCTGGGCGTCAGAACAGCCGCGGCCGAGTCCTCTAATCGATCGCACGGCTTCCTAAGGCGTTGCGATCCCGCATACATCTTGGAGTATGAGGGGTGGAGTCCTGCTGAATCACGACACGAGGAGGATCAGGGACGCCCTAACCCCAGCCGCAAGGAAAGAAGGTCTTCTTCTTCCTACAAAAACTCATCTAGGGTTACGGAGGGACTGCACAGGGAACCACACAAGTCGTCGGATCGCGAACCCCACGCGTCGTCACCGCCGCCGCCGCCTGTCGGGATGTCGTCGTCTGCACACGAGGCCGACAAGGAGTCGCTGGTGGCCGAGGTGAACCCGAAGGTCGGTGGGGGCGCACATAGGGCTCCCTCCGTGGATGCTGCTCGCCCGAAGCCTTCCAACGGTGGATCCACGGCTGCTGGGCGTCTCAATCCGCGGCTGCAAACACTGGCGATTGGGAACCAGATGAAAACCGCGGGTGAGGCGGAGGAGTATGCTGCTGATCATGCAACGGATAACCCAACTGTTGATGAGTTGTTGGCTAAACAAATGAAGTCCATGTCGGGTTGCAGCAAGGGTATGACGGAGGAACAACATGCAGCTACAGCAGCCAACATACATGCATGTGAGAACTCCTCAACCAACACCCAGGTTTCAAACCGCTCAAAGCCAAGGAGCTCTGACATGATTCCGGCTATGCGTAACCTCTTGCATGAAATAAGAATGGCTGATGCAGAGCTATCAGAGGCTGTGTTGACCTTGGGAAAGCGCGCCACTGCCAATGATCATTTTACTGGTACAAGAGAGGAGGTGGGAGACATGACTATGGTGGTTTTTGCTACCACGACCACTTCAGCTGAGTGTGTGATTTCAGGTACACCAAAGAAACGTAAGACCATGGGGACTCTAGAGGGGCAGCAGACCCAGCTGGACGGAGGGATGGCAGACCAGGAGATGAGGGAGGCGTCTAACACCATGGAGGCAGTCGGCCCAGGGGCCGCCGACGAACTGACGGGGCCGGCGGAGCCTCGTCAGGAGCAATGAATATCTTAAGCTGGAACTGCCGAGGTGGGGGGAACTCTCGGACAGTTCGTGATCTTGTGAGGCTAGTGCAGGCTCAGTCCCCTAGTATCGTTTTTCTTTGTGAAACTAGGTAGTCTAAAAATAATATGAAGAGGTACCGTGCTAGGTTAGGGTTGAGAGGTTTTGAACCTTTTGATTGTGCGGGTCGTAGTGGTGGTCTTGCTTTGTATTGGCATGAGTCAGTGAGTCTCGATGTAAAAGAAATAAATGAACGATATATTGATGCGTATGTAACTGGTGCGGCGGGTGAGCCACCCTGGAGGCTCACCTGTGTCTACGGCGAGTCGCGGACGAAGGACCGTCATCACATGTGGTCCCTCCTCCATAATCTTCACCAACAGGCCAGCTTGCCGTGGGTCGTGGTGGGAGATTTCAACGAAGCGATGTGGAGTTTTGAGCACTTCTCCGACACACCGCGTTCGACGGGTCGGATGCTTGATTTTCTATATGTCCTTGAGGTTTGTGGTTTGGGCGATCTCGGTTTTGCAGGCCTCCCGTATACTTTTGATATTCGCCGAGGCGGAAGGGCGAACATCAAGGTACGCCTTGACCGTGTCGTCGCCAACAATGCATGGAGGGACATTTTTTCTCATGCTAGGGTGGAGCACCTAGTGGCGCCCAGCTTCGATCACCTGGCCATCCTACTCCGTTGTGAGGTTGAGGAGCCACGCCAGCAATCGGGAAGGAGTTGCAGACAATATGAGGTCATGTGGGAAAGGGACCCATCCTTACCTGAGGTAATTATGAACACCTGGACTGAGTTGGGTTCTTTGCTGAATCTGGGTGATATTGCTTCTGGTTTGGGTAATATGATGAAAAAACTGCAAGAGTGGAGCTGGAAAATTTTTGGTAATGTTATTAAGGAAATTAACAAATCCCGCTCTTGTTTGGAGGAGCTTATGTCTATGAATGCAGACAAGAAAGATATCAGGGAGGCGACCGACCGGATGAATGAGTTGTTGTACAGAGAGGAGATGTTATGGATGCAGAGGTCCTGTATTGCATGGCTGAGGGAAGGTGATCGCAACACTCAGTTTTTCCATCGGAAAGCGTTATGGCGCGCCCGTAAGAACCGCATTAAGGCCCTTATTGATGATGAAGGGATCATGCATAAGGACCACGGGTCCATGTCGGCCATGGCCACGGCCTATTTCTCACAACTTTTTGCTACTGACACTTCTTTATGTGCGGATCCAGTAATTGATCTTATTAAAACTCATGTGACTAACCGTATGAACGATGGACTATGTGCAGATTTCTCGGACAAGGAAATTGCTGACGCTTTGTTTCAGATCGGACCGCTGAAGGCACCAGGTCCGGATGGCTTCCCGGCCCGCTTCTTCCAGCGAAATTGGACAGTAATGAGGGAGCAGGTTATTGCAGGGGTAAGGAGTTTTTCCGTACAGGGGTCATGCCTGAGGGGGTGAACAACACTTCCATTGTCCTCATCCCGAAGGTGGATAATCCCGAGAGGCTCACGGAGTTTCGTCTCATAAGTTTATGCAATGTCATCTACAAGGTGGTGGCAAAGTGCTTGGTAAATCGGCTAAGACCCATTTTGGATGATATTATTTCTCCTGAGCAGAGCGCCTTTGTTCCTGGATGGATGATCACAGATAACGCATTAATCGCTTTTGAGTGTTTTCATTTTATTCAGAAGGAAAAGGACCCTAATAAAAGTTTTTGTGCGTACAAGCTGGACTTATCCAAAGCATATGACAGAGTGGATTGGATCTTCTTGGAGCAAATGATGAAAAAGATGGGTTTTGCTCGCCGGTGGGTGGACTGGATTATGGCTTGCGTCACCTCGGTGAGATACACAGTTAAATTTAATGGAACTCTCTTGGAATCGTTCGCACCGTCGCGCGGGCTGCGGCAAGGTGATCCTTTGTCCCCATTTTTGTTCCTGTTTGTGGCTGATGGTCTCTCTGCTTTGTTGAAAGATGGTGAGAAAAAAGGTGATTACACTCCGTTGAAAGTTTGTCGCAGAGCTCCAGGTGTGTCTCACCTTCTGTTTGCAGATGACACACTGTTGTTTTTTAAGGCAGAGGAGGACCAAGCAAAAAAGGTACATGAAGTGCTAAATACGTATGCAAAAGCTACTAGACAATTTATTAATCTGGCAAAGTGTAGCACATTGTTTGGTACCTCTTGCGTTCTGGACAAACAGGAAGTGGTGAGAGCAATTCTGAACATAGGTACATTTACCTTTGAGGAAAAGTATCTAGGGCTTCCAACACCCGACGGACGCATGTCGCGAGGTAAATTCCAAAATCTGCAGTCCAGGCTAATGAAGAGGATTATTGCTTGGGGTGACACCCTTTCTCTCTCGCCGGTAAGGAAACGATGATTAAGGCTGTTGCACAGGTAATACCTACTTATATTATGGGTGTCTTCAAGCTTCCTATGTCAGTCTGTGATGATTTGAACATAATGGTTCGTAATTTTTCGTGGGGTGCATAAGAGGGCAAGAGAAAGACACACTGGCTAGCATGGCCGAAAATTCAGGCACAAAAAAGCAAGGGTGGATTGGGGTTCAGAGACTTCCGCCTCTTTAACCAGGCTCTCCTAGCGAGACAGGCCTGGCGCTTACTAACTAAACCCAACAGCTCATGTGCGCAGTTCTCAAGGCTCGGTACTATCATGATGGACGCCTCGAGGATACGGTGTTCTCGGGGAACGCCTTCCCCACCTGGCAGGCTATTCAGCACGGCCTGGAGCTCTTGAAGAAGGGCATCATCTAGCGTGTCGGGGATGGCCGGGACATCCACATCTGGCGCGACCGCTGGCTTCCTAGGGAGCCCTCGTGCCATCCCATCACGCAGCATGGCACCTGTCGCCTAAGGAGGGTGACCGAGCTCCTGGATGGTGGTGGGTCCTGGTGCACCGACCTCCTCCGCTGCCACTTCCTCCCAGCGGACATCGACGTCATCACCAGCATCCGCACCTCGCCGCGCGTCACCGACGACATCATCGCCTGGGCACCGGAGAAGAACGGTATCTTCACCGTTCGGTCTGCCTATCGCCTTGCCATGGACGAGTGCGAGCGTCCATCGGCTACTGCCATGAGCCAGGCACCGGATGGTCATCGCGCCACCTGGAAGATCATATGGGGGTGCCCTGCTCCCCCTAAGGTACGCGTGTTTGCATGGAGAGTTGTGACTAATTCACTCGCTACTTGGGCCAACAAAGCCTCACGGTGCCTCAAGCTTACTGACGCCTGTCCCCTCTGTGGTGTGGAACGTGAGGACAGATTCCACGCGCTTTGCAGGTGCCCACTGGCTAGAGAGTTATGGAGGGTCATGGCCCTGGACCGGAACATTCCCAAGGTGGAGTCTATCCGCAACACATGACCACATATTTATAGGTTTAACGGCTGTCGTTTGCGTAGATAAGCAAACCAAATCCCCCTTCTCAAGCACATGGGCCAAGTGAAAGGATCGATAAGGTTGACTAGAGGTGGGGTGAATAAGCAACTAATAGTTTAGCTCTTTTAAACAAATTAGGGTTAACAAGAAAATAAGTTGTCTAGATAAAAAAAGATATGCAACTAGGTGGACAACTTATATGACAAGCACAATAACAAGCTTATAAGAAAGCACAAGACACAAACAATATAAGCTTGCACAAAGTAAAGGTAAGAGGTAATTACTATTAGTGAGCATTCATTTGTGATGCAACAGCAAACTGCTTACAGAAATGCGGATCGCCTCTCGGCGGCGACTGACTCTGGCGCCTTGTTGGTCGCCGACGTCGCCGAGCAACTCAGGCTCCCGGTTCTCCTGCCTTGGTTCTTTCGACACGGAGGAGATGACGCAAACGGGCGACAACTCCTCCCCCGACAACTCTTCTTTTGTCTTCTGCAGTTCGTCGGAGGAAAAAGGACGAGGAGTTGGCAGACAAGTTTTGGGCGGACATCGGCTACCCTACTCCAGCGTCTAGAGTTTGGGATAGACCTTCGGCTCGACGGGCAGGTGAGGTGTCTTCTGTTTGCAGGTCGGACAAGATCGGAGAACCTTCACCGGTCTCGGTGGAGGGTGCGGCGGCCTCCTCCTTGAATGTGTTGGCGATGGCTGCAGCTCCCTCCCGCGGCGTCTTTGGGGTTCCCGGCCAGTCGAGGCCTCTGATCAAGCCTTGGATCGGCCCGGTTCCGCCACCTCGGCTGTCGCCGCCAAGAACTCCCGGTGATCTACTACCGCGAGCATGTCTCGGCGATGGAGGAATCCCGCCGAAATTCCATGGGCCTCCGCCGTCCTCGGGCCAACCCGAACGGGCCGTCATGGCGATCGTTGTTCCCGATCCAACATCGGCGGCCGCACCAAGTCTGCAGGCGTATCCTGAGCATCCGCTTCGGATGGTTGATCTCGGCCGTTGGCTAGGACATATGTGGAACAGGAAAGTGCAGGGGGTGAACCCTAATTTCAATCGCACATTCGCTGTCGTCGTCGCCTCTCCAATGATGACACACGGCGATCCTTCCGCGCCGCCGGGCACCACCACCGGTCACCAGCCCTTGCAGCCTCCAACTTCTTCCCAGCCGGCTTCTTCTCCGACGGACGGCGCGCCTGGCTTCGCTCTGGATGTCTATCAACCGGTGCAGGCCACACAGCCGTATGTGACGCCGGGTGGCTTCGTGTCGGTGCAGCAGCCTCGGTTACAACAACAGCCTCTGCAGCAGTCCTCAGCATATCAAGCTCACTTTCAGCAGCCGTTCTTCGCTACCCCGGGCCAGTTCGTGCAACAACAGCCGTTCCTTCTTCAACCGATGGGTGGCTATGCGCAGCAGCAACAACAAATGGCAATGTTTCAGTCTATGCAACACCCTGATATAGCCGAGACATAGGTGGCGGCCGGCTTCAACGCCCGCATGCCACAAAATCCAGCCGCTACCTGTCTTCATGCGGCCGCGCGCCCTCGGAAGCCAAAGGGCGGCAAGGGTGGTCGTCACAAAACTCATCAGGGATACCACCTACCACTAATACACCGGCGGCCCCTATGATGCCGACATTGGTGCAGGTGCCCACCCCTACTAAAAATTATTATGAGGGAGGAATATATGCTTGTAGGAATTGCAATAATATCAAGTTCCCTCTCTATGTGCTTAAAGTTTTAAAGTTATGCTTGTTTTACCTTCCTATGCAAGTTGATTCTTGTTCCCATAAGTTGTTTGCTCACAAAATCCCTATGCATAGGAAGTGGGTTAGACTTAAATGTGCTAGTCATATTCTTCATGATGCTCTCTTTATGTTACAATTCTTATCTTTTATGTGAGCATCGTTGAAATCATCATGCCTAGCTAGGGGCGTTAAACGATAGCGCTTGTTGGGAGGCAACCCAACTTCATTTTTGTTCCTTGCTTTTTGCTCCTGTTTAGCAATAAATAATTTATCTAGCCTTTGTTATGATTGAGTTTTTATGTTTAATTTAGTGTTTCTGCCAAGTAGAACGTTGGGAAGACTTGGGGAAAGTCTTTGTGATCATGCTGTAAAAAAACAAAAACTTTAGCGCTCACGAGAATTGCTGCCATTTTTATTGGAGAGTGCTATTTAGTTAATTCTTTTTTCAGATGATTAATAGATAAATTCCTCACGTCCAGAAATTCATTTTAGAATTTTTGGGGTTCCATAAATTTGCGTTAGTTACAGATTACTACAGACTGTTCTGTTTTTGAAAGATTCTGTTTTTCGTGTGTTGTTTGCTTATTTTGATGAATCTATGGCTAGTAAAAGAGTTTATAAACCATAGAGAAGTCGGAATACAGTAGGTTTAACACCAATATAAATAAAGAATGAGTTCATTACAGTACCTTGAAGTGGTGTTTTGTTTTCTTTCGCTAACGGAGCTTACGAGTTTTCTGTTAAGTTTTGTGTTGTGAAGTTTTCAAGTTTTGGGTAAAGATTCGATGGACTATGGAATAAGGAGTGGCAACAACCTAAGCTTGGGGATGCCCAAGGCACCCCAAGGTAATATTCAAGGACAACCAAAAGCCTAAGCTTGGGGATGCCCCGGAAAGCATCCCCTCTTTCGTCTTCGTTCATCGGTAACTTTACTTGGAGCTATATTTTTATTCACCACATGATATGTGTTTTGCTTGGAGCGTCATTTTATTTTCTTTTGTTTTGCTTGCTGTTTGAATAAAATACCAAGATCTGAAATTATTAAATGTTAGAGAGTCTTCATATAGTTGCATAATTATTCGACTACTCATTGATCTTCACTTATATCTTTCGGAGTAGTTTGTTGTTGCTCTAGTGCTTCACTTATATCTTTTTAGAGAACGGTGGTGGTTTTATTTTATAGAAATTAACGAACTCTCATGCTTCACTTATATCATTTTGAGAGTCTTTAGAACAGCATGGTGGGTTGCTTTGGTTATGAAACTAGTCCTAATATGATGGGCATCCAAGAGGGATATAGTAAAAACTTTCATACACTAAAAAAAAAAGACACATCCGTGACATTTTGAGCCGAACGAAATTTTTTTCTGTCATACATATGACACTTCTATGATGATAATTGTGACAAAACCCGGTATCATCATAGATGTGGTGGGCTCCTACTTCTATGACAAAAAATCATGACAGAAAAATGGGCTTTTCGTCCAGGGCGGGCTGGAGACGCAGCTGCATGACATTCTTTGGGCCATCCATGATGGAAAAAACCATGGTAGAAGCGAGGGGGAGGAAAATTTCGGGGAGTTCCTGGTTACGGTGGGAGGTCGGGGGCCGAGTGATGCGCGTTTCTCTCGTACACGTATGCGCATGTGTGCGAGGCGTTGGCTCTAACTGAACCCGAGCGAGGCGTTGGGCTCTAACTGAACCCGAGCGATTGCACTGCAAGCTACACGTTACTGAGCCCGAGCAATCGATCGATGGCTGTTAATTGAACCCGATCGAGCGATTCCTTCGCTACTACTGCTAACTGAAGCCGATCGATGGGATGAACAGTGAGTGATGCGGGGGGGGGGGGGGGGGGGGTTGGATGAACAGTGAGCGGTGGCGTTGCCTCTGGATGAACAGGACCCCGTGGTGTGGTGGAGGGTTGGATGAACAGTAGACGATGGAGGGGCGCCTGTGGAGGGGTGGATGAACAGGTGGAGGGCTGGATGAACAGTAGACGGTGGAGGGGTGGTTGAACAGGACCCCGTGGTGTGGAGGGCTGTATGAACAGTAGACGGTGGAGGGGTGTCCGTGGAGGGGTGGTTGAACAGGACCCCGTGGTGTGGAGGGCTAGATGAACAGTAGACGGTGGAGGGGTGGTCGAACAGTAGCCGGTGGAGTAGCGCGCGGTGGAGGCTGGATGAACAGGAGCCCGTGGAGGCTGGAGGAGGTCGACGATGGAGATGAACAATATCCCATGGAGTCCCGTTTTGCGGTACGCCACACCCCTCACGATGAACAGGACCCCCGTTTCGACCGTAGCGCTCCAACACAAGTCTGTTTCGTCCGTTTTGCGATATGCCACACCCCTCCCGATCAACAGGACCCCCGTTTCGACCGTAGGAGGTCCGTTTCCTCTGTTTTGCGGTATGCCAGACCCCTCCCGATGAACAGGATCCTGTTTCGAACATGGTCGGTCGAACACAAGGCCGTTTCCTCCGTTCTGCGGTACGCCAGGCCTCGTTTCCATCGCCTGTTCCGTCCAAGCCCTCCCGATGAACACGACGCATTCCGTTGCCTCCCCATGAACACGACGCATTCCGTTGCCTCCCCATGAATACGACGCATTCTGTTGCCTCCCCATGAACACGACGATGACGTTGTTTCTCCGTTCCGACCCAGCCATGTACACGAGCCCTGGCCGTACGTATGCGCGAGTAGGCGTTCGAGACCCCGCCCGTATGTACACATACGTGGCCGTATTTTCTTTCATGCACCCTGGCCGCTGTACGTACGTGTAAATGCTACGTGTGCGCCTCTACTTACGTACGTGTAAATGTTACATGTGCGCCTCTACTACGACACGTGCGCGCCTCTACTACGACACGTGCACGCCTCTACATCAACCAGTATGTACATACACGTTGGCAACCAGAATGACAATGCTACGTATGCTTCGACTAGGTGGGTCCCAACTGTCAGGCACTTCCTTGCCTGCGAAGATGTAGCTGGTGGGTCCCAGCAGTCAGGGGGCGAATCGTTTTTTCCTCGGACGCACTTCCTTGCGTGCGAAGATGTAGCTGGTGGGTCCCAGAAGTCAGGGGGAAACGTTTTTTTCACGAAATACAGTGGCCCGTCCGATGGGTCCCAGCTGTCAGGTGGAGGAATCATTATTTTCCACGTAATAAGGAGGCACTTCCTTGCTGCGGCCGTGGACCCAGCTGTCAGCCTCTCCACGTACAGTCCACGTCCGATGGAAGTCGTTCCTTGACCACGTTGACCACGCCGTGCCGAGAGCACCAGGACGGTAGACGACGGCGAGGCCTAGGAAGGAGACGACACGGAGGCAGGGAAGACTCGGCAATTGTTTCCCACGCGGAGGGGAGTACGACTGTACGAGGGTTTACTGGTTCGTCTGCCGTCACCGGAGAATAACAGCAGGTGTGGGTGAGTAGAGGGATGGCTAGGCCAGCGATGGGAGTACGGTCGGGCGGTGAGGCCTGCGCGGCAGCACAGCCGGCCGCGAGGAGGAGGGAGCAGGCAGTCCCGCTGGCGCTTGTTTGAGCAGCTGGAGTAGGAAGAGCAGAGATTGAAGAAGCACGACGGCCGTTGGATGGACATCCAACAGTCAGTGCTTGTGCGTCAACCTTTTTTTAGGAAAGCCTCAAATCTGTGGAAAACAGCATACAACCCATCTACCATTATTTCTAATAATTTACAGCCCATTTGCTAATTCTTAAGATTTTTTTGGAGCCCATATTCTTTTTGTTAGCATTACAACCCATATTGTGGCAACGGTTAAAAAATTATACGAAATTTTGCATATTTTGGTGCGGTCCGAACTGTTTTTAATCCCAAAATTTCGACTCACATTCAAGCTGATTTTAAAAATAAATGTATATCAATATAAAATCCAACAAATTCTCCACGCATAAAAATTAATGTCATTTAAAATCTTGAAATGAAAAAAAAGATATTTGAAACTAATTGCCGGTTTGATGTGTTTTAAAAATGTACAACCCATTGCTCATTACTGATGGGCCATTTTCTTGGCCAGCTGAATGAAAGCTCTCCTCGTCTTGAAAGATTTGCAGCCCAACAAGCCTGACAAAGCGTCTTACTTGGCAAATCACAAAAAAAATTGGGCTGTGGCCGTGGACCCAGCTATCAGCCTCTCCACGTACAGTACTCTTCCGATGGAAATCGTTCCTTGACCACGTTGACCACGCCGCGCGGAGAGCACCACGGCGGTGGACGACGGCGAGGCCTAGGAAGGGGACGACGCAGTAGTGGAAGCCCGCGCGGAGAGGACTACGAGGGTTAGCTGGTTCGGCTGTGGTGTGAGGCTGCCGTCGCCGCAGGGCCTGGCCAGCGGTGGGAATAGTAGGGGCGGTGAGGCCTCTGCAGCAGCACAACCGGCCATGGGAGGCAGGAGCATGCGGCACGACCAGCGCTGCTTTGGGCGGCTGGAGCAAGAAGACCAGAGGTTGAAGAAGCACTACGGCCGTTGGATGGACATCGTACGGTCACTGGAGGTAGAATCGTTCATATTGACTAAGTTGACAAAGCCCTTCGTCCCCGTCAACTTAGTAGGCCCACAAGTCAGCCTCCCAGCAAGGTGGGTCCCAGCTAGCCGGGGGAGTATTCATTTTTTTGTGCGTAATAAGGAGGCACTTCCAGTGGGTCCGAGCTGACAGCGGGGGGAACGTTTTTTCACGAAATACGGTGGCCCATCCGGTGGGTCCCAGCTGTCAGGGGGAAACGATTTTTTTCACAAAATACTGGTGGCCTGTCCGGTGGGTCCCCGCTGTCAGGTGGAGGAATAATTATTTTCCGCATAATAAGGAGGCACTTCCTTGCGGCTGCCATGGACCCAGCTGTCAGCCTCTCCACGTGCAGTACTCTTCCGATGGAAGTCGGTCGTTGACCACGTTGACCACGCCGCGCCGAGAGCACCGGGACGGTGGACGACGGCGAGGACTAGGAAGGGGACGACTCGGAGCCGGGGAAGACGCAGCAGTGGATGCCCATGCGAAGAGTACGAGGGTTCACCGGTTCGGCTGCGGTGTGAGGCTGCTGTCGCCGCAGAATAACAGGGGGTGTGGGTGAGTAGAGGGATGGCATGGCCAGCGGTGGGAGTAGTAGGGGGCGGTGAGGCCTCCGCGGCATCACAGCCGGCCACGGGAGGCAGGAGCACGAGGCACGACCGGCGCTGGTTTGGGCGGCTGGAGCAAGAAGACCAGAGGTTGAAGAAGCACTACGGCCGTTGGATGAATATCGTACGGTAACAGGAGCTAGAATCGTTCATATTGACTGAGTTGACAAAGCCCTCCGTCCCCGTCAACTTGATAGGCCCACAAGTCAGCCTCCCACTATGCTGGGTTCCAGCTGGCAGGGGAAATATTCATTCTTTTGTGCGTAATAAGGAGGCACTTCCTTGCGTGCGAAGATAGCTGGTGGGTTCGACATGTCAGCGGGGGGCACTTTATTTCGCGAAATATAGAGGCCCTTCCGGTGGGTCCCAGATGTCAGGTGGAGGAATCATTATTTTGCGTGTAATAAGGAGGCATTTCCTTGTGTGCGGCCATGGACCCAGCTGTCAGCCTCTCCACGCACAGTCTACTTCCGATGGTGTCGTTCGTTGACCACGTTGACCACGCCGCGCCGAGCGCATCCAAGGTGGTGGACGATGGCGAGGCCCCGGACAGCAACGAGACGGAGATGGGAAGACGCGGGAGTAGAGTCGCAGACAGAGAGGTGTATGAGGGTTAACTGGTTCTAGTGCGGTGTGGTTCAGCAGTCGGTGGAGAAGAACAGGAGGTGTGGAGGGATGGCCTGGCCAACGGTGGAGTAGCGCTTCAGAGCGAAGCATGATAAGCAGAGCTGCTAACAGCAGGAGGCGGGAGGTGGTCCCAGCGGCGTTGGAGGAAGAATACGAGAGATTGAAGACGGATGCTGGTCGTTGGATGTAAATCCAACGGCTAACATGTCAGAATCATTTGTTGACTAAATTGACAATGACTTGCATTGGCTTCGACCTATTGGCCCACATTTCAGCCTTCAAAAATGTGGCACGTATTCAACCCATTTTTTCAGAATTTACAGTCTTTTTTTTGCGCGGTAGAATTTACAGTCAATTTGATCTTTTTTTGAATTACAACCATTAGCTGGGTTGGGTGAACAAATAATGTAGCGTACATGCAGCCCGTTTATTTTATTTCCTAAAATATTATAGCCCATTTGCACTTTCTCGAAATACACGATTTTGCCGGGCTGATTCTAATTATAATGTTGGGTTGGGCCAGCAATGTTATCAAAAAATAAAAAAGGGCTGAGCATTTTGTTATAAATATATTTAAATAATAAGTGATATTATTACATTCGTCCTTAAATTTACAGTATTACCAAGCTTTATATAATAACATATAAAATATTTTTTTTTACAAAAACAGGGAGCATCTCCCCGGTTCCATTGCTGAGAACGAAACCACAACATATTCTGATACAGCAGCTCAAAGAGCAGTTCGAAAGCAAAGGTAGAAAAGCTACAAACCAGGGGGGTGGATGAACAAGTTCTCTGAATAACACAAATCACCCGAGCGGTGCCAAAGGCAGAGCGGATAGAGCACTCAAATGACACAAGGAGGGTCCAGTGAAGCCTTCATGGTCTTCAGCTGAGGGGCCGTGTTAGCCTGCGGCGACCAGTAAGTAAGCGGAGACACCGGGCTGGAAGGCGTAGCATGGTGGATGTCCCTCTTTTTCGGCGCCAGGTGCCCATCATCTTCATCAGAGATCTTGAGACGAGCCCACGGGTCCAGCCCCAGAGCAGATCGAGCCTTGTTCAGCCACAAGTGATCGCCAACGGTTTCTGGAGGGATATTGTTAGGGTTTCCACGAAGCTCATCAACTTGTCCTTGTCTGATCCGGAGGAGAGAATCGCCCGGTTCCTCACCATGTTCCTGATCAACCTCAAGACCTGCGGAATGGAAATCCAGGAGGTGTTACTAAAAATCATAGCATTTCTATATTTTCAGAGGCACCAAAGGACAGCTGAGCTAATAGTGTTTAAAACTGAGCACTTTTTGGTAGGAATCCAGAATCTGGCGACAGATTTGAAGGATGAGCCAATCTAACTAGAGAAATATTCCTCAATATGGGCCCAGAGATGTTTAGCAACTATACATTCAAAAAATAGGTGAGAACAAGACTCTTGTTCCAAGCAGTAAACACGATCAAGGGGTTTGATGGTGTGTCTCTTCCTAAGGTTATCCCTAGTCATCAATTTGTTTTTGAAGAGAAACCAGAGAAATACATGAATTTTAGGGGGAACTCTCAATTTCCAGATAGCAGGGATAAACACGGGTTGAACCCCTCTAAAGTTGATAACATGATAGAGGGAGCTGGAGGAATACTTCCCCTTATTGTCCAGCTGCCAAATCAGGGCATCCGGCTCGGCAGTAAAGGTAATGCTTTTGGCAATTTCCTCCAACTGGAACCATTGTTCCATGAGACTATCACTAAAGTTCCTTCTAAAAGAGAGTTTTAGGCATTGATCGTCCCAAACTTCATTGACACTTTTGTTAAGCTCATTGCGGACAGAGTAAATAGGCCAAAATTGGACTGCTAGGGGGATGTGCCAAACCAAGTATCTTCCCAGAACCTGGTTCTGCTCCCATCCCATATGTTCCATCTGTAGCCAAATTTCACAGCATGCATAATAGATTTTAATCCTTTCCAAAATCTAGAGGTCTTAGGGTTGGAGGAAGGGACAAAAATATTAGGTTTATTTCCTAGGTATTTATGGGCAATAAGAAGCTTCCAGGGTTTCAGGTCTTTCTCATAGAATTTTTTAATCCAAGACCCTAGAAGACTGTTAATTTCTTGGAGGTTAGGTATGCCTAGGCCTCCAAAATCTTTTTTCATAGAGACTAGGGCCTAATTAGCAAGGTGTAGCTTCCTATTTCCCTCAAAATCATTCCACAAGCAATGAGACATCTGAGAATTGATGAGGTTCACTGCCCATTTAGAGAACTTGAAGAAGGAGAGGAGATACACTGGAATGCTAGCCAAACAAGTTTGTATGAGGATCAATCTACCTCTGTAAGAGAGAAGTTTGCCCCTCCACCCAGCAATCCTTTTAATGATTTTATCCAGAAGGGGTTGGATATCCTCTCTCCTCAGTTTATCATAGTGGAGAGGGATACCTACGTACTTAATGGGGAAGTTACCTTTATTACAGACTAGAATAGAGAGGAAGTCACCTAACTCCTGATCATCCATGTTGATAGGGATGAGTTCACTTTTAGAGTAGTTGATTCTCATGCCTGAAACTTGTTCAAACCAGGTTAGAACAGTTTTCAGATTGCTAGCATGTGTGGAGTCATTGTCTAAGAAAAGGATGGTATCATCTGCATATTGAAGGCAGATGATGCCACCAGGGCAGACCTCGGGACAGAGCCCTGCAATCAGACTATGATCAGCAGCTTTGCTCAGCATTTTAGTAAGAACGTCCACTACTAAATTAAACAAAAGCGGGGGGATGAGGTCACCTTGCCTAAGGCCTTTACCAGCAAGGGAAAAATCACTTTCACAGTTATTTAACTTGACCCCAACAGACCCCCCATGAGTAAGTTGTTGGATCCAACTCTCCTCTATGAAAGGCTTGGAAAAGATCTAAGAGATCATTTTTCACAGTCCCAAAAATGCTGGTAAAACAAGAAGGGAATCCCATCAGGACCAGGAGCCCCATCAGGATAAGAGCTAAAAATGGCTTCCTTCACCTCTATCTCTGAAAAAGGGGCTTCTAGCAGCTCATTTTCAGCAGGAGAGACTTTTTCAGAAGTAGAGAAAAATTGTTTTGTAGAGAGAACCCAGAAGGGTTTTCTTTCTTAAATAGGTATTTGGAGAAGTCACTAGCCACTTTCAGCATCTCATCTACCCCAGTAACAGGGCCATTAGGGCCATCAAGGGAATGAATGAGGGTTTTCCTCCTCCTCTGGTTAGCTACTGCATGGAAGTAAGCAGTATTTCTATCACCCTCCTTAATGTTCCTATCTCTAGACCTTTGTTTGGCTTTGATTTCTTTTTGAAGCCAAATTTTCTTGAGCTCTCCATGGACAAAGTTTAATCTATTAGTCTCAGCCTCAGAGAGGTCAGTGGTTTCTGCCTTAATATCTAGAGAATCAAACTCAAGGAGGAGAAGCCTTTTGTATCTTCTAAGATTAGCTTCCTCATTGGAGTTCCACCCTTTGGTAGTTCTTCTAAATCTCCTGATTTTGACTGCCAATTTTCTAGGGGGCAGCTGCTCCCAGTAGGCTCATTCCAGATTTCCTTGACTAGCTCAGTAAAATCTTCTCTAAGCAACCACCACTTTTCAAATTTAAAACTATTGCTCTTTGGAGTTTGGTTAAGACCAGAGTCCCAGAGCAAAGGAGTGTGGTCACTACCACATCTGGGCAGAGCTCTACAACTAGAAAGGGGAAAAACTATCTAATTCTGTGTCACAAAAAATTCTGTCAATGGTGGACATAATCCTGGAGCAGCACTTCCAACATATCTAGCAGAACTGTGAGTTTTCTTTCTGACAGGGCAATTCTCAACTTTATGGGTAACCATTTTGCAGATAAAACAACTATTGGGCTTGACACATTTATCCAAATGATGCCCTGGTTCCCCACAGTTTTAGCAGATCACCTTAGAGTATGCCATAAGGCCCGAAGCAGGGGCAGGAGCAGTTTTCTGGATGTCCTATCTCTTCTTTTGCTGATTCTTGCCTTGAGATTTCCCGCTGATCTGAGAGTCAGAACCACCAGCAGATTGATCTTGGGCAATTACAGGAGCCTGCCCATATTGTGCCCCCATTTGGGGTGGAGGTGGGTCGTACCACTGCCCAACCGGCGCTCCCCCCCACTGTGATAGGGGAAATTCATCGGAGTTCCTGGTTCCTTCACATCCTCCAGCCAGATGTTGTCTCTCAGGAAGCAGAAATAACCACCAGACAGCTCAATTGAAGTAGATTGCAAGCCTAATTTCAATCTTCTGCAGGTTTGGGGGAGAGGTAAGGTAGGGGATCCACCTGCTCCGGCTCCGGTGGTGTGCTGGTGGGCAGGAGTCCAGTCAAGCATTCCCATCTCGCAGCACGGCGTGGATCTCCTGAATTCACTTCTCCTTTCGCCCATCGAACGAACGCAATCGGCGGCTCACTGGGGTGGGGCATCCTGTGCTTCTCCGAGAAATCTCCTTCGAAGTAGATCTGTAGGGCTAGATTCAGCAGCTCCCAATCCACATGATCCTTGCACATCCGAGCATACCTGCGCGAGTGAGAGAACGGATTCGGTCCCTCCTTGGCTTCCTCCCTCACAGCTTCATCCTCTGCTTCCCTCCATTCGCGCGTGCACTGGGTCCAGGAGAGAGCATCGTCGCGGATCCGCATCGCCCGCTCCCTCCATCTCCTCCCTCGAGTCTCCTGCAGCACCGTCGGCACGACGGAGTCGAGCGGCTGGAGCATCCGCGGGAAGGCTTTGTAGACATGTGGGAGATGCATCTTGTACATCTGCCTGTCTTCCAGCCATTCCCCTGTGGATATGACCGGCGACTCCATTGGGCGCGCGAGTGGACTTGCTGAGGGGGGCAGGTGCGCCCGGAGTCAGGAGGCGGGGGCTGGCGGCGAGATCTATGGCGGCGGCGAGGGTGGAGGTGGTGGCGGGGGCGAAGGGGATCGCGAGAGCGGTCATCTATTTGCCAATTATGTGAACTAAACAATCAACATATAAAATAATTTAAATATATACAATATAGTTAGAAGGGAAACATAAGTTTGACCTGGCGTTCCTATTCTTAGTAGAAAAATAGAACAGACCTCTGCGTTTTCTTCAAAAAAATACATAAATTGGGCTGCCAAAAATAAAACCTCGCATGGGAGGTCCATAGGCCGGTCGATACATGACGGCCCTAAGAAAATACAAACAGGCTTATGGACCTCCCATCCGAGGACGTGGCCTGCGCATGTTAAAAATGAAAGCCTAGACGGGGCAGCCCAAAACCACGTCCAACACTTGCCAAAACTTCGTCCCTCGTTTTCTCTGTGTTTCGCACACTCGACATCGTGTGGGCATTTTGACTATGCATCATATAAAGATGTGCTATGCATGAATGTTGATCAACATGATGTTAACTGGCTGGTAGTTCCATTTTCGACCATGAATAAAACTTCCAACATGATGTTAACCCTGTTTGAAAAGGCCGTGTTAATATAAATGCTCTGCCTCTGAAATTTGCAGTTTCTTATCTGAAACTGAACTTGCAGTTTCTTATCTAAAACTGAAACTTGCAGTTTCTTCTCTGAGAATCACATTGTCTGCACTTTTATACTCCTATGAAACTACATTTTTTAAGTGCTAAAAATAGATATCTAGAATTCATAAAATACTTCATATGCTCAATACTGCAAATCTGAAATTCAAAAGACATTCATATCTGAAAGTACTCTCAAAATACACAACACAAAACACAATTCACAACCTGCAAATACTGACAGCCCTAAGCTCCTCCTGACAATTCACAACCTGCCCGTATTGGGCTGGGGGGGGGGCAGCCCCCTCATATTCCTCGGCGGCAGGCAGCCGCCCCGTGAGATGATGTGAACGGCGAGGGAGACGATGGTGGGGAAGCGTTGTCGGGCCAACTGCTTTTCTCCTCTTGCAGTTGGGTTCGGTCGACGAAGACTCCACCGGCTCGCTCTGGCAGGACACCCTCACAAACAGCACCCTGTAGATGCTCGGTCCTTCAATCTCTGGTGGATGCTCCATCTGGGATCGATACTCCCACCACCGCTCCCTCACGATCGGATTCAGTGAATCTGTTTGCTCCATGGCCCAAAGGAGCAGCTCTATGTACTCCGGCGCGACTCCCTCCAGGAGTATCGCCGCCTTTTCGCTCTGTTGTAGATATTTGGCCATGGATGTCGCCGTCGCCGCTAGTTGGTCCTTGTTGTCAAACCAAGACTGTATCTCCAACATCCTAGCTAGCTTCACAGGGTCGCCGTCTGCGATCCTCACGTATCGGTTGTACTCCTCCATCGATCTACTTCTCCACAGCACATTCACTCGCTGGCGGTGGTTTTTGAATGGAAGAGGAGAGGAGCAACGCTGGTTTTGGATTAGAACGGGACAGGAGCGACGCTGGTTTTGGACTGGAACAGGAGAGGAGGGGCGGTGGTTTTGAAATGGAAGAGGAAAGGAGCGGCGCTGCATTTAGATTGGAACAGGAGAGGAGCGGCGGTGGTTTAAGAGGAGAAGAGCGGCGTTGGTCTTGGAAGTATTTTTTTATTGTTTCGCGTATTTTGGGTCAAAATTTGACCACGTACTGTATTTGACAAGCAAAATGTGAATGCATGTCACCAAATTGATTTTGATTTTGATCCAGTCAGAGCGCGCCGGCCCTCTCGTTCAATCCTAAATCGCTGCCGCACGCTCCTCTCCCTCTTCTCCATTGCAAAACCACCTCCTCTCCTCTCCATCATCTCCATTCCAAAACCACCGTCTCGCCTCTCCCTCTTCTCTATTGCAATACCACTGTCTCTCCTCCGTTTTCTAGACACTTTGCTCCATGGCGCGGGTGCAATCCATGGATACAAAATTAGTATACTATATACTATTTAAAAGTCGAGGGCGGGGCTTTTCCTGCGCAGTAGGCGGCGGGGCAGTTCTGCCTAGTCGGTTCGACAGAGACGCGAGAAGACGAGGGAGTAGGCTGCTGCAAACGTAGGGCTGTGTGATTTGACAGCAAGTTACTGCTGGACAGGTGGGGCCCCATGATTTGACTTGCCATTATCATTTTAACTACGGCGCTACGACCGGCGTGAGTCTCCCAGATTCCTGACCACCTCCATATAGGTGCCTCTCCCAATGCTCCACCATGTAGTAGAGGCTGGCTCTTGCATGAGAGCCCACTTCTCCACTTTTTCCTTGCCTCTCTTTCCTCCACATATGCAAAAATGCCATGTAAAGCGCACTATTGTACTTACTTTTACTTGCTCCTACAGGTGCTTAAGCTTGCCACATAAGCATAAAGTCTGATGTGGCAAGTTAATCAAGAAGAGAGAGACTAGTTTGGTGACCCAAGGAAGAAACGGTGCTAAACGCGTGTACCTAGGTGAAAAGACAATTTTGAGTCTATAGCTAATTAAATGAAGCAAACTTAGCAACACCATTTCATTTGAAGAGGTCACTCCTTGACAAATGCAATAAATACACGCACTTAGCACCGTTTGTTCCTTGAGTACGAAGAAAGAGATAGAGAGGAGTAAAACAAAATACACTTATAGACAACCTTGTTGTAGTATGAGTGACTAAGTGATGACAATGTATGACATGCCAACATCAGATAGCCTAACGCACCGTGTTAAATCTCCAAGGGCGCGACCGTGCGAGCAACGCGACGGTCATGGTAGGCGCGACCATGATACGGGCTGCTGGCAGCCCTTGGATCTGAGATCAAACGGTCGCATGCTAAGTTGCTGAAAATTTGCAGAATAACCCTCCAGGATAGGATATTAACCCATAGGTCTAGAATCACGCCATGCAACCATTCGATCTCAGATCCAAGGGCTCTCGGAAGCTCGTATCATGGGAGAATGGAAAGCCACTACCCTGCCGTTCGCACGCTGGCAGTTCGCTCCTACTCGTCCCCGCACGTCCTTCAATACTACGGCGGTTCGCTCCTACTCGTCCCATCCATTCACATTACGGCAGTTCCACTAATCCTAACCCTCCTCCCAAATCCATGGCGTCCCAAATCTCCACGATCGGCGGTGAGTACAAGGTTAGAACCATCACCGGCGATGAGTTCGACGTCATCTACACCTGTTCTTCTGCGTCGGTGAAAGGATGCCTTTCTCGCTTCAGACGCATGTTTGAAGACTCAGATGATGAGTGGGTCGCTGTTCTAGATGTTGAGTACACCACAGTCCTGGGACGAGAGAAGTATATAAAGGGCAAAGAGAGGAAGAAGCCCGCCGTGATCCAGGTTTGCGTGCATGACTTATGCTTGGTCTACCACATATGCCATGCCGACGTTGAGTGCCAGGATTTTAAGGACTTCCTCGAGAGCAACCTAGTCAAATTCGTTACTGTAGACTTTGGTAACGACAAAGAAGTCCTGCATCGGATAGGCCTCGTTGTAGGCAACACCTTCGACCTCCAGAAGAATCGGCTGGTGTCCTCTCGTCAGCCTTCAATGATGACCCTGGCAGGAGCCATGGTTCATCCTTCGTACGGTAAACTGGAGAAACCTCATTACACGTTTCATCGTCATGCATGGCAGCGGAATGTACTAGATATAGACCACATCCACTACGCTGCAATGGATGGCTACCTTTGCTTCAATATCTACAAGGGTTGGATGAAGAGCAACAACCAAGTGTGCGGTTCAAGCAAAGAAGTATCGGCCAAGAGGAACAGGGACAAGGACGAAGTCGAGGACGTGGACGAGGACTCCGAGTAAGGTGGCAGTGTCGTTTCTCATGGTGGTTCTAATGCAGTGTCTACCGGAATAGTTGCAAAGTTTAATTTTAGGTGTGCTTAATTTAATTTGAGGGGTGTGTTGTGCTGAGCCCCCAGCAGAACTATGTTATGTTTCTTCTCGTTACTTTAACTCTTCAGTACGTACATACTAGTATTTCTTACATTTCATCTTTTAGTTGGTATAGTTCTACCACTCGTTCCTTCACATTATATACGTACAATATATATGGCCAACATCATATAGCCAGCAGTTTAGTTGTTAAAGAATTTCAGGGTGCTTAGTTTTGTCAAAGAATTCCAGGATGCTTAGAGCGTGCTTGGATCCAAGGGACTTATTTTAGTCTAACTAAAAATAGTCTCTTTAATAGGCTAAAGTTCCAAGCACCCGTGACTAAAGAGGGGCTAAAACTAGTCTTGAGACTAAAAAATTTTAGTCAGGGGTACCCCTACTAAAATGTGGATTAGTCCTCTCTCTACTCATTTAACTCCTCTCCTTTAACACATGCGAGTTCTGGATTGGAGGGTTTGGAGGATAATAAATGCTCATGAACTTGATTTTAGCCTTTTTAGTATTTGGATCCAAGCATGAGTGAGGCTAGCATGTTTTAGTCCCACTACTTTTAGTCATGGGACTAAAACGTATCCAAGCACCCTCTTAGTTTTATTTGAGGGGTGGGTTGTGCTGGACACCATTATTGTGACTAGCCTTTTTAATAGTACTATATGCATAATTTGGCGATGAGCGCTATCTATATGTACCACCTTTTTTTAATTTCAAGTTTTGCTCCATGGCGCAATCCATCGATACTACTGCTGTACAAAAGTATACATTTTTTAAAAGGCTAGAGGTCGGGGCAATCTAGCTTGGTCGGTTTCACGAGAGGCGAGGGCCTTTGTGATTTGACAGCTCATTACTGTTGGAAGGCGGGGCCTTGTGATTTGACTGCTCGTATAAATGCGCCGACGACCTGATCGAGGAGGAGCAAAGAACCGTGCAGTGTACTCAAGTTTTCCACTGGAGTAGTACTGCGATGGAGGAGTACGAAACACGGCAGCCCAGTGCCATATGGCGATAAAAAATGATCTAATTTTCTAGTCATCTCATTGTTAGCATTGTTCTATTCATTCCCTCAAAAACATTGTTCTATTCATGCCTCACAAAGAACGTGACACATGCGGCGAAACACCCGAAGCAAAAGATGAAACACAGGAGCAAAAGAAGAAGGAAGATTATCACCCCAAATGATCTAATTCGCCGCGGAGTCGTAACTGCTTCTTCATCGCCTCCACGACCTCCATCTCCTTGCGCGTCTCCTCCGCCATCTTCATCATTGTGTCCATGACGCGGCATTTCTCGACGCGAGCCTTCATCATCTGTTCCACGGCCATATTACGTACCTTGACAGCAGCCGGGTGCTCGATGCGGAGCTTCGCCAACTCTTCCTTCTGTTCCATGGCGAGGGCCTGCAGCATCTTCATCGAGGAACTACTATTCTCATGCAGCTTCTTCCAGCCGGCGTTCTTCTCCTTCAACAGGTCGATCTCGTGGCAGAGCTTCGCATTGTCCTCCCGAAGTCGCAGGATTTCGCCGGTCGCCTTCTTCTCCGAGGCAATGCTCTTCTTCAGCAGCATCACCAAGCCGGCGGTCAACTCCCCCTGCTGATTGAGCTCAGCGGGCATGTCGTCGAGGCTCTCCTTCAGCAACTCCATCAAGCCTTGGATGAACTCCTTCTGCTTATTGAGCTGATCGGGCATGCCGTCGAGGGATAACGACTCCAGCTCCGCCGGCTCGGCATGTTCGCCTCCGCGGCTAGGGCGTCCTGGGAGCCATTGCCTGCCCGTGAGAGATCTTTCGAGGTCTCTGCGTGGCGGCGAGCCCTCTCTTTTTTTCCGCAGCCTTGGTTGCCGCTCCCTTGTTACGAGTAGTTCTCGACCTAGAGCTCTGCTCACCGGCCATGGCAACGACGAACGAAGAAGAAGCACTTATGAGGAGGAAAGGTAGAGTGATTTTCGGTTAGGTAGTTCCCCTTTTTATAACCTAAGTACTAGCACTAGTACTAATACCTGCATAGTGGGAACACGTTCAGGTTTGGTACGTACTACTAGTAGGTGTGAGCAGGCTTTCGAATGTGATGGGAACAAGGTAAAGATTAATTGATGGTTTTGGTTTCGAGGCCCAAAACGGCTCCCGATGAGTTTAGGGGAACATAAATTTCAAGTATTACTACACTTCTCAAATGCGTAAATATTATGTTACTGTCAAAAATTGGCACAAAATACGAAGGAGACCAATGGAAGTACTACTAGCAACCCACGATTTAACTACTCGCATGCGCGCAGTGGAGTAATAATGTCTTTCTTCCGCCCTCACGTCCACTCAATTTGCATGCGCTGTATTAATTGACCATCAATGAAGTGAACGACTTTACACGCGTCAAATTATCACATGGGGTGGATCTTGGTACAAAATTGCGTCCGCCCGTGTACCCGCATGTGCGTGCGAGGAATCAGTGCGTGCATGGCGTGCGTGTACATCTTCGCTTCGTGCATGTGCCACCAGTATGGCTCAGGGAGGACGAGTACATTCTTCTGGAACCAGCAGCACATCACTGTGATCAATCCATGCAAGGAGGTCGCGACAACGCCTACACATGTGCCACGTGGCTTCATGAACTGTAAGAGAGACACTGTGTAGCGTGCCATTGGTATTCTAATTTACGTGTTTTGCACATACTCGAAGTACTAGTAAGGTACACATGCATTGCACGCATTAGATTTTGCAACCAAATTATGAATAAATACCACACTATAGCATGTAAGCTCTGAATCATATATGCCTGATGTAGCCCTTTATTTAATTCTTATAGTTCATCTCATTCAAAATCAATTAGTTTTTATAAAAAAGCTAAGAACGCGGGAATAGGAAAAGCATGGGATTATAGTGGAATGTCGTCTTGAATCCTACAGGATTGTACAAGTGTTTGATTGTGCATAGAAAAAACATAGAATTCTTTCAAAGAGGTTTGAGTGGATGGGATGTTTCCTATGAAATCTAGTGCAAATGAATCATATGGAAAAATTCCTATGGTTTACAATCCTATGAATCAAACAACCAAGATAGGAAGAAAAATTCCTAATGATTAGAATCCTCTAAAATTCCTTTGAGAATCCTTTGAATCAAAGAAGCCCTTAATCTATTTTATGATTCATGGAATTGTGCGTTGTAAAGCATAAAGTAAAAACAAATAATGGCAATTCAACTAGAAAAAAGTTTGGGCAGTTATGATACAGAAGATTCTAGAACAAAAGAGAACCACTGTTGTTTTGAGGTTTGTGCATTATGCTTAAGTTCAACCATGGAGTCTGCTAGATTGTACATGTGGCAAAATCCGGTGGGGGGCTAGAAGATGGTGCGAGCGGCCGAGTGGAGGGAGACTATGAAGGAATGCACAAGTGCGAGATCGATATTTAGAGAGAGAGGGCGAACACATGCGCTGATGCGCGCAGTGGCGGAGCCATGAAAAATAAATGAGCTAGGGGGCCAAGCATTGCTAATCCTTTACGAGGAGGGTCAATTCATGAACTTAAACCATTTTTAGTAGCAATTGTCTAATGATCACATTCATATTAGCCTTGATATATAGTGATGTTAGGGGGGAGGGGGGCAGGGCCCTTACTGCCCCCTGTCTTCGCCATTGTGCACGCGTCTGAGAGATGAAGCGGAAGGCATGGATGATGAGAGGGGGACGTTGGATACATAATTAATGTGGGTGTATTAGCTATATATGTTAATCCTATAGAGAGAGGTATAGATTGATCGATGTGGACGTGGGAAAGAGGGTGAGACCTCACTGGATATATCGATTGATCGGTTTGTGTGGAAAACTATGAAAGACCTAGCTATATACACACATACATAGAGGAACATCGATCGTTGCGCATGCACGCGTGAGAGATAAAGAATGCCCGATATGATGGAGAGGGGGGGTGTGTTGGTGTGTGCCTTCATGGGAGACCGACCTGAAGAAAAAGATTGCATGCGTGCGATGGATAATGCCGACTGGTAGTGTGTGTGCATGCATGCATGAGAGAAGATTAGTGGTACAATTATAAAGAGAAGACTACTGTGTGGGTGTAAAAGAATAGCTGAATAGGTGAGGTCACAATCAATGTAAAGTTGAATTCAAATATTTGAATAAGAGTTCCTGATGTTTGAAACCCATGCATGCATGAATATAACGGAGATATGCGCGGTGTGGTTTGGAAACGAGCATGTTGTAATGTATACACATTGAACAAGGTCAGACTGATTTGAATTTGAGATACCGATGGCAGACATCATTTGGCCACGTCGCATCCATGCATGGACACGCTATTCTAATTGGAGATGATGGGCGGCTTTTGCATCACATATTTTATATATTTTTTATATTGTGTGCGGGTAACTTTAACTTTGAAAGATGATCGTTGGATGAGGCGAATCCGATGGTCCAAAGATGGCAAATTTGAGCACTAATGGCCGTTGGATACCATCTAGATTCCACCAGATTTCGCCACATGTATAATCTAGAAGACTCCATGGTTGAACTTAAGCATAATGCACAAACATCAAAACACAAGCACTTCTTATTTGTTCTAGAATCTTCCGTATCAGAATTGCCCAAATGTTTTTCTACATGATTTTCCATTATTTATTTTTACTTTATGTCTTACGACGCACAATTCCATGAATCTTAAAATAGAATAGCTTTCTTATAAAAACTAGATGATATTGAATGAAATGAACTATAAGAATTAAACGAACATCTACATAATGCATATATGACTCAAATCTTGCATGCTATAATGTGGTATTTATTCATAATTTGGTTGCCAAATCTCATGCGTGCAATGCACGTGTACCTTACTCTAGTCTAAATGGTGTTGTGTGTGTGTTGTGCGTGTTGAGGTGCAAATTGTCTTTTTTGGGTACACGTTAAGCTTGTTCTTCCGAAATTTCAAGTCGCGCCTTGTTATGCCGAAAATTCAAGCTAGCGTCTCTGTCTATCGTGCTGGGAAACTCCCGCCTCTTCAACCCGCGCCTTGTTAGCCCGAAATATTTAAGATATATCTTTGTCTCGTTGTGCTCCGACAACTCCCTCCATCTCAACCTGCGCCTTGCTATTCCGAAATTACAACGCGTGCGAAAACTCCCACCTCTTGTGAAATCCCGACACGCGAAATGCCCATGGTACCCCTGAACCGAAAGAACCGCCTCAAATCGGTGGGGGTACTTTTGTAACTTACCCCACATTTCGGACAAGCGCGTCTCTAAGCCATGGTTCCCCACTGCCATCCCATCCGCCCACCCATTCGTACACCAAGGCCGCGAAAACCTGCGACGAAACCCCACACCCTGCTCCGCCCGCCACCCAGCCGGAGCCTCTTCACCGACGACGTCGTCCACAGCAACACCTCGACGTCCCTCATCCATCGTACCGGATGAGGATCCGTCGTCGATCTCATCGTCCCGCCGGTTCAGCCACACCGTCCTCCACCTCCAAGGAGCTGCCCCGACGTTCCTCTCGTCTTTCACGCCACCTCCATTCCCACACCGTCGTCTTCACCTGCACCACCGGAAGAGCATCATCATCACCGTTTCCTCGGATGAAGCTGCGGCCTAATTGGCGCCACCAAAGAGGTTGTACACTAATCGCCACATTTTCTTCTTGATTGGATCTCACGGTGCTGCCGGCGCTCGGTCCCGAGCCGACACGGCGCGGCTCCATCCACGGCGGCGTCGCCGGCCACTTCCTCCACGGCATCGCTCCCTCGGCGGCGACGTCCACATTAGTAGAACCTGCTGCTGCTTTAGCTCTCGCTCGCGCTGCTGCTCTGCTCTTGCTCTCGGTCCCCTGCCTAGTCTGCTCTTACTATTGCTCTTGCTCGCGCTACTGCTCTCGCTCTTGCTCTTGCTTGCGATGCTGCTCCGATTTAGCTACACTTCACTCCGATGCCGCCGGGGTGAAGGAAGAACCAGCCGCAGCGGGGAGGGGGGCTCGCCGGAGAGGTACCACACTATCTATCTTATGATTCAGGATGGAGGCAGTGGTGGGGCGTTGGCGGGGCGGTGGCATGGGGATCGCCGGAGAAAAAGCTCGGCACAAGGGGGCCTAGAGGGATGGCCGGGGCGGCGGCAGACCGGTGGTGGGGAGTGTTTTCGGGGCAGGCGGGGCGGCGCACCGCCGGCGGCGGGCGGCGGCGGGCTGCTGTTTGGCCGGCTCAGGGGGGTGGAGGTTGAAGATGAACCGCAGGCCCTTGATTTCGTATCCAACGGCTGCAAAATCGACTGAGCAGAGATGAAAAAGTCAGTCGAGCGACGTGTAGCCTCACCTTGCTAGTGCGTTCAGTTCCGACAGCAAAATTCAGTTTCGACAGTTAAGTTCAGTTTCGACAGTTAAGTTCAGTTTCGACAGTTAAATTCAGTTTCGACAATTAAGTTCAGAGATGAGCGGATGATGTATTTTACATCTAGCACTTTGTGTTTATGTATTTTACGTCATGTATTGGAGATGCTATTAGAATTCCACTCAGGTTAACGTTGTTCGTTGTCTCTCTTGTCCTGCTTCAGCCTCGGCGTCGTACAACTCACCGGAGCTGCTCCAAAGACAAAACCCTCCATCACAGCGGAGCAGTACCTCGGGCTCCATCTCCATATGCCTAAGATCTTCTTCCCCTCCTCCAACAGCCAAGTCAGCCGGAGCATCCTCACCGGCCAACCCAATCACACTGAGATCGACATGGCTTCGCCAAAGAGGTTGTACACTTGTTGCATCTCTTTTTTTACTCTACATGTTATATATATTGTCCACTGAGCACTCGTAGTAACGGGAAATACGATTATTTTATCCTAATATATGACAAGCAGTGAGGTACCAGACAACTTAGCTATCTGTGATGGACTCTCTTGAACGCCATCATTATTTATCTCTGCGCGTTTGAGCTGTGCATTTGTCGATGGGCCTGAGAGTTGAGCTAGTATGGCAGTGGCCTAGGTCCAAAGTAATAGAAGTAGCACAAAAAATTTTTTTAGTGTAGGATTTTCCTTGCTCAAGCCTGCCTACTAGAATCGCCAGTGCTTGAAAGGAAAAGTGAATGAAAAACATCGGAATTGGAAAGTTTCCTATGGTACTACTTTTCATGAATTTTGTGCAAAGGAATGGAGCAAAGGAAAACTGTAGGATTTGTTCCTTTAGTGTCTCCTTGAAAGAAAAACCGTAGGAATTCTAATTTCCACTTCTCCTCCTTTCCATATTCCTATTCATCAAGCACAAGACTAAGAATAGTAGCATAATAGCATTATAACCGTACATTTTCTTGTGGTTTGACTTAATATCACCATGCTTTTTTGCATCCTTTGATCTTCCAATTGTTGTGAATCAAACACCCAGATTGGCAGAAATCCTGTGTTTTTTAATTCTCTGTTTTGCACGTGCATTCCTACCCTATTCCTGTCTATTTCCTATCCCTGCATTGTTAGAATCCTCAAATTCAAACAAGCCCTTACTCAATTACTTCTGTTACAGATATGTGTCAAAGAAAACCTTGTGTGGTTTGTCCTGCTCCTGCGGCGCTGTGTTCCACCCCAGCTCAGCTGCTCCAATGTCGGAAGGGTTCACCACAGCCGGGATCCGCTCTCTAGACTATCTTTTGCCGCCTCAGATCTTCTTCCCAGCCCCCGGCAGCCACGGCAACTACATTACCATCATCAACTGAGCAGATGACCTTGAGGACTACACGGGTCTGCAAGAGAGGTCGCACTCTTCCGTGTCTGCTTTACGTCGCTTAATATGATGACATGCTACATTATCGTCGTGTTCGCCTATTAGACTCCGAGTCAGGTCCAAACTAATGCTGAAACTTGAGTTTTTAAATGGTTGTGGGGTACATATTGGGGCAGCAATCAGTACTATCTGTCTACTATCTGGTTAATCTCCGGTGTCTACTATGAGTTTCATGTTGGGTGCAAACAAACATTAAAGGAGCCATTATCTGTATTTTTTAACTAAAGCTATTATCTGCCTGCTATCATTGGTTTTGGGTCTATCCACAGTTTGCTACCATCACTCTGGATTTGTGCATGCACTCCTTACATAATCTCATTATGTTTTATTCCTATGCATGCCCGTTATTGTACACAATGGAACTGATCATGTAGAGCAAAAGAGACGAGCCTTGCGTGGCAATAAAATTTCATGCAGACGTCGTTCCATGGTGGGCGCAAAGGCAGCCCCCCTCCACCCATTTCGGATCGTAATCAAGAGGAAGATAACTGTTATGAGGGGGATTCAGAAGGAGAAGACCACTCCTATTTACCCCATGAGGTCTTCGCTCTAACTTGGCATGCTGATGTTGGTAATATCATGCATATGGTGCCTTGCATTGCTTATTGTATACATTAAAGATATCATCTGCTTAGTTTAGACATGCTTTGTGTCAATGCCATATGTTTAGTTTCTTTATCATATATGTGAATCATGCAATGCCATCTTGTCTAGCCAGGCATCATATATGTGAATTTTGCAATGCCACCCTGGTTAGCCAGTCATCTTATATGTGAATTATATCATGCCATCATTTTTTTATTACGTGTTAAATTTGTCAACAATTTTAGTACATTCAATTACTCTTCCTGCGCATCAACCATTTAGCATGGTCATGGAAAAATCTGGAGTGGAAACAAGGTCTTCAGAGCAGACAATGCTATCTGACGAAGCGCATGTCTTGCTGGTTACCGATAGCTCCTCAGAGGAGGATTCAGAGATAGATGACCAGTCATATTTCCCCCCGAGGTGCATGCCCTAACTTGGCAGAGTTATGTTGCTCATATCGTGCGTATGGTATCTTGCATTGCTATGTCATTTGCTTAG
This sequence comes from Triticum urartu, assembly GCF_003073215.2. Taxonomy (NCBI): domain Eukaryota; kingdom Viridiplantae; phylum Streptophyta; class Magnoliopsida; order Poales; family Poaceae; genus Triticum; species Triticum urartu. Next base: position 268,637,580 of record NC_053028.1, read on the forward strand.
TTTAGACATGCTTTGTGTGAATGCCACCTGTTTAGTGTCTAATTACCATATATGTGAATTATGCAATGCCATCTTGTTGCAAGACATTATATATGTGAATTATGCAATGTTATCTTGTTGCAAGGCATTATGTATGTGAATTATGCAATGCCATGTTGTTTAGGCAAGCGTCATATATGTGAATTATATCATGCCATCCTTTTTTTGTATTTCTCATTGCTTTTGTCGACAATGTTTGTATATTCAACTGCTCTTCCTGTGCATCAGCCATTTGAATTGGTGATGGAGAAATCTGGAGTGAAAACAAGGTCCTCAGAGCAGACAATGCTACCTGCTGAAGCAGATATCTTGCTGGTTACAAATAGCTCTTCAGAGGAGGATTCAGAGGCAGATGGCCAGTCCTATTATCCCCCTGGGGTGTATGCTCAAACTTGGCAGGGTTATATTACTCATATAATGCATATCTTGTATTGCAATGCTTAGTTTTTACATCATATACACAATATTGAATGCCATCTCCTTAGTTGACACATCATATATGCGATTGCCCTCTGCTCACTTCCTTAGTATATAAATCATATATTTGAATTATGTCATGCCATGATGTTTACATAGACAGCATGTATCTGAATTATGGCATGCCAACCCATTTTCTAAAGACATAATATAGTTATATCATCTCATCCTGTTTACATAGTCATCATATTTAAATTATGTCATTCTATCCGTGAATTATATCATGCCATCATGTTTCCATCGACGGCATGTTTGTGATTTATGGCATGCCAACCACTTTAATAGACACATCGTATAGTTATATCATGTCATCCTGTTTACATAGTCATCATATTTTGAAGTATGTCATTCTATCCTGTTTAGTTAGCCATCATACATGTGAAATTGTGTCATGCTATCCTGTTTAATTAGCCATCATATATGTGAAATTATGTCCTGCTATTCTGTTTGCTTAGACAACATAAATGTGAATTATTTCATGCCCTATTTTCTTCCCTACTATCCATTGCACCTGTCTATCTTACAATGTCTGTACATTCAATTACTTTTCTTGTTTATCAGCCATTTCAATTGGAGGGAGTGATGGCAGTATCTGTGGGAGTAAAAACACGGTCTTCAGAAAAGATCGTGCTACCTGTTGATGTAGATAGAACCACGGTTGTACTTGCCCAAGAACCAGCCCCACCACACATAACCCACACTCATGCAGATTGTACCCCTACCTAGTTGGACAGAGAACTAGCTACACCTCTTCTAACCCCAACCCCAGCAGATAGACACCCAGTTCCTGTTGACACAGCACCGTCTCCACCATAGAGCACCCAAACACAAGCAGTTAGTAAGGCAACTGCAGTGCCCAAATCACGAGGACCACCACTCCGAACCCGAAGTCAACGCTTAAAGCAGAAGAAGAATTGTTCTCAGGTCAGGTTCCGTAGCTATGGTTCATACTACTTTGCTCTTGCATCACTGTATTTACTGATACCAACTAATTTCAAATTTGAAAGATGCAATTGAAACTCCAATGGTGCAACAGGTATGTTTTAAACCTGTTTCTTCAACGTGTTTGGTTGTTTGCTGTTGTAACTTGCTCTATGTTGATTCCAGTTTCAATTGAATAAACAGTTATGTTCTCATGCCATGCACATTACAAGTGTTGTTATTGCTGTGTAGTTTCCCACACTTATATTATGTCTATGCTGCTTTGTCTTAAATAGATATGATTCGAACTGTATCTATCTTGATTTGGCAACATAAACTAGAATGATATAGACCATACAGTGACCATACTACATAGATATATGTTTGTTTCATGATGTTATCTTGTCCACCTTACTACTGAACTGGTTTACCAAAATGAGTTTCATATACTACATTGTAAACCTGAGATGTGTTTGTTTGTTTCTCTTTTAGAACGCGGATAAAATATTGGAGAAGAGTACCCTGTTATGCAATGGTAAAGGAAGTAATCCAGATAAGGTTCAAGATAGTGAGACATCCCTGTTAATCTCCAAGAAAGCTAATAAAAACTATATTGAAGACACTAAGACAACCCCAAAGTCCTGTCTTGATGTAGTGTTCGAGTTACTGACTACCACTGCTGGCACCAGCTCTTCGAACTCATTGCCTGAATCAGTTCGGCTTCTTGAGTCTCAACTTCAAGTTGAAAGACATCGATCAGATGTTATGCGACAGGAAGCTGAAGGACTGAGGAAGTCCCTGCAGAATTCAGTTGCATACTTTCTGGTGCAACAGCAAGCGCTGGAGGACTTAAGCGCCAAACAAGAGAAACTTAATAAGCTTGCTAAGCATCGTGCCAACATTATGGGTACCCAGGATATTGTTTCTTGAGCTCTTCTGAAGTGGTTTCAGTTCTGGACTTGTTTTGCTGCGGCATTTATATGCTGTTGTGTTCCCTATATTTGCACTGGTGGCGAACTTTGATGCCCAGTGGATGTAATATGTGTAATAGCCGTGATAGCCTAGTGTAAGTTGCTTGCTTATTTATTTCCTTGTTGTCTTGTTTATTTGTTTTCTTGTAGTCAGTGCAGTTCTTTTTCTGCGGTTTGCTAGTGGCTGCAATAACCTATTTTTTAAAACTAGGCCACAATAACCATGGGCTAATATTTACTGTAGTGACACTGGGCCTCCTACGGGCTGTAGAAACAATGGGCCTTCTATGGGCCATAGAAATAGTGGGTCTTCTATGGGCCGTAGAAACAGTGGGCCTTCTACGGGCCATAGAAAAAATGGGCCTTCTACGGGCCATATCATCAATGGGCCTTCTACGGGTCGTATCATCAATGGGCCTTATACGGGCTGTATGATTGATTGGCCAAACATGGGCCAAACAGACCGCATTCTGGCTGTAAACGGGCTAGAGTTGGAATCGTCCATTCATGGGCTGACCATAACGGGCCATCGTTAATAGGTCGTATTTGATGACGCTATGAAAATGGCCCAACGTATTAACGGACCACAAACGGGCCGACTGTAACCACGGGCTGAATTTGGCCCACAAGCGGAAAATGACAGTAACGGGCCGTAAGTAAACGAATGCTGGAAATGAGCCCAAGAATAAATGGGCTCTGAGAAGGCCGAAAGATAACATGGGCTGGAGACGGCCCAACGGAATAACGGGCCGTTAATAGGTATAAAGTGATACACTGTTCATTACGGGTTAGTTTCACAACGGGCCGTTAATGGGTGTAAAGTGATACACTGTTCATTACGGGCCAGTTTCAGCATGGGCCGCTAATGGGCCAAGAGTTACAAAGGGCCTCATATGGGCTGAAAGACGTCATGGGCTATACATGGGCCAGAAGTGAAAACGGGCTAGAATCATATTGGACGGTCCAGATGACGCTACTGGGCCTAATTCGGATAGGGCGTAACGGGCCTTGGGTTAGCGGGCTGTAAATGGGCTATATGCGAACAGGCCGTTAACAGGCTTTCCATGGGTCGGCCCGCCAGCTTTTGACCAAGTCAAATGGGCCGGCCTTTTCACAGGAATGGGCCACTATTGGGCCGTGCCATGTGTCGACGTATCATAGGCGCCTTCTGTCCAGTGAGTGGATGACATCTGTCCCAACGATGAGCCGACACGTGTTTCCTCTAGCCAATGATGATTTTACACGTGGAAAATCCCCATTGGTCGGGGCTGTTAATGGGTTATCGGATCCAAAACCCGACCCGATAGCTTAACGATGTTCCATTACGGTGGATGCCATGTGTCGGTCACCCTTGCCGAAAGCACTTCTGTGACGCGTGATTTATTGTCATGGAAGTGGACACTTCCGTGATGATAATTTCGGTAATGTCATGGAACACTTCTACGACAGCACAGGTATGACTATCTTGATTCTATCATAAATTTGTCATGGATGTACATGCATGACAAAAAAAGCGACCTACTGTGACAAACACGTATCATCACGGACGTGTATTTTTTTTGTAGTGATATAAAGTCCATTGAATACTATGAGAAGTTTGATACTTGATGATTGTTTTGAGATATGGAGATGGTGATATTAGAGTCATGCTAGTTGAGTAGTTGTGAATTTGAGAAATACTTGTGTTGAAGTTTGTGATTCCCGTAGCATGCACGTATGGTGAACCGTTATCTGATGAAGTCGGAGCATGGTTTATTTATTGATTGTCTTCCTTATGAGTGGCGGTCGGGGACGAGTGATGGTCTTTTCCTACCAATCTATCCCCCTAGGAGCATGCACGTAATACTTTGTTTTGATAACTAATAGATTTTTGCAATAAGTATGTGAGTTCTTTATGACTAATGTTGAGTCCATGGATTATACACACTCTCACCCTTCCACCATTGCTAGCCTCTCTAATACCGCGCACCTTTCGCCAATATCATACACCCACCATATACCTTCCTCAAAACAGCCACCATACCTACCTATCATGGCATTTCCATAGCCATTTCCATAGCCATTCTGAGATATATTGCCATGCAAGTTTCCACCGTTCCGTTATTATGACACGCTTCATCATTGTCATATTGCTATGCATGATCATGTAGTTGACATTGTATTTGTGGCAAAGCCACCATTCATAATTCGTCCATACATGTCACTCTTGAGTCATTGCACATCCCGGTACACCGCCGGAGGTATTCATATAGAGTCATATCTTGTTCTAAGTATCGAGTTGTAATTCTTGAGTTGTAAGTAAATAAAAGTGTGATGATCATCATTATTAGAGCATTGTACCAGTGAGGAAAGGATGATGGAGACTATGATTCCCCCACAAGTCGAGATGACACTCCGGACTAAAAATAAATAAATAAAAGAGGCCATAAAAAAGAGAAACGGCCCAAATAAAAAAAAGAGGCCATAAAAAAAGAGAAAAGGCCCAAATAAAAAAATAAAAAAATGAGAGAAAAAGAGAGAAGGGGCAATGCTACTATCCTTTTACCACACTTGTGCTTCAAAGTAGCACCATGATCTTCATGATAGATAGTCTCCTATGTTGTCACTTTCATATAGTAGTGGGAATTTTACATTATAGAACTTGGCTTGTATATTCCAATGATGGGCTTCCTCAAAATGCCCTAGGTCTTTGTGAGCAAGCAAGTTGGATGCGCACCCACTAGTTCCTTTTGTTGAGCTTTCATACACTTATAGCTTTAGTGCATCCGTTGCATGGCAATCCCTACTCACTCACATTGATATCTATTGATGGGCATCCCCATAGCCCGTTGATACGCCTAGTTGATGTGAGACTATCTTCTCCTTTTTGTCTTCTCCACAACCACCATTCTATTCCACCTATAGTGCTATGTCCATGGCTCACGCTCATGTATTGCGTGAAGATTGAAAAAGTTTGAGAACACCAAAAGTATGAAACAATTGCTTGGCTTTTCATCGGGGTTGTGCATGATTTAAATATTTTGTGTGGTGAAGATAGAGCATAGCCAGACTATATGATTTTGTAGGGGTAGCTTTCTTTGGCCATGTTATTTTGAGAAGACATGATTGCTTTGTTAGTATGCTTGAAGTATTATTATTTTTATGTCAATGTTAAACTTTTATCTTGAATCTTATGGATCTGAATATTCTTGCCACAATAAAGAAGATTACATTGAGAAATATGTTCGGTAGCATTTCACATCAAAAATTCTGTTTTTATCATTTACCTACTCGAGGACGAGCAGGAATTAAGCTTGGGGATGCTGATACGTCTCCAACGTATCTATAATTTTTGATTGTTCCATGCTATTATATTATCAACCTTGGATGGTTTATATGCATTTATATGCCATTTTATATGATTTTTGGGACTAACCTATTAACCTAGAGCCCAGTGCCAGTTTCTGTTTTTTCCTTGCTTTAGAGTATCGCAGAAAAGGAAAATCAAACGAAGTCCAATTGACCTGAAACTTCACAGAACTTATTTTTGGACCAGAAGAAGCCCACGGAGTATCGGAGATGGACCAGGAGAGTCCCGGGCTGCCCACGAGGGTGGGGGGCGCGCCCACCCCCCTGCCTCGTGGACAGCCCGGAGGTCCACCGACGTACTTCTTCCTCCCATATATACCCATATACCCTAAAAACTTCGGGGAGCACAATAGATCGGGAGTTTCGCCGCCAGAAGCCTCCATAGCCACCGAAAACCAATCTAGACCCGTTCCAGCACCCTCCCGGAGGGGGAATCCCTCTCCGGTGGCCATCTTCATCATCCCGGTGCTCTCCATGATGAGGAGGGAGTAGTTCTCCCTCGGGGCTGAGGGTATGTACTAGTAGCTATGTGTTTGATCTCTCTCTCTCTCTTGTGTTCTTGAGGTGGTACGATCTTGATGTATCGCGAGCTTTGCTATTATAGTTGGATCTTATGATGTTTCTCCCCCTCTACTCTCTTGTAATGGATTGAGTTTTCCCTTTCAAGTTATCTTATCGGATTGAGTCTTTAAGGATTTGAGAACACTTGATGTATGTCTTGCGTGGGATACCCGTGGTGACAATGGGGTATTCTATTGATCCACTTGATGTATGTTTTGGTGACCAACTTGCGGGTTCCGCCCATGAACCTATGCATAGGGGTTGGCACATGTTTTCGTCTTGACTCTCCGGTAGAAACTTTGGGGCACTCTTTGAGGTTCTATGTGTTGGTTGAATAGATGAATCTGAGGTTGTGTGATGCATATTGTATAATCATACCCACGGTTACTTGAGGTGACATTGGAGTATCTAGGTGACATTAGGGTTTTGGTTGATTTGTGTCTTAAGGTGTTATTCTAGTACGAACTCTAGGGCTGTTTGTGACACTTATAGGAATAGCCCAACGGATTGATCAGAAAGAATAACTTTGAGGTGGTTTCGTACCCTACCATAATCTCTTCGTTTGTTCTCCGCTATTAGTGACTTTGGAGTGACTCTTTGTTGCATGTTGAGGGATAGTTATATGATCCAATTATGTTATTATTGTTGAGAGGACTTGCACTAGTGAAAGTATGAACCCTAGGCCTTGTTTCCTAGCATTGCAATACCGTTTGTGCTCACTTTTATCATTAGTTACCTTGCTGTTTTTATATTTTCAGATTACAAAAACCTTTATCTATCATCCATATTGCACTTGTATCACCATCTCTTCGCCGAACTAGTGCACCTATACAATTTACCATTGTATTGGGTGTGTTGGGGACACAAGAGACTCTTTGTTATTTGGTTGCAGGGCGTTGCTTGAGGGAGGCCATCTTCATCCTACGCCTCCTACGGATTGATAAACCTTAGGTCATCCACTTGAGGGAAATTTGCTACTGTCCTACAAACCTCTGCACTTGGAGGCCCAACAACGTCTACAAGAAGAAGGTTGTGTAGTATACATCACGGCGCTACCCTGCTCTCAAGATGCCGAAGCTGGTGGCGATGTTATGTGGTTATGGAACTGAAAATATGGCTTTCTTCTAGATGCCTGACAATGTCCGCAGGGAGGATCTTGCACCACAGGAAGCACTGATGGCGTTGGTATATATTTCTGGTGACTCTATCACTCCCAGTATCGTGGAGGCAGAGGTTGCTAAGATTGCTCAGTACCAGCAGCAGTGGATGTGGGAGGCCATACCGCATGGCAAGGACGCTTTTCTCATGTCCTTTCCGAGTGAGGAGGGTTCTACAAAGGGTGACTGGCTTCGTAGTTTTCATCAAATCTCACAATGTCACTATCGAGTTTAAGCCTTGGAAGTCAGATAAGATACCACACCGTTTCGAGCTAATTCCTATCCGGGTTCATGTGCATGGGGTTCCTCACGCTCTCCGACACTTCTTGGGGCTTTGGGCAGTCGGCTCGATGAATCGTGCTACTCTCGATGTTGATCTTCTCTGTTTGCGTCGGAGAGGAATTGTTCGTATCCAGGTAGCGGTATTGAACCTTGATGCTTTCAAAAGCATAACAACTGATTCTCTTTCTTCAGACGTGGTGGTTCAAAGGAAAGGTTATGAGTTCCGGTACAGTCTTGAAGAATCAGACTTCCGCGTTGATAGTGACTTTGTGCCTTGAGTCTGCGAGCACGGCGATGATCCAGGGGGCGACAAGGGGCATGATAGGGAGGATACAATGAGGACTAATGATCCAAGCAAGAGGTCCAAACCCACCTCATCATCCAACAAATCTTCGGACCCTACTTCCTCGGGTGGTGTGGTGCCCATGCAGATGAAGGAAATATGCCCTAGAGGCAATAATAAAGTTGTTATTTATATTTCCTTATATCATGATAAATGTTTATTATTCATGCTAGAATTGTATTAACCGGAAACTTAGTACATGTGTGAATACATAGACAAACAGAGTGTCACTAGTTTGCCTCTACTTGACTAGCTCGTTGAATCAATGATGGTTATGTTTCCTAACCATAGACATGAGTTGTCATTTGATTAACGGGATTACATCATTAGAGAATGATGTGATTGACTTGACCCATCCGTTAGCTTAGCACGATGATCGTTTAGTTTGTTGATATTGCTTTCTCCATAACTATACATGTTCCTATGACTATGAGATCATGCAACTCCCGAATACCGGAGGAACAGTTTGTGTGCTACCAAACGTCACAATGTAACTAGGTGATTATAAAGGTCTCTGATGGTGTTTGTTGAGTTAGCATGGATCAAGATTAGGATTTGTCACTCCGATTGTCGGAGAGGTATCTCTGGGCCCTCTCGGTAATGCACATCACTATAAGCCTTGCAAGCAATGTAGCTAATGAGTTAGTTACGGGATGTAGCATTACAGAACGAGTAAATAGACTTGCCGGTAACGAGATTGAACTAGGTATTGAGATACCGATGATCGAATCTCGGGCAAATAATGTACCGATGACAAAGGGAACAACATACGTTGTTATGCGGTTTGACCGATAAAGATCTTCGTAGAATATGTAGGAACCAATATGAGCATCCAGGTTCAGCTATTGGTTATTGACCAGAGATGAGTCTCGGTCATGTCTACATAATTCTCGAACCCGTAGGGTCCGCACGCTTAACGTTCGGTGACGATCGGTATTATGAGTTTATGTGTTTTGATGTACCGAAGGTAGTTCAGAGTCCCGGATATGATCACGGACATGACGAGGAGTCTCGAAATGGTCGAGACATAAAGGTCTGTATATTGGACGGCTATATTCGGACACCGGAAGTGTTCCGCGTGACTTCAGAGAAAACCGGAGTGCCGGAGGGGTTACCGGAAACCCGCGGGGAAGTATTGGGCCTTAGTGGGCCTTAGGGAAGAGAGAGGGCAGCAGCCCAGGAGGTGGCGCCCCCCAAGGGGAGTCCGAATAGGACTAGGGGACAGGGGCGCGGCCCCTCTTTCCCTCTTCCTCTCCCTCTCTTTCCTTCCCCTTCCTCCTTCCTAGTAGGACTAGGAAAGGATGAATCCTACTACTACTAGGAGGAGGATTCCTCCTCTCCTTGGGCGCCACTAGGGCCGGCCGGCCTCCCCCCTTGCTCCTTTATATAAGGGGGCAGGGGGTACCCTAGAACACACAAGTTGATTGTTCCAAGCCGTGTGCAGTGCCCCCCTCCACCATAATCCACCTCGGTCATATCATAGCGGTGCTTAGGAAAAGCCCTGTTTCGGTAGCAACATCATCACCATCGTCACGCCGTCGTGCTGACGAAGCTCTCCCTCGAAGCTCTACTGGATCATGAGTTCATGGGACGTCACCGAGCCGAACGTGTGCAGATCGCGGAGGTGTCGTACCTTCGGTGCTGAGATCGGTCGATCGTGAAGACGTATGACTACATCAACCACGTTTTCATAACGCTTCTGCTTACGGTCTACAAGGGTACGTAGACGATACTCTTCCCTCTCGTTGCTATTCATCACCATGATCTTGCGTGTGCGTAGGAATTTTTTTTGAAATTACTGTGTTCCCCAACAACAGATGGCCATTGCCATCACACCTCCGAACCCTCATCGAGGCTTACCCGTCACAGCTGCTCCATCGTCATTAAAGGGGTCTACTCCATCGAGGCCGGATACTTCGTCTAAGGCTGCTCCTCCTATGATGTCGGCACCCTGACCCTCGACGCCGCCATCTTCAACTCACTGGTCGCCACCGCCTAACCCCCACATGGGGAGTCATGTGCGCCCCTTACCGGAGGGGACCGCTCCATCACCGTCATCATCGCCCACTCCTGCCTCTCCGACTCGATGTGGTGTGATCTTCTCCCCACCCGTTCGAGCTGGCCAGGAGTCTGCCATGGCGGAGCTACGCGCTTATCATCTACTCTTCCGCCACCAGGGGGCGCCGGCTTCCGGACTTGAGGAGGCTGAGGAGCAGCCCCGCCATCTTCTTCTTCATCGCCGCAGCAGTCTACTATGCCTATCAGAGTCGATGAGATGGGCTCCGAGGCCGATGTTACTCCTTCGCCACTGAGGTGCAGCGGGCGTTGATACGTCTCCAACGTATCTATAATTTTTGATTGTTCCATGCTATTATATTATCTATTTTGGATGTTTAATGGGCTTTAATATGCTATTTTATACTATTTTTGGGACTAACTTATTAACCAGAGGCCCAGTGCCAGTTGCTATTTTTTGCCTATTTCAGTGTTTCACAGAGAAGGAATATCAAACGGAATCCAAACGGAATGAAACCTTCGCGAGGATATTTCTTGGAACAAACGCAATCCAGGAGACTTGGAGAGGAAGTCAGAGACGCAATGAGGCAGCCACGAGGCAGGAGGGCGTGCCCGGGGGGGGGGGGGGTAGGCGCGCCCCCACCCTCGTGGGCCCCTCGTAGCTCCACCGACCTACTTCGTTCGCCTATATATACTCTTATACCCTAAAAACATCCAGGGGAGCCACGAAACCACTTTTCCACTGCCGCAACCTTCTGTACCCATGAGATCCCATCTTGGGGCCTTTTCCGGCGATCTGCCGAAGGGGGGATCAATCATGGAGGGCTTCTACATCAACACCATAGCCTCTCCGATGATGTGTGAGTAGTTTACCACAAACCTTCAGGTCCATAGTTATTAGCTAGATGGCTTCTTCTCTCTCTTTGGTTCTCAATACAAAGTTCTCCTCGATATTCTTGGAGATCTATTCGATGTAATACTTTTTGTGGTGTGTTTGCCGAGATCCGATGAATTGTGGGTTTATGATCAAGATTATCTATGAACAATATTTGATTCTTCTATGAATTCTTATATGCATGATTTGATATCTTTGCAAGTCTCCTCAAATTATCTGTTTAGTTTGTCCTACTACATTGATCTTTCTTGCAATGGGAGAAGTGCTTAGCTTTGGGTTCAATCTTGCTGTGCTCGATCCCAGTGACAGAAAGGGAACCGACACATATTGTATTGTTGCCATCGAGGATAAAAAGATGGGGTTTATATCATATTGCTTGAGTTTATCCCTCTACATCATGTCATCTTGCCTAATGCGTTACTCTGTTCTTATGAACTTAATACTCTAGATGCATGCTGGATAGCGGTCGATGTGTGGAGTAATAGTAGTAGATGCAGAATCGTTTTGGTCTACTTGACACGGACGTGATGCCTATGTTCATGATCATGCCTAGATATTCTCATAACTATGCACTTTTCTATCAATTGCTCGGCAGTAATTTGTTCACCCACCGTAATATATGCTATCATGAGAGAAGCCACCAGTGAAACCTATGGCCCCCGGGTCTACTTTACATCATATAAGTTTTCGATCTATAATTCTAGTTTACTATTTATTTATTTTGCAATCTTTATTTTCCAATCTATACACCAAAAATATCAAAAATATTTATCTTATTATCTTTATCAGATCTCACTTTTGCAAGTGGCCGTGAAGGGATTGACAACCCCTTTATCGCGTTGGTTGCAAGGTTCTTGATTGTTTGTGCAGGTACTAGGCGATTTGCGTGTAGTCTCCTACTAGATTGATACCTTGATTCTCAAAAACTGAAGGAAATACTTACTCTACTTTGCTGCATCACCCTTTCCTCTTCAAGGGAAAACCAACGCATGCTCAAGAGGTAGCAAGAAGGATTTCTGGGGAGATCTACGCTCAAGTCAAGGCATACCAAGTACCCATCACAAACTCTTATCCCTCACATTACATTATTTGCCATTTGCCTCTCGTTTTCCTCTCCCCCACTTCACCTTTGCCGTTTTATTCGCCATTTTTTGTTCATCTCTCTTCGCTTTCTTCTTGTGTGCTCGTGTGTTAGATAGGTTGTTTCGCCATCATGGTTGGCCCTCTTCCTTTGTCTCCCAATTTTGAAGTTCTCCACTTCGAACAAAGACAAGGAGAAAACTTAAAAGATGCTTGGTATAGGATGAATGAATCCTATCGTAATTCCACTATAGAGGGAGAGTTCAAGATTTTACTTCATAACTTTTATGTTGGGCTAACCATGTCCCATAGACAACTCTTGGAATTTGCCGCTAAAGCGAGTTTTATTGAAATTGATCCCAGTATCGCGCATGTGATTATAGAGGGAATAGTAGGAGTGCTACCCCCACATAAGGGACTTAATCATACTCAAGAAGGAACCCAAGTTTTTGAGAAAATATGTGAGGTTACTAAAATTTTGCAAAAATCTCTTGAACCTCTTAAAAATGTTAGTGGGAACCTCCACCGCATGAACATGTTGATCACTCTTTGCAATAAGAGGTTGGATGCTCTATATCTAAAGATCTCCGAGTATGAAGGGAAACGTAAGGAACCTCCCAGATCCGAGCATAACCTTAAAAATATAAATACCAAAGATGACAATAGCTAGATCTGTTCTTGTTTTTATGCCTAGCTAAGGGCGTCAAACAATAGCGCTTGTTGGGAGGCAACCCAATTTTATTTTTGTTCCTTGCTTTTTGTTCCTGTTTAGTAATAAATAATTCATCTAGCCTCTATTTATATGTGGTTTATGTTTTAATTAAGTGTTTGTGCCAAGTAAAGCCTTTAGGATCTTCTTGGGTGATTGTTGTTTGATCTTGCTGAAAAAAACAGAAAGTATGGGCTCACGAGAATAATTTTCATTTTTTACCAGAGAGTGATAAAATACCAATTCCAACTGAAGTAGATCAATATACAAATTATTTAGGTCGTCCTAAGTTTTGAGAATTTTTGGAGTTACAGAAGTATTCAAAACCTCCAGATTACTAAAGACTGTTCTGTTTTTGACAGATTCTGTTTCTCGTGTGTTGTTTGCTTATTTTGATGAATCTATGGCTAGTATCGGGGGGCATGAACCATAGAGAAGTTGGAATACAGTAGGTTTAACACAAATATAAATAAAGAATGAGTTCATTACAGTACTTTAAAGTGGTGATTTATTTTCTTATACTAACGGAGCTCATGAGATTTTCTGTTGAGTTTTGTGTTGTGAAGTTTTTAAGTTTTTGGGTAAAGATTTGATGGATTTTGGAACAAGGAGTGACAAGAGCCTAAGCTTGGGGATGCCCAAGGCACCCTAAGGTAAAATTCAAGGACAACCAAAAGCCTAAGCTTGGGGATGCCCCGGAAGGCATCCCCTCTTCCGCCTTCATCTATCGGTAACTTTACTTGAGGCTATATTTTTATTCACCACATGATATGTGTTTTGCTTGGAGCGTCTTGTATGATTTGAGTCTTTGCTTTTTTAGTTTACCACAATCATCCTTTATGCACACACCTTTTGGGAGAGACACACATGAATCGGAATTTATTAGAATACTCTATGTGCTTCACTTATATCTTTTGAGCTAGATAATTTTGCTCTAGTGCTTCACTTATATTTTTTAGAGCACGGTGGTGGTTTTATATTATAAAAATTATTGATCTCCCATGCTTCACTTATATTATTTTGAGAGTCTTTTAGAACAGCATGGTAATTTGCTTTATCTATAAAATTAGTCCTAATATGATAGGCATCCAAGATGGGTATAATAAAAACTTTCATATAGAGTGCATTGAATACTACGAGAAGTTGGATACTTGATGATTGTTTTGAGATATGAAGATGGTGATATTAGAGCCGTGCTAGTTGAGTAACTGTGAATTTGAGAAATACTTGTGTTGAAGTTTGTGATTCCCGTAGCATGCACGTATGGTGAACCGTTATGTGATGAAGTTAGAGCATGATTTATTTATTGATTGTCTTCCTTATGAGTGGCGGTCGGGGACGAGCGATGGTATTTTCCTACCAATCTATCCCCCTAGGAGCATGCGTGTAATACTTTGTTTTGATAACTAATAAATTTTATCGACATAAAAATAATAATACTTCAAGCATACTAATCAAGCAATTTTGTCTTCTCAAAATAACATAGCCAAATAAAGCTCATCCCTACCAATCTATTCCCGTAGCATGCACGTATGGTAACCGCTGTGTGACAAATTTGAAGCATGAGGTGTTCTTTGATTGTCTTCCTTATGAGTGGCGGTCGGGGACGAGCAATGGTCTTTTCCTACCAATCTATCCCCCTAGGAGCATGCGCGTAGTGCTTGGTTTTTGATGACTTCTAGATTTTTGCAATAAGTATGTGAGTTCATTATGACTACTGTTGAGTCCATTGATTATACGCACTCTCACCCTTCCATCATTGCTAGCCTCTTCGGTACCGTGCATTGCCCTTTCTCACCTCGAGAGTTGGTGCAAACTTTGCCGGTGCATCCAAACCCCGTGATATGATACACTCTATCACACATAAGCCTCCTTACATCTTCCTCAAAACAGCCACCAAACCTACCTAATATGGCATTTCCATAGCCATTCCGAGATATATTGCCATGCAACTTTCCACCGTTCCGTTTATTATGACACGCTTCATCGTTGTCATATTGCCTTGCATGATCGTGTAGTTGACATCGTATTCGTGGCAAGGCCACCATGCATAATTTTTCATACATGTCACTCTTGATTCATTGACCATCCCGGTACACCGCCGGAGGCACTCATATAGAGTCATATTTTGTTCTAGTATCGAGTTGTGATCCTTGATTTGTAAATAAATAGAAGTGTGATGATCATCATTATTAGAGCATTGTCCCGTGTGAGGAAAAAAAAGATAAAGGCCAAAAAAAGGGAAGGCCCAAAAAATGAGAGAAAAAGAGAGAAGGGACAATGTAACTATCCTTTTTCAACACTTGTGCTTCAAAGTAGCACCATGATCTTCATGATAGAGAGTCTCTTATTTTGTCACTTTAATATACTAGTGGGAATTTTTCATTATAGAACTTGCCTTGTATATTCCAACAATGGGCTTCCTCAAATGCCCTAGGTCTTCGTGAGCAAGCAAGTTGGATGCACACCCATTTGTTTCTTTTGTTGAACTTTCATACATTTATAGCTCTAGTGCATCCGTTGCATGGCAGTCCCTACTCCTCGCATTGACATCAATTGATGGGCATCTCCATAGCCCGTTGATTAGTCGCGTCAATGTGAGACTTTCTCTCTTTTTGTCTTCTCCACACAACCTCCATCATCATATTCTATTTCCACCCATAGTGCTATGTCCATGGCTCGCGCTCATGTATTGCGTGAAAGTTGAAAACGACTAAGAATACTAAAGTATGAAACAATTGCTTGGCTTGTCATCGGGTTTGTGCATGATGAGAGCATTTTGTGTGACGAATATGGAGCATGGCCAAACTATATGATTTTGTAGGGATGAGCTTTCTTTGGCTATGTTATTTTGAGAAGACATAATTGCTTGATTAGTATGCTTGAAGTATTATTATTTTTATGTCAATATTAAACTTTTGTCTTGAATCTTTTGGATATGAACATTCATGCCACAATAAAGAAGATTATATGGAAAATTATGTTAGATAGCATTCCACATCAAAAATTCAGTTTTTATCATTTACCTACTCGAGGACGAGCAGGAATTAAGCTTGGGGATGCTGATATGTCTCCAATGTATCTATAATTTTTGATTGTTCCATGCTATTATATTATCTGTTTTGGATGTTTAATGGGCTTTAATATGCTATTTTATATTATTTTTGGGGACTAACCTATTAACCGGAGGCCCAGTGTCAGTTGCTGTTTTTTTGCCTATTTCAGTGTTTCGCAAAAAAGGAATATCAAACGGAATCCAAACAGAATGAAACCTTCGCGAGGATCTTTCTTGGAACAATAGCGATCCAGGAGACTTGGAGTGGAAGTCAGAGACGCAACGAGGCGGCCACGAGGCAGGAGGGCGTGACTAGGGGGGTAGGCGCGCCCCCACCCTCATGGGCCCCTTGTGGCTCCACTCCTACCTCTTGAGCACTGCGCTGGTTTTCCCTTGAAGAGGAAAGGGTGATGCAGCAGAGCAACGTAAGTATTTCCCTCAGTTTTTGAGAACCAAAGCATCAATCCAGTAGGAGGCCACGCACGAGTCCCTCGCACCTACACAAACAAATAAACACCTCGCAACCAACGCGATAAAGGGGTTGTCAATCCCTTCACGGTCACCTACGAGAGTGAGATCTATAGATATGATACGATAATATTTTTGGTATTTTTATGATAAAGAGAAATAAAGATGCAAGTAAAATAAATGGCAAAGGAAATAACTAAGTATTGGAAGATTAATATGATGGAAAATAGACCCACGGGCCATAGGTTTCACTAGAGGCTTGTAAGTGCATCTAGTGCCACCCCTAGTTGGTTTTGGAGTATTGATGACAAACCTAGTTGAGGGACTAATGTGTTTGTGAGAATTGCAGGATAACACAGGTAGAAGTCCCTCATTGATTCGGTTTTCCTACCAGAGATGACCCCTAAAAATGTATGAAGACATTGAAGTCAAAGGTGGTATGTGAAGACATTCACATTGAAGACTATGACAAGAGAAGACATCGCATGAAGACTATGGAGCGCGAAGACATAGCAGTTTCGTCATTCTGTGTTTTTCTTTGTTAAGTCATAGGAACCACCGTACTGTTAAGTGGGGTCCAAGAGAACCAGTCAAAATGACTGAAGTGATGCTTAACCAAAATCCTATGTCTTCAAGTGAAGACTATGAGAGCAAATCTTGTCGAGAGTTGGATAAGTCAGCTTTGCTTGTAGCCCAAGTAAAGTTGCCGTGTGTGTTTGAAATCTGACTGTTGGAACACGTGTCAGTTCCTTAGTGACCCAGGGTCATTTCGGACAAATCAGGTCGGGTTGCCTAGTGGCTATAAATAGCCTGCCCCCTACAACCATAAACGGTTGGCTGCTCAAAGTTAGAGTACGGCTTTTGTCGTTTGAGAGCAACCCACCTCGAAGCTTTTGAGAGAGAATTCCTTGAGAGGATAAAGCCCTAACCACCCAGAGCCAAAGAGTGTTAGGCATCACTTAAGTCTTCCTGTCTGTGTGATCTGAAGACTTATTACACTTGAGGACTGTGAATCCTCCAGCCTGTTAGGCGTCGCGTTCTGAGCATCCAAGAGTCATTGTGGATCGCCGGTGAACGAAGTATGTGAAGGTTTGGAAGTCTACCTTGAAGACTTACCACAGTGATTGGGCGAGGTCTGTGTGACCTTAGCTCAAGGGGAATACGGTGAGGACTAAGTGTCCTGAGCTGGGGTTCAGGACTAGGTATCTGGGACTGTGTGTCCTGACGTTTAAATACCTATCCGCCCTAACCAGACGTACAACTGTCACCGCAATTGGAACTGGTCTACCAAACCTTTGTCTTCATCCCGCACACTGGTTCTATCCTTCCCATCTCTTTATTTACAGTTGGCTCTTGTGAAGTCAGTGCCTATTTGCATTATCCATTTGTCTTCACTGTGTACCTGATCTTTACTGCCTAGCTGCTATTAGTCATTGTGCTTTCACTTCATCGAATACTTGACTATGGTCTGCCTAGTGTAGTCTACCTTCCGCTGCATGGTAATAGGTTCATTTCTATCATTTGTCTTCATTACTTCCATGTTTTGAAGACTTTCATAAAAATCGCCTATTCACCCCCCTCTAGTCGATATAAAGCATTTTCAATTGGTATCAGAGCGAGGTACTCCCTTGTTCTGTGTGATTTTGGTTTAACCGCCTGGAGTTTTAGTTATGTCGACCACAGGAATGAAGACTGTGTCATGCCCCATCTTTGACGGTCACGAGTATCCCAAGTGGAAGGCCATGATGAAGAAGCGCCTCATGGCGACAAACAGCGAGCTGTGGACCGTCACTGAGATTGGCCTGACCGATTTGTGCAAGATGGCGGAAGCTGATGACATTCGCAAGTACACTCTTCTCAACCTCACGGCAAAGGACGTCATCTGCTCCTGTCTGTCTCAAAATCAGTTTAGGAATATCATGCATCTCGATCATGCGAAACTTATCTGGGACCGTCTCTCTGAGGTCTATGAAGGTCATCGAACTCGTCATGATCCTTGGTTTGAGGACTTTAAGGAATCTCTCAAAGCGATGACATTCGAACCAGAATCATCATCTTCTGCATCATGCCTCATGGCAAAAGATGCTAAGGTAATTGAATGCTGTCTATCTGAATCCAGTGATGATGAATCTGGTGATGAATTTGGACCCAGCAATGCAAAACTTGCTTCCCTTGCCACTAAACAACATAAAGCTATGGAACATATTCAAAAACTGTTAGACAAAAGCGATGACCTGTTGGACGCTGAAATGACTCGATCTCAGTCCTTAATTGAAGACATAAAAAATCTTCATGTTAAGTATGAGGAACTTGAAAATCGTCATGAAACGCTCTCAACAACTCATGAAAAGCTTTCCTATGATTATCTTCAAAGGAAGCAAGATCTTGAGAAATTGAGAGCGGCTCATGAAGATCTTCAAAAGGAAATTGAGTCACTTCGCGCCGAACAGATCAGTTCAGCTCAGGAAGGATTTGAACCATCATGTCTTAAATGCATTGAGCGCGATAACGCTGCTTCTGTTGCTGAATGTTCTACTGCTGCTACTATTGCAATATCTTCAACTGTTGATGTGGTAACTAACCCCTCTGCTGAGGATACCACTGCTATTGCTGATGAGAATGCTAGGTTGAAGACACTGCTTGAAACAGGGATGTACAAAAGTCTCAAAGGGCATCAGACACTATGTGATGTCCTCAAACGGCAGATCCTGAACCGAAACCCTAGGAAAGAGGGTGTTGGGTTCGAAAGGAAAATGAATGCTGATGGCTCTTACTGGAAACCTGAGCAGTACCCAAAAACCACATGGGTTGCTTCAAAGGAACCTTCAATGGATCCATCCACCCTATCTGGCTTCACTTGTGCTAATCCCATTGTTATTGATGAATCCTTTGATGCAAACTATAAACTGTTTAAGAATCAGAATGGTGAAGTGTTTGCTAGGTATATTGGTACTAACTGCAGGAATGGACCGCCTATGAAGAAGATCTGGGTGCCGAAAAGGTGTTTGGAGAATCTTCCCGTGAATGTCATCATGACACCACAGGTGAAGAAGACAAACCCCAGACCACAGGCTTCATACGGTCCAAAGGCTTCATACAGACAGAGGACTCACCTGAGTCACACTAACGCAAATGTTTTGCAGGGAAACCATACTCAGGCCTGTGAATATGAGCGCGTTTCATCAAACCGCCATGTTCATAAGATCAAGAACTATTCTGCTTATTCTTATGAGTACTATTGTCCACCTGCAAGACTTTTTGCTAGGGCTCCAAAGCCAAAGTTCTCAAATGCTGCACTTAGACTCATTGCTTCGAAGCCACCCTTGAAGATGTGGGTGGCTAAGAAAGCTTAACTCTCTTTTGCAGGGAAAGGTCTTCAGCCAAAAACCAAAATCGTCTGACACTATTGCTGGGGACCTTAAACATCTTGTAGGGTGCAAGATCAAATGCCCAAATGGTCTTATTATGTACTTTGTTCCTGAATCGCTTGCTACTTGCCCTATCAGTCCTAATCTCGATCTAAGCTTTAATAATCCACTAGTTTGTCAAATGTTTTTGCTTCACAATTCTCTTCATGAAGCCTATCCCCCTAACTGCATTGTAGGGTACGACACCAGCTGCTTCAGAATGGATTATTGATAGTGGGTGTACAAATCACATGACCGGCAAGCGAAGCCTTCTCATGGACTCAACTTTACGTCCATCTGACAAAAGTCGCATCACATTTGCTGACACTGGTAAAAGCAAGGTATTGGGTCTAGGGAGAGTTGCAATCTCAAAGGATCAACACATGGATAAAGTCATGCTTGTTGAATCCCTTGGTTTCAACTTAATGTCTGTCTCAATGCTTTGCGATTTAAACATGATTGTGATGTTTGGAAAATATCGTTGCCTTGTACTAATGGAATCTGACAAGTCTCTAGTGTTTGAAGGGTATCGGAAAGATGATTTGTACGTGGTAGATTTCTCAGCAGGACCACAACTTGCAGTATGTCTTCTAGCAAAAGCTTCTGAATGCTGGCTCTGGCATCGGAGGCTAGGGCATGCTGGCATGAGGAACCTCCACACCCTTGCAAGGAAGAAGCATGTCATAGGCATCGAGGGCGTCAAGTTCAAGAAGGATCACTTATGCGGTGCCTGTGAAGCAGGAAAGATGACGAGGGCCAAGCATCCCTCGAAGACAATCATGACAACGACTCAACCCTTCGAACTACTCCACATGGATCTTTTTGGTCCCACTCATTACTCAACTCTTACTACTACTGCTTGTCTCTATGGCTTTGTCATTGTTGATGATTATTCAAGATATACTTGGGTGAATATAATCCTCTACAAGACTGAAGTGCAGGATGTCTTCAGACGCTTCGCCAGTTGAGCAATGAACAACTATGGCGCCAAGATAAAGCACATCAGAAGTGACAATGGCACTGAATTCAAGAACACTGGCCTAGATACATATCTTGATACCTTAGGCATCACACATGAATTCTCATCTCCGTACACGCCACAGCAGAATGGCGTCGTCGAACGCAAGAACAGAACACTTATTGAGATGGCCCGGACGATGCTTGATGAATACAAGACTCCAAGAAAATTCTGGCCGGAAGCCATTGATACTGCATGCCATATCATCAACCGTGTTTATCTTCACAAGCTTCTGAACAAGACATCCTATGAGCTCCTTACTGGCAAGAAGCCAAATGTCAGTTACTTCAGAGTATTTGGTGCCAGGTGCTGGATCAAGGATCCATATCACACTTCAAAATTTGCACCAAAAGCACATGAGGGTTTTATGCTTGGATATGGAAAGGATTCGCACTCCTACAGAGTCTTCAAACTTTTTCACTATAAAGTGGTTGAAACAGTGGATGTGTGGTTTGATGAGACGAACGGCTCACAAAGAGAGCACCTGCCAAATGTGCTAGATGAAGTTCCATCCAGTGAATCAATCAAACTTATGGGAACTAGAGAAATCATACTGTCTGAAGCTCAACCTGAAGAGGAACTTATCATCTCCGCACCTAATCAACCTGAATACAATGCTCAGCCTAAAGACAATCCCTCTAACAATGACAATGATCAGCAAGAGCAAAATCTTCGTCCTGTACATCCCCGTGTTGCAAATGAAGTACAGATTGAGAGAATAATTGATAGCATCAATGCACCAGGTCCACTCACTCGTTCAAGGGCAACACAGCTAGCAAATTTCTATGGGCACTTCGCATTCGTCTCAATATCTGAACCCAAGAAAGTTGAAGAAGCCTTCATGGAACCTGAATGGATTCAAGCTATGCAAGAAGAGCTTCAACAGTTTGAGCTGAATAATGTATGGGAACTGGTTAAGCGTCCTGATCCTCTCAAGCACAATATAATAGGCACCAAATGGATATATCTCAACAAGCAAGATGAGCATGGTCAAGTTGTCAGAAACAAAGCTCGTCTCGTTGCTCAAGGGTACAATCAAGTTGAAGGGATTGACTTCGATGAAACATTTGCTCCCGTGGCTAGACTTGAAGCCATACACATACTGTTGGCCTATGCAAATCATCATAACATACTTCTATATCAAATGGATGTGAAGAGCGCTTTTCTCAATGGCAAGATTGAAGAAGAAGTGTATGTTGCACAACCGCCTGGCTTTGAAGATCCAAAACATCCTGACGTGGTGTACAAGCTCAACAAGGCACTGTATGGCCTCAAACAAGCCCCTCGGGCTTGGTATGACACACTCAAAGACTTCCTGAAGAGCAAAGGCTTCAAATCTGGTTCCCTCAACCCCACTCTCTTCACGAAGACATATGATGGTGAACTGTTTGTGTGCCAAATATATGTGGATGACATTATCTTCGGCTGCACCAATCAGAAATACAGTGAAGAGTTTGGATATATGATGCAAGAGCAATATCAGATGTCCATGATGGGTGAGCTGAAGTTCTTCCTTGGTCTTCAAATACGTCAGCAACGCAACGACATCTTCATATCTCAAGAGAAGTACCTCAAAGATTGCCTGAAGAAATTTGGTATGCAAGACTGCAAAGGCTTCACGACGCAATGCCAGCCAAACATCATCTGGGTCCCGACGACAATGGTAAAGAGTTCGATCAAAAGGTATATCGCTCCATGATTGGTTCTTTACTTTATCTATGTGCATCTAGGCCAGATATTATGCTTAGTGTTTGCATGTGTGCTCGATTCCAAGCGGCACCAAAGGAATCGCATCACTTAGCTGTGAAGCGAAATCTTCGATATTTGGCTTACACCCCAACACTAGGATTATGGTATCCAAAGGGCTCAGAGTTTGATCTGGTTGGATTCTGGGATGCTGATTATGTTGGTGACAAGGTGGATTGCAAGTCTACATCAGGCACATGTCATTTTCTGGAACGATCACTTGTATGTTGGTCTTCAAAGAAGCAGAACTGTGTATCTCTCTCCACTGCTGAATCTGAATACATTGCTACTGGATCTTGCTGCGCTCAGCTTCTATGGATGAAGCAAACACTCAAAGACTATGTCATTCATTTGAAGCAAGTGCCACTCTACTGCGACAACGAAAGCGCCATCAAGATTGCCAACAACCCAGTTCAGCACTCAAAGACAAAGCACATTGAAATTCGTCATCACTTTCTCAGAGATCATGTTGTGAAGGAAGATATTGATATCATACACGTCAACACTGAAGAGCAATTGGAAGATATCTTCACCAAGCCCTTGGATGAGAAGAGGTTTTGTAAGTTACGGTGTGAGCTAAATATCTTGGAATCCTCAAATGTCCTGTGATCAGGCACACATCCTAACACTTATGCATATTGATGACTTAGATGTGCAACACACGAAGTAAAGTATATCTTCAATCAATGAAGACATACATTCTAAGTGTGAATACATTAATGTGGAATTTGACTTCGGAGCGCCACGATAATTGTGCGCCCTGTCTGGGTCTAATACTTCCTATACGGTGGGTAATGCCACCACCAAATTCTTCTGTTTGAAGTGTTTCACCCATGCGTTGCATTTGCTATGTCTTCACATTTGGTTTGGCTTCAATCTCAACCTGTCTTCATGATTATCTTCACTATGTTGATTATATATATATACTAGTGTTCTGTCCTCTACATCATTCACTTATAGCTATGTCTTCTTGTTGAATCTTTTGAACTAAGTGAATGTGATCGGACCCTAACCTCTCTATGCTTTCTATCTCAAACTCTGTCTCTCCAAATCATATGCATTCTCTTGAAACTGTCGAATGTCTTCTCTGCGTCCTTGTCAGCAGAAGATACAGAGACAAACATTAAGTCCGCTTTCAATGCTAATTCCTTCACCTGAAACTCGGAGAAGTGGGAACGACCACCCGACAATCCAGGCGTGCGTGGGAACGTGGAACAACCTCCGATATGTTGCATGATGGCCACGTGTCCTTCAGATGTGAATCTCCAGGGGCACCTGTGTAATAACACTGTGCCGTCCCTGTCCCTATAAATACACGCCTCACCACAGTCATTATCCCTTCTTCCACTCTTGCACAAACCCTAGCGCCACCACTAGCCCTTGACGACGCCGGCGACGAAGCACTTAGCTGCCGCGACCTCTCGGACGCCATCTTCACGCCGGCCGCGGACATCGTCTTCTCCGCCGTCGCTGTAGGTGTCCTCCGTCGCCAAGTTAGGGCACGAACGATCGAACTGCTCGGCCTCATCTCCCTCTCCGTCTAGCAGTTCTTCGTGTGGTAAATAAAACTTCCTTTTTACGGCCCCTTTGATCCTATAGATTCATCACTTTCTGCCACAAGAAGTTTCTATTCACACAAGTTGGATCTATTTCATACTGCATCTCATAATATGCCTAGTATGTTCACTTATGCTTCACAAAGTAGTTAGATTCCTCACTTGTATTGATCCATGGATTCGTACAAATCTGGAACCAACTCTTTATCTATGAGTGAATGTATTCACACATTGAGGTCAATGTCTTCTAAACTGATTTATCTTCAAAATCTTCTGAGAATGCATATGACCTCTTCCCCTTCCCTCGCACCTTAATGATGTCACAGGCACATGTCCGTGGGAGAATCCCTTGGTTCTCATGGTCTGCATTCATTTGCAGAATTCTTACAGCATCATATAAATTCTCCCGAAGCCAGTTCCTGTTTGTCCAGCAAGCGAAAGCCTTTGAACGTGTTGAAGCCATTCAGTTTAAAGTTCATGGCTACAGAGAAATCAGTAAGGAAGGATGGCAGAAAACGTCGAGGTGAAACATCAAGAGATCTGCCCGATGACCTCTCAGAGCTATACAAGACAGATCCAGAAGAGGATTACAATCAGCGCAAGACACGAATCCAATGGATTTGACGATATTGGGCAGAACAGTGGTTCAAGTACAGGCTTGTGACCAAGGAATATGCTGAGAAGAATGCCATCAAGCGACCATGGGGAGATAACCTATATAGAAATCTTCAACCCAGGTCCAGAGATGAAGCCATTGAACAAGGCTTCTATCCCTGCATGGTCCGTGGACCACAGCCTGTGGATGCTGACCCATCGTCATTGCTATGGTGTCATGACGACAATCTGTTCAAGCGCAACTTCCAGTTTGCCCAGAATTCAGCGAAGCAGAACAAGAAGTCATTGGGACTAGACTTCAACCCTGGTCCCTCTGCTCCCCGTGCCGATGGCACCCGCGAAGCTGAACCCAATCTTGTTGGGCCCTTCTACAACCTGGAAGGTCTCATCACTTATCATGGTTCAAGGGACAGCCATGGATGAGCCTACAGATGACGCTAAATCTGATGAAGCGCCTGCACCACCGAAGCCAAAGAAACTGAAGCAGCCTAAAGCTTCAAAGCCTGCCTCAGCACCAAAAATCTCACGGGCGAAGCCACTGGCTACTGCACCTCCTGAAGACAGTGTGCAGTCTGAAGATTTGTCACGCATATCCAAGCCCTCGAAAGTAAAGATGCCTTTGCAACACACCAGCCAAGAACTGACTGCTGCTGCTATTTTGCGCAACGACGCCATTGATCTGTCCAGCGATGAAGATCTTGCAGATGACGCTCTTGAGGAACTGATCAAGAGCAAAGAAGAAGCAGAAATCTTCAATGATTTACCTCTCTTTGACGTGGCAATCATCCACAACTTCATTGATGAGTGGTTTGACACGCCCAACCTCAGCTTTGAAGATCGGCAACTTCCAATTGGCCTCAGTGTCGCCTTCCATGGCGCCATTGCTTCAGAGCTAGCTCTAGCTTAGCGCATCATTGAACTGAAGCAAAAGATCGACTTTGAGAAAGCTCAGTTCAAGAAGCACATGGCCAAGCTCAACGTGTAAGAGGTCAAAAATTTCATGATCATGCTGCACGAGCTCAAAGAAGCCTTTCTCAAGAAACGTGAAGAAGCTCAAGGTTCTCGTGAGCGCATGAAGAGTCTGGCTGACAAGTGTGTGCAAGCCTACAATGAGGCTGAGAAGTGCAAGGCCCTTGGTCATCCTGGCATTGATCCCAGGATGGCTGCAAAGAAGAAGAAGAAGCCAGCTGTGCCGAACCCGAAGCACAAAGGCAGGAAGCACATCCCATTGTCTTCCCAGCCAGCATGACTGGCTCGAAGCCAAAGGTCAGGTCAACCGCTTCAGAACTGAAGAAGACGAGGACTGCTGAGGCTGAAGCGAGAAAGAGGAAACATCCTGAAGCCTCTGCTACTGCTCCCTCCAAGAAGAAGCGCAAGACCAAGAAGGATCGGGCTGCTCCACAGAGCCCTCAGTTGTTGAACCTATCTCCATGGTTCGCCCTACAACTGAACATCAAGAGCGCCAACTGACTGTCCATGAGCCTGCTTCCACAGAGGCTCATGAAGCTGAAGACATTCCAGCAGCTGATCCCACCGCTGCTGAAGACATTGGTCACCATGACAATGTTGAAGATGATGTAGTTCTTCCTCAGATCGAGCACAACTTGGTATCATCGCCTGTGCTTACGCACAGCGAACTCATCAGCATTGGTCGTCCTCTGACGCCAATTGCTCAGGATGCATCATGGGCTGATCACCCACAACAACAAGTCACACCACCCCGGCAAGAAGAAGAAGATGACTTTGAGGCCCAGCCAACTCCGTCTCCAGAGGCATCGCCAGCGTTACGCAGGCTTCCAAAGGACCAAGGTCTCAAGTCCCTCTTTCGAGCGTTCCAGAAGGAGAAGTGCCCCACCAATCTGTTGCACGTCAAGTGTTTCCAGATGCCACTCCTACCGTGAATGTCTCCGAGTCTGAGGCTAAAGCTGTTGAAGACATTCCGGCTGCATAAGCCGATGACACACAAGAAGAAGAACGTGTCCCTACTCCCCCATTACTGAAGAAGCTGTTCTTGAGGAGAACGTGTCTGTGCCCGACCCTCCAGCTCATCAAGTGGAGGTTGAAAATCTTGAGGCTGCCACCACCAACACAAATGAAGCCACTGACGTTGTCATGGCTGAAGCAAATGTGGAGCCTGCACCAACCAATGTGCCAGAAGTCAGTGAAGCCAATGATGCTACTACTCCTGTTCCTGCGCCTGCTGCTGGTCCTCAGTTTGACTATCACGTTGAGCACAGGCCTCAGGTATAGAAACCAATGCCAAGGTTGCCCAGGTTTCCAGGTCCTGCATCAGCACCCGGATCCTTTAATGTCAACGGCTTCAAAGCAGACAACACCTTCTTCAATAGCGCCAAGAACCCCTACTCAAGGGAAAGAATATCTTCTGATCAGTTCTGGAGCTATCCGCAGTGAAGTTATTACTCATGCATTCTGTACAATCAAGGTCGCATTTTCCCTCATATGCGTCTTGACACTGAAGCCATAACTAGTCTGCCTTGCTTGGAAGAAGCTCTGGATTGCTTCAAAGAGTCTGGATTGTTGTCTTTCGTCACCGACCAAGAGCACTGGAACGAAGAGTTGCTACTCCAATTCTATGCCACTCTTCACATTCGTGGCTACAACAGAGATCCGAAGACTTGGGTCCTTGAGTGGATGACCGACAATGTTCATCACGAAGCCAAAGCCTTTGATATCATTGAGCTCACTGGTCTGCCCACTCCTGGAGATCTTTATGAACCTGGTTGTCAGCTTCACAATGCAGCTATGGAGAGCATATTTCAGAAGCCTGAACCGAACATGAGTCAGATGCTTAGCATGATGAAGCCTTTGCCTCCAGATGCTGCATATCCTAAGGAGTTCTTTGTTGAAGATCTTGAGTATCTGCCACGCACTATCTATCACATTATCAGGCGAACTCTCTGGCCCATCAAAGGACATTCTCCACATGCAAAGCTAGAAGGTGCAATGAAGACTTTGCTCTTTTATATTCTTCACGGCAAATGCTTCAATGCACAAGACTTCTTCATCCGCCAACTTGCTGCATCAGGATTTGATCTTTTTGGCTTGAAGTTTTACGCTCCATGGATAATGCGGCTGATCAAACTACACTCAGCTGTCTCATATCAGCCCTCTGCTCGCAATCATCGGATCTTTCTGCCTGATGTTGATATGTCCATTGAAGCCATCTATCCAGAGCCTGCCAAGGAGCCTCTTAGTCTTCAGAATGCTGAGCATCAAAGTTTCTCACAAAA
Source organism: Triticum urartu (assembly GCF_003073215.2). Taxonomy (NCBI): domain Eukaryota; kingdom Viridiplantae; phylum Streptophyta; class Magnoliopsida; order Poales; family Poaceae; genus Triticum; species Triticum urartu. Next base: position 268,665,495 of record NC_053028.1, read on the forward strand.
CATTGAAGGAGTTGAAGCAGTCACTCGTGTTTATCCTCTGGCTGGTACTACACGTGCACCTCATCGTGCCCTCACTGAAGCCACTGAAAGCACTATTGCCCAACGGCCCAAGAAGCGATCTCGTGTTCTCAATGACCGAGAGCTTCTGGTTGACCTTCATTAGAAACAGGATAGGCATCATGACTGGCTGAAGCGCCAAATGCAAAGCCTCTTGGTGGATGTCAACCACATTCGCAATCTTGCCACCAAGAATGCCTTTGTTGCCCATGAAACCTGTCGGCGTACATGGAAAGGGCTGACGCTTATGTGTTCTGAAGATGATCTTCAAGAGGATGGCTTCTCTGAACGTTTCAAGTTTAACTCCACACCTCCAAAAAGGACTATGCTGCGACGAACTCCGTCTCTTGAAGACTCTGAGTTCTCTTCCTCCGCGGCAACTGTGAATGCCAGAGTGATCAAGGACGAAGACGATGCCACTTCACCGCGCCCTACTTCTGCACGCATCGACACTGCCCCGAGTTCGTCTGCACCGCCGAACAACACCGACGACCTTGCTGCTTCCCCTACTCCTCATGGGAATGTGTAGATGCTCTATGTCTTCAAACCTTTTTGGTCCTTACTGACAAAAGGGGGAGAAGCATATGAGTTTGATAGTCTTCAAGCGGGCCCATATGGGCGGTTGCTTTATGTTTTGCCTAGTGTTTACAACTCTCGTTTTGATACATTTGGTTCTTTGAGTTGTAACACTTAAACTCGATGGTCGTCTGCTACTTATTTGCTATTCTGTGATGCGATGATAAATTCCGCATGTGCGACGATAAATTCCGCACTTAGATCATTTTGCAGACGTCCATTTTTCATTATGCATGTCATTATCTTCACATACTTTTCATGCATGATGAATTGTCATCATAAGTTGAAGAGGATCTCCACAAGTACAACCTGCCATGTGCATTTGCATTCCAAAAGAAAATTACTTATATGCACATCTTTAGGGGGAGCCCTTGCAACTCATGAAGACAATTCCCTATCCTTTACAATTTCACATATTATATTTCCCGTTGAAAACTCAACTAGTTTGTCATCAATCACCAAAAAGGGGGAGATTGTAAGTGCATCTAGTGCCACCCCTAGTTGGTTTTGGAGTATTGACGACAAACCTAGTTGAGGGACTAATGTGTTTGTGAGAATTGCAGGATAACACAGGTAGAAGCCCCTCATTGATTCGGTTTTCCTACCAGAGATGACCCCTAAAAATGTATGAAGACATTGAAGTCAAAGGTGGTATGTGAAGACATTCACATTGAAGACTATGACAAGAGAAGACATCGCGTGAAGACTATGGAGCGCGAAGACTTAGCGGTTTCGTCGTTCTGTGTTTTTATTTGTTGAGTCATAGGAACCACCGTACTGTTAAGTGGGGTCCAAGAGAACCAGTCAGAATGATTGAAGTGATGCTTAACAAAAATCCTATGTCTTCGAGTGAAGACTATGAGAGCAAATCTTGTCCAGAGTTGGATAAGTCAGCTTTGCTTGTAGCCCAAGTAAAGTTGTCGTGTGTGTTTGAAATCTGACCGTTGGAACACGTGTCAGTTCCTTAGTGACCCAGGGTCATTTCGGACAAATTAGGTCGGGTTGCCTAGTGGCTATAAATAGCCCACCCCCTACAACCATAAACGGTTGGCTGCTCAGTGTTAGAGTACGACTTTTGTCGTTTGAGAGCAACCCACCTCGAAGCTTTTGAGAGAGAATTCCTTGAGAGGATAAAGCCCTAACCACCCAGAGCCAAAGAGTGTTAGGCATCACTTAACTCTTCCTGTTTGTGTGATCTGAAGACTGATTACACTTGAGGACTGTGAATCATCCAGCCGGTTAGGCGTCGCGTTCTGAGCATCCAAGAGTCATTGTGGATCGCCGGTGAACGAAGTCTGTGAAGGTTTGGAAGTCTACCTTGAAGACTTACCACAGTGATTGGGCGAGGTCTGTGTGACCTTAGCTCAAGGGGAATACGGTGAGGACTAAGTGTCCTGAGCTGCGGTTCAGGACTAGGTGTCCGGGACTGTGTGTCCTGACGTTTAAATACCTATCCACCCTAACCAGACGTACAACTGTCACCGCAGTTGGAACTGGTCTACCAAACCTTTGTCTTCATCCCGCACACTGGTTCTATCCTTCCCATCTCTTTATTTACAGTTGGCTCTTGTGAAGTCAGTGCCTATTTGCATTATCCATTTGTCTTCACTGTGTACCTGATCTTTACTGCCTAGCTGCTATTAGTCATTGTGCTTTCACTTCATCGAATAACTGACTATGGTCTGCCTAGTGTAGTCTACCTTCCGCTGCATGGTAATAGGTTCATTTCTATCATTTGTCTTCATTACTTCCATGTTTTGAATACTTTCATAAAAATCGCCTATTCACCCCCCCTCTAGTCGATATAACGCATTTTCAAGGCTTCTCTCGAGAGCATAAGTATTACGGTGGGTGAACAAATTACTGTTGAGCAATTGACAGAATTGAGCATAGTTATGAGAATATCTAGGTATGATCATGCATATAGGCATCACGCCCGAGACAAGTAGACCGACTCCTGCCTGCATCTACAACTATTACTCCACACATCGACCGCTATCCATCATGCATCTAGAGTATTAAGTTCAAGAGAACAGAGTAACGCTTTAAGCAAGATGACATGATGTAGAGGGATAAACTCATGCAATATGATATAAACCCCATCTTGTTATCCTCGATGGCAACAATACAATACGTGCCTTGCTGCCCCTACTGTCACTGGGAAAGGACACCGCAAGATTGAACCCAAAGCTAAGCACTTCTCCCATTGCAAGAAAGATCAATCTAGTAGGCCAAACCAAACTGATAATTCGAAGATATTTGCAAAGATAACCAATCATACATAAAAGAATTCAGAGAAGATTCAAATATTGTTCATAGATAAACTTGATCATAAACCCACAATTCATCGGTCTCAACAAACACACCGCAAAAGAAGATTACATCGAATAGATCTCCACAAGAGAGGGGGAGAACTTTGTATTGAGATCCAAAAAGAGAGAAGAAGCCATCTAGCTAATAACTATGGACCCGTAGGTCTGAAGTAAACTACTCACACTTCATCGGAGAGGCTATGGTGTTGATGTAGAAGCCCTCCGTGATCGATACCCCCTTCGACGGAGCTCTGGAAAAGGCCCCAAGACGGGATCTCATGGATACAGAAAGTTACGGCGGTGGAATTAGGGTTTTGGCTCCGTATCTGGTAGTTTGGGGGTACGTAGGTATATATAGGAGGAAGGAGTATGTCAGTGGAGCAACATGGGACCCACGAGGGTGGAGGGCATGCCTGGGGGGGTAGGCGCGCCCCTACCTCGTGCCTTCCTGGTTGATTGCTTGACACAGGGTCCAAGTCCTCTGGGTCATGTTCGTTCCTAAAATCACATTCCCGAAGGTTTCATTCCGTTTGGACTCCGTTTGATATTCTTTTTCTGCAAAACTCTGAAATAGGCAAAAAACAGCAATTCTGGGCTGGGCCTCCGGTTAATAGGTTAGTCCCAAAAATAATATAAAAGTGTATAATAAAGCCCAACAATGTCCCAAACAGGATATAATATAGCATGGAACAATAAAAAAATTATAGATACGTTGGAGACGTATCAAGCATCCCTAAGCTTAATTCCTGCTCATCCTCGAGTAGGTAAATGATAAAAACAAAAAATTTGACGTGGAATGCTACTTGGCATAATTTCAATGTAATTCTCTTAATTGTGGTATGAATATTCATATTCGAAAGATTCAAGACAAAAGTTCAATATTGACATAGAAATAATAATACTTCGAGAATACTAACTAAGCAATTATGTTTCTTCAAAATAACATGGCCAAAGAAAGTTATCCCTACAAAATCATATAGTCTGGCTATGCTCCATCTTCACCACACAAAGTATTCAAATCATGCACAACCCCGATGATAAGCCAAGCAATTGTTTCATACATTTGGTGTTCTCAAACTTTTTCAATCTTCACGCAATACATGAGCGTGAGCCATGGACATAACACTATGTGGAATAGAATTATGGTTGTGGAGAAGACAAAAAGGAGAAGATAGTCTCACATCAACTAGGCATATCAACGGGCTATGGAGATGCCCATTACTAGATATCAATGTGAGTGAGTAGGGATTGCCATGTAACGGATGCACTAGAGCTATGCGTATATGAAAGCTCAACAAAAAGAACTAAGTGGGTGTGCATCCAACTTGCTTGCTGACGAAGACCTAGGGCATTTTGAGGAAGCCCATCGTTGGAATATACAAGACAAGTTCTATAATGAAAAATTCCCGCTAGTATATGAAAGTGATAACATAGAAGACTCTCTATCATGAAGATCATGGTGCTACTTTGAAGCACAGGTGTGGAAAAAAGGATAGTAGTATTGCCCCTTTTTATTTATTTACTATTTTTTGGGCCTTTTCTATTTGGCCTTTCTCTTTTTTTGTGGGGGGGGGACAATACTCTATGAATGATGATCATCACACTTCTATTTGTTTACAACTCAATGATTACAACTCGATACTAGAACAAAGTATGACTCTATATCAATGCCTCCCACGGTATACCGGGATAGCAATGATGCATGAGTGACTTATATGAAAGAATTATGAACGGTGGCTTTGCCACAACTAAAATGTCAACTACATGATCATGCGAAGCAATATGACAATGATGGAGCGTGTCATAGTAAACGGAACGGTGGAAAGTTGCATGGCAATATATCTCGGAATGGCTATGGAAATGCCATGATAGGTAGGTATGGTGGCTGTTTTGAGGAAGGTATATGGTGGGTGTATGATACCGGCGAAAGGTGCACGGTATTAGAGAGGCTAGCAATGGTGGAAGGGTGAGAGTGCGTATAATCCATGGACTCAACATTAGTCATAAAGAACTCACATACTTATTGCAAAAATCTATTAGCTATCGAAGCAAAGTACTACGTGCATGCTCCTAGGGGGATAGATTGGTAGGAAAAGACCATCGCTCATCCCCGACCGCCACTCATAAGGAGGACAATCAATAAATACATCATGCACCGACTTCTTAACATAACGGTTCACCATACGTGCATGCTACGGGAATCACGAACTTCAACACAAGCATTTCTCAAATTCACAACTACTCAATTAGCACGACTCTAATATCACCATCTCCATATCTCAAAACAATTATCAAGTTTCAAACTTCTCATAGTATTCAACACACTCATAAGAAAATTTTATTATTAATCTTGAATGCCTAACATAATTAAAGCAAATTACCATGCTGTTTTGTAGGACTCTCAAAATAATCTAAGTGAAGCATGAGAGAACAATGGTTTCTATAAAACAAGTCTACCAACATGCTCTAAAAGATATAAGTGAAGCACTAGAGCAAAAACTATATAACTCAAAAGATATAAGTGAAGCACTAGAGCAAAAACTATATAACTCAAAAGATATAAGTGAAGCACATAGAGTATTCTAACAATTTCCGTATCATGAGTGTCTCTCTCAAAAAGGTGTGTGCAGTAATGATGATTGTGGAAAACTAAAAAATAAAGACTCAAATAATACAAGATGCTCCAAGCAAAACACATATCATGTGGTAAATAAAAATATAGCTTCAAGTAAAGTTACCGATAGAAGTAGACAAAAGAGGGGGTGCCTTCTGGGGCATCCCCAAGCTTTGGCTTTTAGGTGTCCTTTGATTATAAATTTCTCACTATCATGAGAGAAGCCACTAGTGAAACCTATGGCCCCCGGGTCTACTTTACATCATATAAGTTTCCGATCTATAATTCTAGTTTACTATTTATTTATTTTGCAATCTTTATTTTCCAATCTATACAACAAAAATACCAAAAATATTCATCTTACTATATTTATCAAATCTCACTTTTGCAAGTGGCCGTGAAGGGATTGATAACCCCTTTATCACGTTGGTTGCAAGGTTCTTGATTGTTTGTGCAGGTACTAGGGGATTTGCGTGTAGTCTCCTACTGGATTGATACCTTGGTTCTCAAAAACTGAGGGAAATACTTACGCTACTTTGCTGCATCACCCTTTCCTCTTCAAGGGAAAACCAACACATGCTCAAGAGGTAGCAGGCGTCATCATGTCGGGACTGGCGGATCAGCAGCCACCGACGAGGACTCTATGGTGAAGGCCATGCGTAGGACTGCTGCACGCAACCTCGACTTCGGAGGTACCCCCTCTCGCAAATCTTTTATGTCTTTTATAATTCCAAAGTATCTTCAAATATCACTAGACTTGGGGTGTCACTAGGACGTAATGAGGATGAGATAGATTTTTTCGGTCAAGGCTCTAAAACAAGTGGAGTTCGACCGGCTTATGGTTGCTCCGAAGTTTTCGAGCTTTGTCAACCCTCTCATGTCAGATGAGGAGGATGAGGATGCCGATGCCAATCATGAAGGCAAGCTTCTCTCTCATTTGGTTAAAGACACGACTGAAGTAGACCTTGATGATATTGTACGCGACACTACGCTTTTTGAGCTTGTTGTGTCGGTGCGCAAGAACAAGTCTAACTCAGCAAAGAAAAGAGGGCGCTCTTCTAAGAAGGCAAAGGTCTCTAAACATAAAGTTGGTTCATCATGAGAGGCATGTTCTGGAATAGCAGAGGTTTTGGTGACTTGGCTAAACACAAACACATTGCCGATTGTGTAAAGGATAATACGTTGGACTTTGTGGCTATCACTGAGTCGGGTAAACATGATTTTCCAACACGTGATCTGGACCACTTTTCATGTGGTTTTGATTATGAATAGCATGTCTTACCGCCGACCGGGAGGTCCAGGGGAATATTGCTAGGTATTAACTCTACATACTTACAACTATTGTCCACGTCAAACGGGGAGTATCATATCAAATTCCACCTTCAAAATAAGTCCGACAACTTCATCTGGAGTCTGGTGGCTGTATATGGCGCCGCTCAAGAGGAGTTTAAGTCTGCATTTCTAAAAGTACTTGTTAATACCTGTCGAGACAATCCCCGTCCCATGTTAATCAGGGGGGATTTTAATATCCTTCAATATCAGCAAGAAAAAAAAATGATCGGTTTGACACTAGGTGGCCTTTCCTCTTTAATGTTGTTATTGACAGCCTGGATCTGAGGGAGATCACGATGTTTGGCCGTTAATATACCTGGGCCAATAACCGATCGGTGCCAACCTTTGAAAAACTAGACCGGGTGCTAGTTACCACCGGCTGGGAATATAAATATCCCCTAGCCTCGGTTCGGGCACTAGAAAGAATTGACGCCTTATAGGATCACGCTCCGTTGCTAACCGATTTTGGACAACCAATCCCAAGTTCTAACCGTCACCAGTTTAAATTTGAACTAGGATGGCTCACTAGAGAGGGATTTCATGAGCTGGTTAAGAAGGTGTGGGTGCGCTAGCCTCGCGGTAACACACCCATTCAACGATGGAATAACCGAATCCGCGCCTTGCGTCGATTCCTTCGAGGATGGGCAAGCATACTGCTGGCATTTACAAAAAAGAAAAACTGCGATTTTCTATCTTAATTGATTCCCTTGATAAAATAGCGGAGGTGAGGCCTCTGTCTGCTGTTGAGATTGAGCAAAAAAGCAATCTTAATGAGCAGATTGCCCGCCTACTACGTGACGAAGAGATTAAATGGTACCAACATAGCAAGGCGGATTCGCTGGTGCAAGGTGATGATAATACGAAATACTTTCAAATGCTATCCAATGGAAAACATAGAAAGAAGCGTATATCCGCCCTTGACCAGGAGGAAGGCCGAATAGAGGGGGACATACCACTTAGAAATTTTATCACTAAGTTTTACAAAGACCTTTTTGGGCCTTCAGCTGAAACTAATTTTCAGCTGGACGAATCTGCTACTCATGACATTACTCAAGTTACGGAAGCGGAAAATGAATTCCTAACCTCTCTGTTTTCTGAGGAGGAAATTCGAACTGCAGTGTTTCAGATGGAACACAACAAGGCACCGGGACCGGATGGCTTTCCCGCAGAGTTCTATCAATGCTTTTGGGACGCGATTAAGGCAGACTTGGTTCAGTTGTTTAACCAACTGCATTCTGAGGACCTTGATATTTCTCGTTTAAACTTTGGGGAAATTATCCTATTGCCTAAGATTGAGGAGGCTAGTCGTATTCAACAATATCGGCCAATTTGCCTTCTGAATGTAAGTTTTAATTTTTTTTACGAAGGTAGAGACTAATCGGTTGAACGGTGTAGCTGACCATGTCGTAAAACCCACTCAAACAACATTTATGCAAGGCCGCAACATATTAGATGGAGTGGTTGTCCTGCATGAAACTGTACATGAACTACACCGGAAAAATTTGAATGGTATCATTCTTAAAATTGATTTTGCGAAAGCCTATGGTAAATTTAAGTGGCCCTTCCTGTTGCAAACCTTGTGCATGAAGGGGTTTTCTCAAAAATGGTGTCGCTGGGTAGAGAGCTTTGTCTCTGGAGGTAGTGTGGCCATAAAATTTAACGATGATGTTGGCAACTATTTTCAGACAAGGAAGGTGCTTCGTCAAGGCGACCCCGCATATCCTATTCTGTTTAACATTGTGGCCGACATGCTAGCTACCCTTGTTGAGCGGGCTAAGATGGATGGTCAAATTAGTGGGGTCATTCCACACTTGGTAGAAGATGGTCTATCCATTTTACAATATGCGGATGACACGATACTATTCATGGATCATGATCTAGATAAGGCAAGAAATCTCAAGCTGCTCTTATGTGCTTTTGAGGAACTTTCTGGTCTCAAAATTAATTTTCATAAGAGCGAACTTTTTTGCTTTGGCGATGCTGCAGAATCAGCACCCGAGTATGCTGAGATTTTTGGATGCCATCTCGGGCAATTTCCGATTTGGTATCTGGGTATTCCCATACTCTATCGGCGTTTAACTATCGCCGAGTGGAAACATGTGGAAGAGAGACTTGAGAAATGATTAGCCAGTTGGAAGGCCAAACTCTTGTCTTATAGGGGGCGATTGATCTTGATCAATTCTGTCCTATGTAACATGGTTTTATATATGTTGTCATTCTTCCACCTGCCGAAAGGGGTTCTACAACGTCTAGACTACTTTAGATCCAGATTTTTTTGGCAGTGTGATAACGTAACCAAGAAATATCGACTAGCTAGATGGAGCGTATTATGAAGACCTAAAAGTCAAGGGGGCCTGGGAATCCAAGACCTTGAGATTAAAAACATCGCTCTTCTCAGCAAGTGGGTTTATAAACTACTCACTGAGAATGGAGTATGGTAGGAAATCATTCGCAACAAGTATGTGGGATCCAATGCCATTTCTCAAGTTCATTGGAAACCTGGGGATTCACATTTTTAGAGTGGTGTCATGAAAGCTAATGAATTCTTCTTCCAATTTGGGACCTTCTTGTTTAGGGAAGGTTCTCATGTTCGTTTCTGCGAAGATACCTGTCTAGGGAACGACTCACTAATGATGCAATATCCGAGCTTGTACCGGATTGTCAAACATAAATTTGTCACGACCAAACAAGTCTTAGGATAAGAAAACCCCGATATTTCTTTCTGTAGGGATCTTTTGGGCACTCGTCTGGCAGCATGGAATGAATTACTCACTCGCCTAGAGGACATTCAACTGTCAGATGAGCCAGACACTTTTCGATGGAACTTGCATCAGAATGGAAATTTTTTGGTCAAATCCATGTATGATGCAATGGTTCATTGTGATGTTCCAGTAGATAACAGGAAATTGTGGAAGCTAAAAATTCCTCTAAGAGTGAAGATTTTCCTCTGGTTTCTAAACAAAGGAGTCATCCTAACTAGAGATAATCCGGCACGATGAAACTAGCATGGCTCCAAGACATGTGTCTTTTGCCAACATGATGAGTCTATCAAACACTTATTTTTTGAGTGCAAGTTCGCTTGGGCAGTTTGGGCCATGGTCCAAGTAGCTTCGAATTTATACCCACCACATAGTGGACGGAATATGTTCGGCAACTGGTTGCGGGGTATTGATAAACAATTCTATACACATATTCTTGTGGGAGCGGCGGCCTTATGCTGGACAATGTGGCTTACCAGGAATGATGCCGTTTTTAACAATAAATGTGTCTCATCTCCTATGCAGGTTATTCATGGTTGTACACGATGGCTCCGTACTTGGTCTACCCTGTAGAAGCCAGAGGACGGGGACATTTTTATGATGGCGTCTACACGGCTGGAGCATACTGATACGTCTCCGTCGTATCTATAATTTTTGATTGTTCCATGCCAATATTCTACAACTTTCATATACTTTTGGCAACTTTTTATACTATTTTTGGGACTAACATATTGATCCAGTGCCCAGTGCCAGTTCCTGTTTGTTGCATGTTTTTTGTTTCGCAGAATATCCATATCAAACAGAGTCCAAACGGGATAAAAATTGATGGAGATTTTTTTGGAATATATATTATTTTTGGGAAGAAAAATCCACGCGAGACGGTGCCCGAGGTGGCCACGAGGCAGGGGGCGCGCCTGCCCCCCTGGGCGCGCCCCTGACCCTCATGGGCCACCCGTAAGGCGGTTGATGCCCTTCTTTTGCCGCAAGAAAGCTAATATCTGGATAGAGATCATGTTAAAATTTCAGCCCAATCGGAGTTACGGATCTCCGGGAATATAAGAAACGGTGAAAGGGAAGAATCTGAGAACGCAGAAACAGAGAGAGACAGAGACAGATCCAATCTCGGAGGGGCTCTCGCCCCTCCTGTGCCATGGAGGCCATGGACCAGATGGGAAACCCTTCTCCCATCTAGGGAGGAGGTCAAGGAAGAAGAAGAAGTAGGGGGGCTCTCCCCCCCTCGCTTCCGGTGGCACCGGAGTGCCACCGGGGGCCATCATCATCACCGCGATCTACACCAACACCTCCGCCATCTTCACCAACATATCCATCACCTTCCCCCTCTATCTACAGTGGTCCACTCTCCCGCAACCCGCTATACCCTCTACTTGAACATGGTGCTTTATGCTTCATATTATTATCCAATGATGTGTTGCCATCCTATGATGTCTGAGTAGATTTTCATTGTCCTATCGGTGGTTGATGAATTGCTATGATTGATTTAATTTGCTTGTGGTTATGTTGCTGTCCTTTGGTGCCCATCATATGATTGCGCGCATGGATCACACCCTAGGGTTAGTTGTATGTTGATAGGTCTATGTATTGGAGGGCAAGAGTGATAGAAGCTTCAACCTAGCATAGAAATTGATGCATACGGGATTGAAGGGGGACCAATATATCTTAATGCTATGGTTGGGTTTTACCTTAATGAACTTTAGTAGTTGTGGATGCTTGCTAATGGTTCCAATCATAAGTGCATAGAATTCCAAGTAAGGGATGACATGCTAGCAGTGGCCTCTCCCACATAATACTTGCTATCGGTCTAGTAAAGTAGTCAATTGCTTAGGGGCAATTTCGCAACTCCTACCACCACTTTTCCACACTCGCTATATTTACTTTATTGTTTCTTAATCTAAACAGACCCTACTTTTTATTTATGTAATCTTTATTATCTTGCAAATCTATCCAACAACACCTACAAAGTACTTCTAGCTTCATACTTGTTCTAGGTAAAGCGAACGTCAAGCGTGCGTAGAGTTGTATCGGTGGTTGATAGAACTTGAGGGAATATTTGTTCTACCTTTAGCTCCTCGTTGGTTTCAACACTCTTACTTATCGAAAACTATTGCGATCCCCTATACTTGTGGGTTATCAAGACCTTTTTCTGGCACCATTGCCGGGGAGCAATAGCGTGGGGTGAATATTCTCGTGTGTGCTTGTTTGCTTTATCACTAAGTAATTTTTATTTGCTGTTCTTAGTTGTTTTCTATCTTTAGTTATGGGTAGGAAACGCAAAATACCATAAAAATTAGTTGTGCCTACTAAACCAATGGTTGAAGAACCACTCAAAATCTATCACACTGCTGAAGCTTATTACTTGGATCATCTTTGATCCCTATGTGCTCGTGCTGAAACTCCAACTAGCTTAGTTGAGGGAAAATCTTTAGATGAGCATGCTTGTTATGTGCGACACCGAATATCTAAAAAAGGGAAACTTTTACTGGATCAAATTCATCGTTTGCAATGCTATGCTTGGAATTTATGTGAAATATATGATTATACTTGTTGTTCTGAAGACCCTAAGAAACACCTTCCCTACCAATGTTTGTTCAATGATAATGGAATCGTATCTTCTTATGCTAAGGGTGTTTATAATTACTATGATGCTCAACAAATTGAAGAATTTGTTGCTTTTAAGGGTGCTTACGAAATTGCTTCTTTGATTGAAAAGTATGATGCTACTCTTTACAAATCTGAAATTTTTGCCATACTTAAATATTGCTATGATAATTATGCTTCTAATGCCTATGTTGAACCATATATTGAGGACTACTCCGCTGTCCAAGATGAGACTAATATTTTGCAGGAGTCTATGGAAGAAGAAATTGATGAAACTGTGAGCTCATTGGATGAAAAAGATGAGGAGGGGAGCGAAGAACAAAAGGAGGAAGAGCAGATTAGCTACCCGTGCCCACCTTCTAATGAGAGTAACTCTTCAACTCATACATTGTTTAATTTCCCTTCGTGCTTACAGAAGGATGATTTCTATGATGACTATTATGATCCCGTTGATTCTCTTGAAATATCCCTTTTTGATGATGCTTGTGGCCAAGATGCCAATATGAATTATGCTTATGGAGATGAACTTGCTATAGTTCCTTATGTTAAACATGAAATTGTTCTTATTGCACCCACGCATGATAGTCCTATTATCTTTTTGAATTCTCCCGACTACACTATATCGGAGAAGTTTGCACTTATTAAGGATTATATTGATGGGTTGCCTTTTACCGTTGCACATGATGATTTTGATGAATATAATATGCATGTGCTTGCTGCTCCTACTTGCAATTATTATGAGAGAGGAACTATATCTCCACCTCTCTATGTTTCCAATATGATAAAATTGCAAGAAATTGTTTATACTATGCATTGGCCTTTACTTTGTGTGCATGAATTGTTCTTTTATGACATGTTGATGCATAGGAAGAGAGTTAGACTTCGTCATTACATGATATATGTTACCTTGTGCTCACTACTAAATTACAAATCATTATTAATTAGAATTGGCTTTGATATACCTTGGGATCCGGGTGGATCCATTACTTGAGCACTATATGCCTAGCTTAATGGCTTTAAAGAAAGCGCTGCCAGGGAGACAACCCGGAAGTTTTAGAGAGTCATTTATTTATGTTGAGTGCTTTCATATAGTTTAAAAACAACAAAAATAAAGAGGGGAACCCAAAACTTTTTCAAAAAGGAAAGCGAAAGTGAGAAAGACAAGCATTGTTGAAGTGGGAGCTAGCCTTGAACTTTGTTCATGCTCACGGAAACTTTGTGAATCTTGATTACAGAAACTTTTCAATAAAAATAATTATCCCCTTGTACAATTCCATTGTATTATAAAAATAATGTGCCAAGGTTTGCCTTTAGGATGTTTACATTTGCTTGATGGTTTGTACGGTGCAGGACAGAAACTTTGGCTGTAGTGCGTGATTTTACATTTTTTGCTGGAATGTCAAATGGTTCTGATTCTTTTTGCACTGTCTTCCTATACAAATTTTTTATTTTTCCTAATTTTGGTAGAATGTTTCAAGTATCAGAAGTATGGTGAATGTTCAGATTATTACAGACTGTTCTGTTTTAGACAGATTCTGTTTTTGATGCATAGTTTGCTTGTTTTGATGAAACTATCAATTTATATTAGTGGATTAAGCCATGAAAAAGTTATATTAAAGTATAAAAAATTCAAAAACAAAATATGAATTGGTTTTCAACAGTACTTAGAGTAGTGATTTGCTTTATTATACTAAAGGATCTTACCGAGTTTTCTGTTGAAGTTTTGTGTGGATGAAGTGTTCGATGATCGAGAAGGTCTCGATGTGAGAAGAAGGAAGAGAGGCAAGAACTCAAGCTTGGGGATGCCTGAGGCACCCCAAGTAAACATTCAAGGAGACTCAAGCGTCTAAGCTTGGGGATGCCCTGGAAGGCATCCCCTCTTTCTTCAACAAGTATCGGTATGTTTTCAGATTCGTTTCGTTCATGCGATATGTGCAATCTTGGAGCGTCTTTTGCATTTAGTTTTCATTTTTCTTTTATGCACCATGCTGGTATGAGATGTCCTTGGTTGATTTATAGAATGCTCTATGCACTTCACTTATATCTTTTGAGTATGGCTTTATAGAATGCTTCATGTGCTTCACTTATATCATTTGAAGTTTGGATTGCCTGTTTCTCTTTACATAGACAACCGCCATTTGTAGAATGCTCTTTTGCTTCACTTAGATTTGTTAGAGCGTGGGCATACCTTTTGTAGAAAGAATTAAACTCTCTTGCTTCACTTATATCTATTTAAAGAGATGACAGGAATTGGTCATTCACATGGTTAGTCATAAAATCCTACATGAAACTTGTAGATCACTGAATATGATATGTTTGATTCCTTGCAATAGTTTTGCGATATAAAGATGATGATATTAGAGTCATGCTAGTGGGTAGTTGTGGATTAGTAGAAATACTTGTGTTGAGGTTTGTGATTCCCGTAGCATGCACGTATGGTGAACCGTTATGTAACGAAGTCGGAGCATGGTTTATTTATTGATTGTCTTCCTTATGAGTGGCGGTCGGGGACGAGCGATGGTCTTTTCCTACCAATCTATCCCCCTAGGAGCATGCACGTAGTACTTTGTTTCGATGACTAATAGATTTTTGCAATAAGTATGTGAGTTCTTTATGACTAATGTTGAGTCCATGGATTATACACACTCTCACCCTTCCACCATTGCTAGCCTCTCTAATACCGCGCAACTTTCGCCGGTACCATAAACCCACCATATATCTTCCTCAAAACAGCCACCATACCTACCTCTCATGGCATTTCCATAGCCATTCCGAGATATATTGCCATGCAACTTCCATCATCATCATATACAAGACTTGAGCATTCATTGTCATATTGCTTTGCATGATCGTAAGATAGCTAGCATGATGTTTTCATGGCTTGTCCGTTTGTTGATGTCATCGCTACGCTAGATCATTGCACATCCCGGTACACCGCCGGAGACATCCATATACAGTCATAATTTGTTCTAGACATTGAGTTGTAATATTGAGTTGTAAGTAAATAAAAGTGTGATGATCATCATTATTAGAGCATTGCCCCAGTGAGGAAAGGATGATGGAGACTATGATTCCCCCATAAGTCGGGATGAGACTCCGGACTTTACAAAAAAATAAAAGAGGCCAAAGAAGCCCAAGTAAGAAAAAAGGCCAAAGAAGCCCACCAAAAAATAAAAACAAAAAAAATAAAAAAAATGAGAGAAAAAGAGAGAAGGGGCAGTGCTACTATCCTTTTTCCACACTTGTGCTTCAAAGTAGCACCATGTTCTTCATATAGAGAGTCTCTTGAGTTATCACTTTCATATACTAGTGGGAATTTTCATTATAGAACTTGGCTTGTATATTCCGATGATGGGCTTCCTCAAATGCCCGAGGTCTTCATGAGCAAGCAAGTTGGATGCACACCCACTTAGTTTCAGTTGGAGCTTTCATACACTTATAGCTCTAGTACATCCGTTGCATGGCAATCCCTACTCACTCACATTAATATCTATTGATGGGCATCTCCATAGCCCGTTGATACGCCTAGTTGATGTGAGACTATCTTCTCCTTTTTGTCTTCTCCACCATCATATTCTATTCCACCTATAGTGCTATGTCCATGGCTCACGCTCATGTATTGCGTGAAAGTTGAAAAGGTTTGAGAACGTCAAAAGTATGAAACAATTGCTTGGCTTGTCATCGGGGTTGTGCATGATGTGAATATTTTGTGTGGTGAAGATGGAGCATAGCCAGACTATATGATTTTGTAGGGATAACTTTCTTTGGCCATGTTATTTTGAAAAGACATGATTGCTTTATTAGTAGGCTTGAAGTATTATTGTTTTTATGTCAAATGATAGACTATTGCTTTGAATAACTCGTATCTTAATATTCATGCCATGATTAGATATGTGATCAAGATTATGCTAGGTAGCATTCCACATAAAAATTTATCTTTTTATCATTTACCTACTCGAGGGCGAGCAGGAATTAAGCTTGGGGATGCTGATACGTCTCCGTCGTATCTATAATTTTTGATTGTTCCATGCCAATATTCTACAACTTTCATATACTTTTGGCAACTTTTTATACTATTTTTGGGACTAACATATTGATCCAATGCCCAGTGTGAGTTCTTGTTTGTTGCATGTTTTTTGTTTCCAAGAATATCCATATCAAACGGAGTCCAAACAGGATAAAAACCGACGGAGATTTTTTTGGAATATATATGATTTTTGGGAAGAAAAATCCACACGAGACGGTGCCCGAGGTGGCCACGGGGCAGGGGGCGCTCCCCTAACCCTCGTGGGCCACTCGTAAGGCGGTTGATGCCCTTCTTTCTCCGCAAGAAAGCTAATATCCGGATATAGATCGTGTTAAAATTTCAGCCCAATCGGAGTTACGGATCTCCGGGAATATAAGAAACGGTGAAAGGGAAGAATCTGAGAACGCAGAAACAGAGAGAGACAGAGAGACAGATCCAATCTCGGAAGGGCTCTCGCCCCTCCCGTGCCATGGAGGCCATGGACTAGAGGGGAAACCCTTCTCCCATCTAGGGAGGAGGTCAAGGAAGAAGAAGAAGGAGGGGGGCTCTCTCCCCCTCGCTTCCGGTGGCACCAGAGTGCCACCGGGGGCCATCATCATCACCGCGATCTACACCAACACCTCCGCCATCTTCACCAACATCTCCATCACCTTCCCCCTCTATCTACAACGGTCCACTCTCCCGCAACCCGCTGTACCCTCTACTTGAACATGGTGCTTTATGCTTCATATTATTATCCAATGATGTGTTGCCATCCTATGATGTTTGAGTAAATTTTCGTTGTCCTATCGGTGGTTGATGAATTGCTATGGTTGATTTAATTTGCTTGTGGTTATGTTGCTGTCCTTTGGTGCCCATCATATGATTGCGCGCGTGGATCACACCCTAAGGTTAGTTGTATGTTGATAGGACTATGTATTGGAGGGCAAGAGTGACAGAAGCTTCAACCTAGCATAGAAATTGATGCATATGGGATTGAAGGGGGACCAATATATCTTAATGCTATGGTTGGGTTTTACCTTAATGAACGTTAGTAGTTGCGGATGCTTGCTAATAGTTCCAATCATAAGTGCATAGAATTCCAAGTCAGGGATGACATGCTAGCAGTGGCCTCTCCCACATAATACTTGCTATCGGTCTAGTAAAGTAGTCAATTGCTTAGGGGCAATTTCGCAACTCCTACCACCACTTTTCCACACTCGCTATATTTACTTTATTGTTTCTTAATCTAAACAGCCCCTACTTTTTATTTACGTAATCTTTATTATCTTGCAAATCTATCCAACAACACCTACAATGTACTTCTAGCTTCATACTTGTTCTAGGTAAAGCGAACATCAAGTGTGCGTAGAGTTGTATCGGTGGTCGATAGAACTTGAGGGAATATTTGTTCTACCTTTAGCTCCTCGTTGGGTTCGACACTCTTACTTATCGAAAATTGTTGTGACCCCCTATACTTGTGGGTTATCATGTACAACCAGGGAGGTTTCCTACCCCCATGGATGGCGGTGTGATTTATGGATAGGATCTACCGCTCCTTAGGCTGGACACGATTTATTGCTTGGCATTGTATCGAGTTATTATTTTTAGGGTGCTCTGGACTTTTTGGCTATGTGCATCTAGCTATCCAGAGGCCGGACTTTCTTTCGATACGATTATATCACCTCGATATATCTATTCAATGAAAAGTCCTTTATCGAAAAAAACAAGTGGAGTCAATGGAGAGGAGGATGTGTTACTGAAGTTTCCTCCCTTTAGGCAGAGGTACGCCCAACGTTGGAGCGGTGTGGAGGCACAGTGCTCCCCAAGAAGCACTAGGGCCACCATATTCTCCTCATGCTCTCGCGCACTGCAAGATGCCGTGATTCCACTAGTGGTGCCCTTGCAGGCGGTGATCGAACCTTTACAAACAAGATTGGGGCTCTCTTCATAACTTAATTGGAGCACTCAACACCACCATGAAGCTTCACCGCAATGGATTGTGGCTTCGAGGTGACCTCTTTCGTCTAGGGTGCCCAAACACCCAAGAGTTTGGAAGGGATTAGTAGGGGAATCAAATATCTCTTGGTGGAAATGTAGATTGAGGTCTTCTCCTCCAAACCCTAGAGCAACAATAAGATTTGTTGGCTAAGGAGAGAAATAGGGCAAAAATAAGCTTTAGGGCAACGATGAAGCTTGGAGGATAAGAGGTGAGTCTTCTTGGGGAAGAAGACTCCATAGAGGGGACAAATGTGACAACCTGATCCCGGCAGGGGCCCTGAATCTAGGTGCTTCATGTGTGAGTCCCTAGATCAATTGATGGCACGCACAGTTCACGATGAAATACAAGAAATAATATGTGTGAAAGTATTACATCACAGATCCAGACTTAAATACAATACATACATGCTAGCTCAAGGCTAGCTTGATACATTATGTAGCGGAAATACAATAATATATTGTGGCATCCATCAACTCACATGTATCACTTAAGTATAGCATTGTAACCCTACTTTGTATCTCTTCTTTGATTAGGAAATCCCGCAACATGATACATTGCGGCAACAAGGGTTAATAGATTGAATGTATTAGCAAGCTACACCTAATAACAACATATCCTCCAATGTAACGAATGAGTAAATGAGTCTCCAACTTGTTGTGTGACAAACCCTTTTCCAAATCCAAACCAACTGTTCTGTCAAGCCATGCTGAAGAAGGCATGTCTACCATTCCTAGCTATTGATCAGAATCACCCCGATTCTCAAAGATGATAAGGGTTTTGTTTTTCGAGCGCGCTCTGTTAACAATGCAACACCGGGGACTCCAGAGCGCATCTATCGTCGATGCATATCACTCAAAAAGGAAAAGTCCTGGAGTGCAAGTGCGCACTCTATCACTGGTGCATTCAATGGGGACTGCAAAGTGCAACTACCAATGACGCATTCACCTGTTGTCAAGTCCCGAGCCTACACTACGTCATAGACTCAACATTCAGGGTAAACATGTGGCTAACCTATTCCAGGTTCAACATAGTATGACAACAAAACGAAGCATAAGAAGTTTTATTAGAAATGCAACTTGCTTGGTAATCGATAAAGTTCTTCACATAAACAAATCTTGGTAGTCGGTGAAGTTCTTCACACACACAATCTTGAAAAGGATACTCTTCGCTCTCCAAACAATATATCATAAGTAAAGAGCAATCATAACAAGCCATACAATACAATCAAACATACAACAAGTGTTGTGCATGGTGTTAGTGTCATTGTGTTGTGAGATCATGTGTCAGAGTTAACTCATAATAGTTTGAAAAACAACATAGTGGTTGTCACTTGGAATACATGTGACATAAGGGTTCACATGCAAGTTTCATAGTAAAGGTTTCATCACATAAGGAGTATGTAATGTCAAGTTGTGGTTGCCAGATCCAATTAGAAGAATTTTAACAACAGGTGTCATGGTCTACGAATCTTGGATATCCAAGTTCATGTTCAAGTTTGAATGACAATTCAAACTTGTTGACCTTTCATGAGCTTGAATACACTAAGTGTCTAGAATAATAACTTGGTCTGGCTTCCAATTCAATTTCAATTTGAATTAGGCTTCATCTTATTTGAGTTCAAAATGATATTTGAATTTGAATTCAAATTAAGTTTGAAATAGTGATGCTAATTCAAGTCCAAGGTATCTCACAATTGACTAATATTGGTTCATGAATTCATTTGAATTAGCTTTCATTTAATTTGGATTAATTAAATGACTTCTAGGTTTCCTTTAGGTATAACTAAATTCAATTTATTTTGTTATTCTCTCTAAAGTCAAATACAAAACCAATATAATTGCTAAGGTTCATTTATTTAATTCAAGCTCAAACTAAAGTCAACTATAAATCCAAAATAATTTTCTACGTGTAAATAGTTTTTAAGTTTATCTAAGTTTGAATTTAATTTAATTTAACCTAAATTCAATTGTCACTCCAAACTAATTACTAAGTTTAATTGAATTCATTAAACCATATTGAATAGTTTTATTCAAATTAAACCTAGGGTTTCAAGGTTATTACCAAACTAAGTTGGAATTTAATTCAAATTAAATTCCCCTAAAGTTAAATAATAATCCAAAAATATTTACTAAAGTTCATTTCTGGTTTCTGAAACTTGATGCAAAATAATTATCCTAATAAACATTTTTATTCAAGGTTAAACCTGTTGGGGAGCGTAGTAATTTCAAAAAAAATTCCTACGCACACGCAAGATCATGGTGATGCATAGAAACGAGAGGGGAGAGTGTCGTCCACGTACCCTCGTAGACCATAAGCGGAAGCGTTATGAGAACGCGGTTGATGTATTCATACGTCTTCACGATCCGACCGATCCAACTACCGAACGTACGGCACCTCCGAGTTCAGCACACGTTCAGCTCGGTGACGTTCCACGAACTCCAATCCAGCAGAGCTTCGAGGGAGAGTTCCGTCAGCACGACGACGTGATGACGGTGATGATGATGCTACCGACGCAGGGCTTCTCCTAAGCACCGCTACGATATGACCGAGGTGGATTACGGTGGAGGGGGCACCGCACACGGCTAAAAGATCAACTGATCAACTTGTGTGTCTTAGGGTGCCCCCTGCCCCCGTATATAAAGGAGAAAGGGGGAGGCCGGCCGGCCCTAGCAGGGCGCGCCAGGAGGAGGAGTCCTCCTCCTAGTGGGAGTAGGACTCCCCTTTCCTAGTCCCACTAGGAGGGGGAAGGAAGGAGTGGGAGAGGGGAAAGGCAAGGGGGGCGTCGCCCCCCCCTTCCTTTTCCTATTCGGACTCAAGGGGAGGGGCGCCGGCCCTGCCCTGGCCGACCCCTCTCTCTCTCTCCACTAGGGCCCAACAAGGCCCATTAACCCCGAGGGGTTCCGGTAACCCTCCCGGCACTCCGGTAAATTCCCGATTTCACCCGGAAACATTCCGATGTCCAAATGTAGGCTTCCAATATAAAAATCTTTATCTCTCGACCATTTCGAGACTCCTCATCATGTCCGTGATTATATCCGGGACTCTGAACTAACTTTGGTACATCAAAACACATAAACTCATATTACCGATCGTCACCGAACTTTAAGCGTGCGGACCCTACGGGTCCGAGAACTATGTAGACATGACCGAGACTCGTCTTCGGTGAATAACCAATAGCGGAACCTGGATGCTCATATTGGTTCCTACATATTATAGAAGATCTTTATCGGTCAAACCGCATAACAACATACGTTGTTCCCTTTGTCATCGGTGTGTTACTTGCCTGAGATTTGATCGCCGGTATCCTCATACCTAGTTCAATCTCGTTACCGGCAAGTCTCTTTACTCGTTCCGTAATGCATCATTCCACAACTAACTCATTAGTCACAATGCTTGCAAGGCGTATAGTGATGTGCATTACCGAGAGGGCCTAGAGATACCTCTCCGACAATCGGAGTAACAAATCCTAATCTCGATCTATGCCAACTCAACAAGTACCATCGGAGACACCTGTAGAGCACCTTCATAATCACCCAGTTATGTTGTGATGTTTGGTAGCACACAAAGTGTTCCTCCGGTACTCGGGAGTTACATAATCTCATAGTCATAGGAACATGTATAAGTCATGAAGAAAGCAATAGCAACAAACTAAATGATCATCGTGCGAAGCTAACGGATGGGTGAAATCCATCACATAATTCTCTAATGATGTGATCTCGTTAATCAAATGACAACTCATGTCTATGGTTAGGAAACATAACCATCATTGATTCAACGAGCTAGTCAAGTAGAGGCAAACTAGTGACACTCTGTTTGTCTATGTATTCACACATGTACTAAGTTTCCGGTTAATACAATTCTAGCATGAATAATAAACATTTATCATGATATAAGGAAATATAAATAACAACTTTATTATTGCCTCTAGGGCATATTTCCTTCAGTCTCCCACTTGCACTAGAGTCAATATTCTAGATTACATTGTAATGATTATAACGCCCATGGAGTCTTGGTGCTGATCATGTTTTGCTCGTGAGAGAGGCTTAGTCAATGGGTCTGCAACATTCAGATCCGTACGTATCTTGCAAATCTCTATGTCTCCCTCCTTGACTTGATCGTGGATGGAATTGAAGCATCTCTTTATGTGCTTGGTTCTTTTGTGAAATCTGAATTCCTTTGCCAAGGCAATTGCACCAGTATTGTCAAAAAATATTTTCATTGGACCCGATGCACTAGGTATGACACCTAGATCGGATATGAACTCCTTCATCTAGACTACTTCATTTGCTGCTTCCGAAGCAGCTATGTACTCTGCTTCACACGTAGATCCCGCCACGACGCTTTTCTTAGAACTGCACCAACTGACAGCTCCACCGTTCAATAAAAATACATATCCGGTTTGTGACTTAGAGTCATCCGGATCAGTGTCAAAGCTTGCATCGATGTAACAATTTACGATGAGCTCTTTGTCACCTCCATAAGCAAGAACCATATCTTTAGTCTTTTTCAGGTATTTCAGGATGTTCTTGACCGCTGTCCAGTGATCCACTCCTGGATTACTTTGGTACCTACCTGCTAAACTAATAGCAAGGCACACTCAGGTCTGGTACACAGCATTGCATACATGATAGAGCCTATGGCTGAAGCATAGGGAACATCTTTCATTTTCTCTCTATCTTCTGAAGTGGTCGGGCATTGAGTCTGACTCAACTTCACACCTTGTAACACAGGCAAGAACCCTTTCTTTGCTTGATCCATTTTGAACTTCTTTAAAACTTTATCAAGGTATGTGCTTTGTGAAAGTACAATTAGGTGTCTTGATCTATCTCTATAGATTTTGATGCCCAATATATAAGCAGCTTCATCGAGGTCTTTCATTGAAAAACTCTTATTCAAGTATCCTTTTATGCTATCCAGAAATTCTATATCATTTCTAATCAGCAATATGTCATCCACATATAATATTAGAAATGCTACAGA
This sequence comes from Triticum urartu, assembly GCF_003073215.2. Taxonomy (NCBI): domain Eukaryota; kingdom Viridiplantae; phylum Streptophyta; class Magnoliopsida; order Poales; family Poaceae; genus Triticum; species Triticum urartu. Next base: position 268,688,749 of record NC_053028.1, read on the forward strand.
GCTCCCACTCACTTTCTTGTAAATACAGGCTTCTCCCAAAGTCTGTATAAAACCATATGCTTTGATCAACTCATCAAAGCGTATATTCCAACTCCGAGATGCTTGCACCAGTCCATAGATGGATCGCTGGAGTTTGCACACTTTGTTAGCACCCTTTGGATCGATAAAACCTTCAGGTTGCATCATATATAACTCTTCTTCCAGAGATCCATTCAGGAATGCAGTCTTTACATCCATTTGCCAAATTTCATAATCATAAAATGCGGCAATTGCTAACATGATTCGGACAGACTTAAGCATCGCTACGGGTGAGAAGGTCTCATCGTAGTCAACTCCTTGAACTTGTCGAAAACCTTTCACAACAAGTCGAGCTTTGTAGAAAGTAACATTACCGTCAGCGTCAGTCTTCTTCTTGAAGATCCATTTATTCTCGATGGCTTGCCGATCATCGGGCAAGTCAACCAAAGTCCACACTTTGTTCTCATACATGGATCCCATCTCAGATTTCATGGCCTCGAGCTATTTTGCGGAATCTGGGCTCATCATCACTTCCTCATAGTTCGTAGGTTCCTCATGGTCAAGTAACATGACCTCCAGAATAGGATTACCGTACCACTCTGGTGCGGATCTTACTCTGGTTGACCTACGAGGTTCGGTAGTAACTTGATCAGAAGTTTCATGATCATCATCATTAGCTTCTTCACTTACTGGTGTAGGAATCACTGGAACTGATTTTAGTGACGAACTACTTTCCAATAAGGGAGAAGGTACAATTACCTCGTCAAGTTCTACTTTCCTCCCACTCACTTCTTTCGGGAGAAACTCCTTCTCTAGAAAGGATCCATTCTTAGCAACGAATGTTTTGCCTTCGGATCTGTGATAGAAGGTGTACCCAACAGTCTCCTTTGGGTATCCTATGAAGACACATTTCTCCGATTTGGGTTCGAGCTTATTAGGTTGAAGCTTTTTCACATAAGCATCACAGCCCCAAACTTTAAGAAACGACAACTTTGGTTTCTTCCCAAACCACAGTTCATAAGGCGTCGTCTCAACGGATTTAGATGGTGCCCTATTTAACGTGAATGCAACCGTCTCTAAAGCATAACCCCAAAATGATAGCGGTAAATCAGTAAGAGACATCACAGATCGTACCATATCTAGTAAAGTATGATTACGACATTCAGACACACCATTACGCCGTGGTGTTCTGGGTGGCGTGAGTTGCAAAACTATTCCGCATTGTTTCAAATGAAAACCAAACTCCTAACTCAAATATTATCCTCCACGATCAGATCGTAGAAACTTTATTTTCTTGTTACGATGATTTTCCACTTCACTCTGGAATTCTTTGAACTTTTCAAATGTTTCAGACTTATGTTTCATCAAGTAGATATACCCATATCTGCTCAAATCGTCTGTGAAGGTGAGAAAATAACGATACCCGCCGCGAGACTCAACATTCATCGGACCACATACATCAGTATGTATGATTTCCAACAAATCTGTTGCTCGCTCCATAGTTCCAGAGAACGACGTTTTAGTTATCTTGCCCGTGAGGCATGGTTCGCAAGTACCAAGTGATTCCAAAAGTCCATCAGAATGGAGTCTCTTCATGCGCTTTACACCAATATGACCTAAACGGCAATGCCACAAATAAGTTGCACCATCATTATCAACTCTGCATCTTTTGGCTTCAATATTATGAATATGTGTATCACTACTATCGATATTCATCAAAAATAGACCACTCTTCAAGGGTGCATGACCATAAAAGATATTACTCATATAAATAGAACAAACATTATTCTCATATTTAAATGAATAACCGTCTCGCATCAAACAAGATCTAGATATAATGTTCATGCTCAACGTTGGCACCAAATAACAATTATTTAGGTCTAAAACCAATTCCGAAGGTAGATGTAGAGGTAGCGTGCCGATCGCGATCACATCGACTTTGGAACCATTTCCCACGCGCATCGTCACCTCGTCGTTAGCCAATCTTCGCTTAATCCATATCCCCTATTTCGAGTTGCAAATATTAGCAACAGAACCAGTATCAAATACCCAGGTGCTACTACGAGCATTAGTAAGGTACACATCAATAACATGTATATCACATATACCTTTGTTCACCTTGCCATCCTTCTTATCCGCCAAATACTTGGGGCAGTTCTGCTTCCAGTGATCAGTCCCTTTGCAGTAGAAGCACTCCGTTTTAGGTTTAGGTCCAGACTTGGGTTTCTTCACTTTAGCAGCAACTTGCTTGCCATTCTTCTTGAAGTTCTCCTTCTTCCCTTTACCCTTTTTCTTGAAACTGGTGGTCTTGTTGACCATCAACACTTGATGCTCCTTCTTGATTTCTACCTCCCCAGCCTTTAGCATTGCGAAGAGCTCGGGAATCGTCTTATCCATCCCTTGCATATTATAGTTCATCACAAAGCTCTTTTAGCTTGGTGGCAGTGATTGAAGAATTCTGTCAATGACACTATCATCCGGAAGATTAACTCCCAGTTGAATCAAGTGATTGTTATACCCAAACATTTTGAGTATATGCTCACTGACAGAACTATTCTCTTCCATCTTGCAGCTGTAGAACTTATTGGAGACTTCATATCTCTCAATCCGGGCATTTGCTTGAAATATTAACTTCAACTCCTGGAACATCTCATATGCTCCATGACGTTCAAAACGTTGTTGAAGTCCTGGTTCTAAGCCATAAAGCATGGCACACTGAACTATCGAGTAGTCATCAGCTTTGCTCTGCCAGACATTCATAACATCTGGCGTTGCTCCTGCAACGGGTTTGGCACCTAGCGGTGCTTCCAGGACGCAATTCTTCTGTGCAGCAATGAGGATAATCCTCAAGTTACGGACACAGTCCGTGTAATTGCTACCATCATCTTTCAACTTTGCTTTCTCAAGGAACGCATTAAAATTCAACAGAACAACAGCACGGGCCATCTATCTACAACAACATAGACATGCAAAATACTATCAGGTACTAAGCTCATGATAAATTAAAGTTCAATTAATCATATTACTTAAGAACTCCCACTTAGACAGACATCCCTCTAGTCATCTAAGTGATCACGTGATCCATATCAACTAAACCATGTCCGATCATCACGTGAGATGGAGTAGTTTTCAATGGTGAACATCACTATGTTGATCATATCTACTATATGATTCACGCTCGACCTTTTGGTCTCAGTGTTCCGAGGCCATATTTGCATACGCTAGGCTCGTCAAGTTTAACCCGAGTATTCTATGTGTGCAAAACTGGCTTGCACCCGTTGTATGTGAACGTAGAGCTTATCACACCCGATCATCACGTGGTGTCTCGGCACGACGAACTTTCACAACGGTGCATACTCAGTGAGAACACTTATACCTTGAAATTTAGTGAGAGATCATCTTATAATGCTACCATCGATCTAAGCAAAATAAGATGCATAAAAGATAAACATCACATGCAATCAATATAAGTGATATGATATGGCCATCATCATCTTGTGCATGTGATCTCCATCTCCAAAGCACCGTCATGATCACCATCGTCACCGGCTTGACACCTTGATCATCGAAGCATCGTTGTCGTCACGCCAACTATTGCCTCCACGACCATCGCTACCGCTTAGTGATAAAGTAAAGCAAATACATGGCGATTGCATTTCATACAATAAAGCGACAACCATATGGCTCCTGCCAGTTGCCGATAACTGTGTTACAAAACATGACATCTCATACAATAAAATTTAGCATCATTTCTTGACCATATCACATCACAACATGCCCTACAAAACAAGTTAGACGTCCTCTACTTTGTTGTTGCAAGTTTTACGTGGCTGCTACGGGCTGAGCAAGAACCGTTCTTACCTACGCATGAAAAACCACAACGCGGTATAGTGATTGCTTTTTGATCTTCAGAAAGAACCCTGTTCATTGAATCTGATTCAACTAAAGCTGGAGAAACAGACACCCACTAGCCACATGTGTGCGAAGTACGTCGGTAGAACCAGTCTCGTGTAAGCGTACGCGTAATGTCGGCCTGGGCCGCTTAATCCAACAATGCCGCTGAATCAAGAATCAAGTAGTGACGACAAGCAATATGTATATACCCACACCCCAACTCCTTTGTGTTCTACTCGTGCATATAACATCTACGCATAAACCTGGCTCGGATGCCACTGTTACGGAACGTGGTAATTTCAAAAAAATTCCTACGCACACGCAAGATCATGGTGATGCATAGCAACGAGAAGGGAGAGTGTCGTCCATGCACCCTCATAGACCGTAAGCGGAAGCGTTATGCGAACGCGGTTGATGTAGTCGTACGTCTTCACGATCCGACCGATCCAAGTACCGAACGTACGACACCTCCAAGTTCAGCACACGTTCAGCTCGGTGATGTCCCACGAACTCCGATCCAGCAAAGCTTCGAGGGAGAGTTCCATCAGCACGACGGCGTGATGACGGTGATGATGATGCTACCGATGCAGAGCTTCGCCTAAGCACCGCTACGATATGACCGAGGTGGATTATGGTGGAGGGGGCACCGCACACGGCTAAAAGATCAACTGATCAAATTGAGTGTCTTGGGGTGCCCCCTGCCCCCGTATATAAAGGAGCAAGGGGTCGACCTGCCCTAGCAGGGCGCGCCAGGAGGAGGAGTCCTCCTCCTAGTGGGAGTAGGACTCCCCTTTCCTAGTCCCACTAGGAGGGGGAAGGAAGGAGTGGGAGAGGGGAAAGGCAAGGGGGGTGCCGCCCCCCTTCCATGTCCTATTCGGACTCAAGGGGAGGGGCGCGCGGCCCTGCCCTGGCCGGCCCCTCTCTCTCTCCACTAGGGCCCAACAAGGCCCATTAACCCCCGGGGGGTTCCGGTAACCCTCCCGGCACTTAGGTAAAATCCCGATTTCACCCGGAACCATTCCGATGTCCAAATGTAGGCTTCCAATATATCAATCTTTATGTCTCAACCATTTTGAGACTCCTCGTCATGTTCGTGATTATATCCGGGACTCCGAACTAACTTCGGTACATCAAAACACATAAACTCATATTATCGATCGTCACCGAACTTTAAGCGTGCGGACCCTACGGGTTCGAGAACTATGTAGACATGACCGAGACATGTCTCCGGTCAATAACCAATAGCGGAACCGGGATTCTCATATTGGTTCCTACATATTCTACGAAGATCTTTATCGGTCAAACCGCATGACAACATACGTTGTTCCCTTTGTCATCGGTATGTTACTTGCCCGAGATTCGATCGTCGGTATCCTCATAGCTAGTTCAATCTCGTTACCGAAAAGTCTCTTTACTCGTTCCGTAATGCATCATTCCGTAACTAACTCATTAGTCACAATGCTTGCAAGGCTTATAGTGATGTTCATTACCGAGAGGGCCCAGAGATACCTCTCCGACAATCGGAGTGACAAATCATAATCTCAATCCATGCCAACTCAACAAGTACCATCAGAGACACCTGTAGAGCACCTTTATAATCTCCCAGTTACGTTGTGACGTTTGGTAGCACACAAAGTGTTCCTCTGGTACTCGGGAGTTGCATAATCTCATAGTCATAGGAACATGTATAAGTTATGAAGAAAGCAATAGCAACAAACTAAACGATCATCGTGCTAAGCTAACGGATGGGTCAAGTCAATCACATCATTCTCTAATGATGTGATTCCATTAATCAAATGACAACTCATGTCTATGGTTAGGAAACATAACCATCATTGATTCAACGAGCTAGTCAAGTAGAGGCAAACTAGTGACACTCTGTTTGTCTATGTATTCACACATGTACTAAGTTTCCGCTTAATACAATTCTAGCATGAATAATAAACATTTATCATGATATAAGGAAATATAAATAACAACTTTATTATTGCCTCTAGGGCATATTTCCTTCAAAACCAATTTAGGTTTAAATACTAACTGAATTGTAGCTACTGTTTAAACTATATTCAAATTATACTTTTACATATTTTAAAATTAGTCTACAGTAGCTAAGATGAAACTACAATTCACTAGACTCATTTTGCCAAAAAGAATCGATTTATTTGGATTTCTAATTTGCAAGTTATGCCCTATTTGAATTCATATTCATTCTATTTGAATTCAAATTTTAAATTGTTCAAAGTGAAATGTTTCTAGACTGAGTGAAATTATATTTTGTGAGGATAATTTTGCAAAAGGAATCAGTAAATTTGGGTTTATATAGATAAAAAGTTATGAGGGATTGAAGTTCGAGGGGGGTTTCTGCAAAACTGCAAGAATTCTCTTTTTTAATTTATATCAGTTTTCGGTTCTAGATAAGCTTTCGGATAAGGTGGAAACATGGCGCAACGGGATTGACCGATACCGGTTCAGATAAGTTGTGTGTTGTGGATCATCGTATATAAGATCTAACGGTCGTGAGTGCATACCCCTTCCCGAAATAAAACGATCTAATCTTGATCGCCGGATCAAGATCGAACAACAGAGAGGAGCTCACGGGCGATGGGAGTCATGGCGGTGCTAGGGTTGGGGAAGAGGGTGGCTAGGCAGCTCGGGTTCGACGCAGACGCCCTCTCCGATGATCGTCGGAGCACGAGGAGGGGTTGCATGGAGGTCAGCACGACGCCGGGGGGGGGGGGGGGGGGGGGGGGGGGGGGGGGGGGGGGGGGGGGGGGGGGGGGTTGTCGGTCGTCACGACATCACCGTGCTTGTCATCTAGTGCCGACGATGGACGGACGGGGCGGCGGCTCACTTCGGTCATTGTCGGGGTTAACGATTCGGTGCCTCACTGCACGAGGAGAGGTTCCCGTAGACTACGAACGCGTCTATGGCGATTTCGTCAATCTCAAGATGATGTGCCGACTCAGTCACTCGAATGTGCTCATTGGGGTAGGGTGTGCGTGCATGCATTCATATGAGTGAGTGCATGTGTGTATGTACAAGCGTTTGCTTTTGTACTTTTAAGTACATTTTAATCAGTTTAATCTTTTTCACGTACTTCATTTTTTCTCCAATTGAAAGGATCGAGAAGAGGTTTCTAGAGGGGGGTGATTAGACCCTCAACAAAGAAAAGTAGCATTTTTAAAGTTCTTCAAGTTAAGGTGGAGTTTTAGCACAAGTTTAAACATTCACAATACATTTCAAGCAAGCATGGCAAGAGTATATGAGCAGCGGAAAGTAAAGCATGCAAGTTGCAAGAAAGTAAAGAGATGGGATTGGAGTGTGCAAACGCAATTGGAGACACAGAGGTTTTTTGTGTGGTTCTGATACGTGGTACTATCGTACATCCACGTTTATGGAGACTTCAACCCACAAAGGGTAAGGTTGCGCAAGTCCACGGAGGGCTCCAACCATAAAGGGTCCACGAAGAAGCAACCTTATCTATCCTACCATGGCCATCGCCCACGAAGGACTTGCCTCACTTGGGTCGATCTTCACGAAGTAGGCGATCTCCTTGCCCTTACAAACTCCTTGGTTCAACTCCACAATCTGGACGGAGGCTCCCAAGTGACACCTAACCAATCTAGGAGATACCACTCTCCAAAACGTAATAAATGGTGTGTTGATGATGAACTCCTTGCTCTTGTGCTTCAAATGATAGTCTCCCCAACACTCAATTCTCTCTCATAGATTTGACTATAGTGAAAAGATGATTTGAGTGGAAAGTAACTTGGGGAAGGCTAGAGATCAAGATTCTTGTGGTTGGATTGGAATGTCTTGGTCTCAACACATGAGTGGGTGGTTATCTCTCTGAAAATGAATGGTGGAAGTGTAGGCACGTTCTGATGGCTCTCTCACTTATGGAAAGGAGGGTGAAGGGGTATATAGAGCCTCCACACAAAATCTAACCGTTACACACAAGAGAGCCAACTCGGTCAGTCCGAATGTGTGAACTCGGTGAGACCGATTCAGTTCAAAATGTGAACGTTAGGATTTTCGGTGGGACCAACATGATCAACTCGGTGAGACCGATGAGCTAGGGTTAGGGCAAAACTTGATCTTGGTTTGACCGATTACTTCAACTCGGTGAGACCGATTTCAGTAACAAGCAAACAGAGAGTTTGCATTGCGAACTCGATGGGACCGATCGCTCATTTTGGTGAGACCGAAACATTACGAAGGGAAACAAAGAGTTTGCAATCCCATCTCGGTGAGACCGAGATCCCTATCGGTGAGATCGAACTGATTAGGGTTTCTGGCTATGGCTATGTCAAGTGAACTCGGTGGCGCCGGATGAATCAAATCGGTGGAGCCGAGTTTGACTTTAGGTTTAGGACATATTTGGATTTGAGAAGATGGTTGAGGGCTTTGGAGCATATCACTAAGCATTTTGAGCAAGTAGACCATTAAGCAACACATCATCCCCTTTTAATAGTATTGCCTTTTCCTATGGACTCAATGTGATCTTGGATCACTAAAATAGAAATGAAGAGTCTTGAGCTTTTGCCAATCTTTTGTCCTTAGCATCTTGAAGGGGTTCCACATCCTCTTGCCCATGCCACGTCTTAGTTGAACTTTCTGAAATATACTAGTTGAAACTATTAGTCCAACAAGGGATATGTTGACATTAATTACCAAAATCATCCAGGGAGCACGTGTGCTTTCACCAATAAAGAGTGTTTTTATTCACTCAAAATGAAACATCAAGAGGATACAAACACAATCGACATATACCCGGCATCTGCATAATTAGGATGCACACAACCAACACCAACACACCCACACAAAAGATCACATCAGCAATGAGCAAAGTCATCAAAGACCGAAGCTATACCTAGGCAGATGAAAATAAAACAGAAGAAAAAACAAATACAACAAACACGACCAAAGACACACAGATAATAAGCAGCAACACTTTCCACCGTCTTTGGTAACACAAGAACTATGAGAAAGGTTCTTCAAAAGCAATGCCTCAAGCATGGAAACGTTGTTGTTTCTGGATTCAAACACTGAAGGTTGGATCCTTGGTTTTCACCTGAGAGAGCACATCTGAGTTATCTCCAAAGCAATAACTTCAACAAGGATGCGGCCCTTGAACACCGCCACTGCCAAGTCCGACCATCGATAGTCAGATCTAGGGTTTTCACCCGGAGCTCGAGACTTCGTACCTGAAGAGCACCACCAAGCCAAAGTCACCTTATGTTGCCGCCACCGCTTGTCGAAGAAGGTGATGTTGAATTGAAGAGCACGCACAGGCCATGGTCACGGGATATTGTAATATGAGCCCTTTTATGGTGCATAGTTCCTAACATGGACATCATCAAGTGACCTCCGCGAAACATGAGTAACCACATGATGTCACCGTGACGCGGAAAAGGAGGCTGTGACACCCGTCTCCTTTAGACGTTGATCCAGGAATCATCCGTGACCAAGAGGTGCCCGTTGTCGAGCCAACCAGGCCAGCCGCGCGGGGCACCAAGGAGCACAACATCATGGCGCATCGAGCGGCCTTCATCACCACCAAACATCAGGAGCAGATGATTCTGCTGGATCTTAATGAAGGTCGGGGGATGCCGCTGTCCCGCCATGCCAACGAGTCGCCACACCTCAAAGGAAACGTCATCAGTAGCAGACCCATTTGCGCGCACGTGTACCAATGCCTCTGTGACATTGACTACATCACAACTATGATCTCTAAGGTCACCGTCGGCCATCACGCCGTCGTCGTCGCTGCCAAATCATCTACACCGCCTCAGTCATTTGAATCACATCATTGCCTTCAACAAACCAAACTTGAGCTCCACTCTGATCACCATTGATCTGCTCTCAACCAAGCCGGGGTGAGACATGGATCAAGGGGGGTAAAGCCAACACAAATGCCTCCAACCATTCCTTGCACCGTCCACCTTGTTGCCACTAAGATGTCAGAGGTAGACGAAGGAGGAAGGCAACATGTGGGGGCACGGGATCCAAACTCTGTGTGAGGCAAGGTGATGGAACCGAGCTGCCGACGATGTGTTGGCCCTGGAAAGAAGCCTCCAACCGAGACCGGGGCGTCCGCCTGCTATGCAACCACATTCGTGTTCCACGTCTGCATTGCTTCACTACTACTGTTGCACATCGCCACACCGCCGTCTCTATCTCATGCCGACACAAACCCGCCTGAAGTCCTGCCGCCGCCGTTGGCCACATGGGCGTCATCCGGCGGCAGCAAGGGGAGCAAATAGGAAAACCAGATCGTGGTGGCCGCCCGAGCGGACGACGCGGGGATACTCTTCCTTGGTTTTAGTTGTTTATAAAATCTACATCCACATTTTATTTTAGCATGATTCTAGCAACAACGCACGGAGCCACATCTATTTTTCTATTTGAAGGAAAGCCTCGTGGCACTTTATTTAAAATTGTGGCAGTGTTACATCGTTGAGTACATGAGATAATAAAAAGCTGGGAGCAACATTTGCCTAAACAAAACTTACTTAACATCATAACAGTATCGCGGAGCCACATGTAGTTTGATTTATCCACCGGTTGCAACGTTGTACCCTGCTTAGTGAATTAGGGATTTTGTGCCCTCTACCCAAGCACTCGAGTAGATCATATACATTTCTCGTTATAGAAAGTAGCAACCCCGAATAAAATACATTACTCTCTGACCCAACATGATCAAAAAAAAGAGGCATGCAGTAGTGTAACACGCATGCGTGACGGATAAAATTATAGCCGTTTTCATCTTTGTTCTTTTTCATGAGGCGTAAGGCACTGCTTTAGAACACACAGTTTTTCTCGAATACGCCATGGTAGCATATCATTGCATTGATAGAAGGAAGAACATACAAAACGGCATCACGGTCTCATACACAAGAAGGCGTGGCCGTGATACAGAGCGAGCATAGGAGGGGTTGCTCAGCCCCCTAAATGTTCAACTAGACTACAGGGATAATAATGCCTTTTGCTCCGGTGTAGGCCCAGGAGCGGCGTCATCTTGAATCGCGGCCAGGAGGGAGGCGGAAGAGGGTGGTAACCAAGCAGCTAGCATCTCTTAATCCGAACCAGGGCAGGCTGTCCCGATTAATCTTGCGCCGAGGCGGCGGCCGCCGCGCGCGCCATGAACGCTGGGAGGCTCGTGATGTGCCGCAGCAGATACTCCATCTCCTCCTCCTCGTCATCTTGGTCCTCCTCACACATGAAGTCGCCGCCGTTGCTTCCGCTGCTGCTGTTGCCGCTACCGTAGTGCACGACCTGCTCGTCCTCTGCGAGAAACTGCAGGAAGTTGGCCAGGACGTCCCCCTCCAGCCACTTGACGCCGGGAAGCTGCGCGGCCTCCTCCGCCTCCTTGAGGAACTGCACGTACTCGGCGAGGACGTCCCCCTTCAGCCACTTGACGCCGGGAAGCGGCGGTGCCGCGGCCTCCTCGGCCTCTTTGAGGAACTGTACGTACTCGGCGAGGACGTCCCCCTCCAGCCAGGCCACCGGGAGCGGCGCCGTCACGCACGCCGGCTGCGCCTGTCCGACGATCTGCACGTACTCCGGGGGCGCCATGCTGCTGGCCGGCTGGTCGCTGCTCCTCGTCCCGTATGCAGATTGGGGGAGAAAGGAAGGAAGATGAGCTAGGTCTTTGACGCGATTGATGGAGGACGATTGAGCTTATGTTGTTCCTTGAGGTAGATTATTACTCCTATGTATAAAGAGTGGCCGATCCGACAGCAGCTCGGTATCGGAACCGGGTCTGAGTGCCCGACGGACTGAGAGTGCATATCCGGGCCAGGTTTTGCAGTGGCGTAGCCTGCGCGCAAAGCAGTGGCGCGGAATCACCACACAAGGGAACGTGTGTGCGTAGGCGTGCCGCAAAGTCTCTTTTACCGGAACCGGGATGTACCGGCAAAGGATCCATCTTACACCTCAGACTTTAAGATTCGTGCAATGAAAATAAAATCCATTCACATTTGAAGATACAAACGGAATAGACATGCACAGACTTTTGTCAGGGAAAGTACTAGTGGAGGATGCTTTCATACAGAATAGTAACACTGGCTGCATGCACATGTCGTCCTTGTCTCTCTCTCTCCAAACAAAAAGCTTGCCTTTTATTTTCAATCTAGCATTTTGAATTGCTCATAACTTTTAAACCGAATTTTTGTTTTGGAAACTTTTTATATATTTGTATTTAGGTCAACAAGATCTTTAAATCAAGACCAATCTTGGATATATTTTGACTAGTTTAATTTTTTTAATTATATTTCAATTCTAGTTATGTTTTTCAAAGGAGCGAATAAGTTTTTGAAAATGAGTGAAATAAGTTTTTGAAAATGAGTAAAATGTGTTTTTTCAAAGGAGTGAAATAAGTTTTTCAAAATGAGTGGGGTTGGTCTCACGTTTTTTTGAAAATGAATGAAACCAATTATTTCCAATGATTGAAATATGTGTTTTGAAATGACTGAAATAAGTATTTTGAAATGAGTGAAATAAACAAGTTAAATCATTTTTTAAGAAATGAGTGAATTTTGTTTATTAGAAATGAGTGAAATATGTTGCAAGAATTTTAAACTCGTTCGAAATGTATTCAAATAACAAATTTGACATCTCAATTGAGCGAATACTGTCTTTGAATTGAAACGAGTGAAATCCGTTTTTTGAATGGAGTGAAACTATTTTTTTGAAATGATCGAAATATGTGTTTTGAAATGACTAAAATGAGTATTTTGAAATGAGTGAAATAAACAAGCTAAATCATTTTTTAAGAAATGGGTGAAATTTGTTTATTAGGAATGAGTGAAATATGTTGCAAGAATTTTTAACTCATTCGAAATGTATTCAAATAACAAGTTTCACATCTCAATTGAGTGAACACTGTCTTTGAATTGAAAGGAGTGAAATCCGTTTTTTGAAATGACTGAAACCAATTATTTCAAATGATTGAAATATGTGTTTTGAAATGACTGAAATAAGTATTTTGAAATGAGTGAAATAAACAAGTTAAATCAATTTTTAAGAAATGAGTGAAATATGTTGCAACAATTTTAAACTCGTTCGAAATGTATTCAAATAACAAGTTTCACATCTCAATTTAGTGAACATTGTCTTTGAATTGAACGTAGTGAAATCCGTTTTTTTAAATGACTGAAACCAATTTGATCAAATGATTGAAATATGTGTTATGGAATGACTGAAATAAGTATTTTGAATGAGTGAAATAAACAAGTTAAATCATTTTTTGAGAAATGAGTGAAATATGTTGCAAGAATTTTGAACTCGTTCGAAATGTATTCAAGTTTGATCTTATTTTAAAGATCACGTCGTCAGGAATTCAAATGTGTAAAAATATTTCAAAATGAAATTTTTATTCAAAAGATATCAATGAATTAATATCTTCCAAGATAAATAAAATGTTTGCCTTTTCTGTGTGTGAAGTGGTCTGACAACATGCATGCATGGCTATGCATAAAAGATGCACTCGGTAGTACGGTTGGGTCTGACATTGATTTGACCTAATGGACCGGATACTAGCTAAATACAACACTATATCATTGGATAGTTGGCCCACACAAAGTTAGCTGGAAGCATTTGATTGGTTGGGACTTCACCGGTAGATCCCAGCACCGGTAAAAAAACTTTTTCGGTAGGCGTGCATCGATCGGGGCGTCGCTCGGTCCTCCTCAACGCGGGTGTGGTGAATTAAAGCACCCACGCACGTGCTCCTCATCAAATCATCTGTCCAGAAAAAAAAAACAAAGGCTGAGCTGTTTTTTCGAAAAACTTTCCGTCTATTCATCAACTGTCAAGATAGTACAAAGAACATAAATTACATCCAGATTTGTGCCTACAAGCACCGGAGCCCCTCATCGCCAACACAACCACCCATTGGGTCGTCGGTTGCCGCCGCATGGTCAGGGAGCCACACTGACCACAGTGCGAAGCCCCCAACCCGAGGTGCCCTAGCTGCCTCAAGTGGTTGCCGCCGCCTCCTCCCGCCTCAGCGCCTTGGCACCAGGAGCCGCCGCCACTACGGCCAATACTAGAAACAGGCTTTCGCCCCGCTTTATAGATAAAGCATACGTCCAAACAACCACGTCTCAAACAAAGTCATAAAAGAGAAAAGCTGGGGCCACAACACAAAGACGCCCAAATGAAAGAAACTGAAACGACAAAGGCCACCAGGGGCAGGCTATGAAGCAGGCGGGCGGTAGGAGAGCCGACGCGCGGTAGACACCAGAGCGTCCAGCAAGAGCTGAAGACGGTCACGATCCCTCGGCCTAGCGAGCGGATGCCAGTACTGCAAGAAGGCAAAAAATTTGAAGAACGAGTCAGAAGCACGACGCGGGAACACCCGCTCAATCACCATCTTGTTGTGAGTAGTCCAAAGAGTCCACATCATAGCCGTGAAGATGAGCCAGAACAATCGGCGCTTAGGGCCAACCTGGGTGGCCCTTACCTGCAGAAACTCTGCAAGGTCATGGGCCTCCCACTCTGGTCCTAGAGCCTCACAAACAAAGCACGAAAGTGCCTGCGCTGCTACGCAAGAAAACAAAATGTGCGTTCCCGTTTCCGGGGCATGGCACAAAGGCAAAGGCCATTGCCCGGACCATGGCGTTTCAGTACGTCGGTCCCCGAAGGAAGACGATCTCGTAGAAGCTGCCATATGAAGATCTTAATCTTCAAGGGTATCGGTGCCTTCCACAATGGGGATAGCCACTGTAGAACCGGCACACGACATAATGCCTGGTAGGCCGAACTAAGGGAGAATTCACCCGAAGGAGAAAGGCTCCAAGAAACAGTGTCAGGGTCCTGGGACAAAGGAAGAGGGACTACTTCCCTCAGGTCTGTCCATTCCCGTACCTCATATGGTCCGAATGAGCGGCAAAACGCAATGTTCCATCCCTCATCCAAAGCAGCCGCAGAAACAAGGATGGCCGGGTCGGCACAAATCGCAAAGAGCCTCAGGAACCGCAAGCGGAGAGGCTTGCCCTCCAGCCAGGGGTCCAACCAAAACTGGGTCCCAGACCCATTGTCAACCGAGAAACGCAAGCCCAGCCTAATCTCTTGATGGCCTGAATAGATTTCCAGAACTGAGACCCAGCCGAGTGAGAGCAAGCCAGGAGGGGTTGTCCCTGCAAGTACTTGGACTCAATCAGCTGCAGCCACAAACCTCCATCTCCCCGCAAGATCCGCCAAACCCAACGCAGCATAAGCGCAATGTTCATCCGGCGAGACGCAGGGATGCCCAACCCACCTTGGTCCTTCGGCAAGCATATGTCAGCCCACTTCACCATATGATACTTAGGCCGACCATCCCCTATGGTACTTGGGCCGACCATCCCCTGCCTGCCAGAAGAACCTAGCCAGCTCCTTGTCAAAGGAGCTATGTACACCTTCGGGCAAGATGTACATCCCCATCATATACATGGAGAGACTGGCAAGATTAGAGCTAATGAGGACAGTTTTGCTGCCTTTAGAAGTGAACCTACCGCACCAGGGATCCGCATGGGACGCTACTCGTCCCACAAGCGGATCATACCCACTCACCAAAATCCTGGACTCAGCCAGGGGCATCCCCAAGTAGGATATGCGGAATGACGCCAACCTACAGTTGAGATTGCCAATGGCAACGGCGGCAGGATCTTTCGCTGTGGGGTGGGGGGCTGGCAGTGCTGGGATCTGATCCCCCTAGCGCCGCCCAGGGGTGGCGGCGCCGAGGGGGTCGGGCTGAGCGCTAGTTCTGTCTCAAAACAGGAGATGCCTCAAAACAGGGCTAAAATGGGAGAGATTTTCACTTTGCGGCCTCTGCACCAACTAGAGATGCATACAACCATTTTAGTATGAGTATCAATACAAACATGGTCCTCAATTTTTTTTACATGAGTATCAAGATATTTCTTGATGGGTGGTTCCACCACGGACCAAGCTTAATTCTCAATAAACAGGGAAAAAACCCTGTGCATCACCTGTCAATTCTAGGAATTGAACTTGAGTCATTAGGCTGCATAACCATATGCCTAACCACTGACCAAAGGCACTGATCCACTTGTTTCTACTGAGACACTGTTCGGAGCTTCTTCTTTTCAAGGTGGGAGTACTCCTCTGTCGTACTTAACTGAAACGAAACATAATCCGGCGTAGCACGCATACTACAATGCAATGCAAGTGTTAGTTTAGCAAGCAACTTACTACAACCAGAATAGACACAAACCCTGCTATCCTGGCAAAGTGTTAGCACCGACAAAGAAGAGAATTCAAATTTCAAACCTCACCTACACCTACACAGCCGCTTTCAGCAGGATCAGAGCAAAGCCTGCGTGGTGCAAAGCACTTTGTACCGGCCAGTGGTATGCTTGTTTAAGCAATGAACTCCTCACCAGCTTACCATTTGTGTAGGAGTGATCAGGCATCGTATGCTTCTCCTGTAAGCAGCCGAGCTGCTTTCCCGGTGTGTCCCTGACCGGCCAGCCTGCAGAGCACAGAGCAACAGAAAGATGAGTAAAGGTTTGGTATTCTATTTGGTATTTCCCATAATAAAGGAGCCGCACCACAGAGACACAATCACACAAGGGTTGCTTTCTTTCCATTCTCATGCTCCAGCCACCATGATCCATGTGATTAATTAGGCTCCTTAATCTACATAATATATATGCACGCATAGCACATGCATTCTCCTAGATATTCAAAGTGAACTTTGAGGTGCCCATGCGTGCTTATCTTTTCACATTCAATAATTTCATAATGTGCGTTGATGTCTGACATGGGTTCATGTTTCTCGAAGGGAATATGCCCGGCAAATTGAGGAGCACAGCTTAACCTTTTCCACCGACGACGAGCTCCTTACGATCGCAACAGCATGGAGCACAAGAACAAGACTCTAGTGCTCCTTTTCTTCTATGTATTTTCTTATATAGTACTCACTCTGTCTCAAAACAAGTATCTTAACCTTAGTACAACTTTGTACTAAAAAAAGTACAAAGTTAAGACACTTATTTTTGGACGGAGGGAGTACGTACCAAAGGTTAACTTTGAGACACACACGCACGGTCTTGTAGCTGATCGAGCTCCTCTTCTAAACCATCCACTGGGCTTCTCTAGCTCTACTCCCACCAGCATCAGCATTAGCAGTACACCAAACCAATACACGCACACAAATCCCGATCCAGGAGGGAAACTGCTTCATGAGGCTAATCGAGGAGACGGTGACGAGCATTACCAGGGCCGTGCTGAACAGGGCGATCCACTTCGCCGAGTCGGCCATCGCAAAGGAGGCAGCTCTCCACCTCGGCATCCAGCGCGATCAGACCTTCATCGCCGACGAGCTCGAGATGATGCAGGGCTTCCTAATGGCCGCGCACGACGACCGTGACAGCCACAACAGGGTGGTGAAGATCTGGGTGAAGCAAGTCCGCGACGTTGCCTACGACGTCGAGGACTGCCTCCAGGACTTTGCTGTCCGTGTGACGGTGAGGAGGTCCTGGTGGCGTTTCCCTCGCAAGCTGCTGCACCGGCGGCACGTGGCCAAGAAGATGAAGGAGCTCAGAGCCAGGGTTGAGGATGTCAGCCAGAGGAACCTGCGCTACCACCTCATCAAGGCATCCAAGCCAATCTCCGCTGATGAGCAGTCGTTGGCCGTCGCTAGTGCAACCATGTCTGACATTGACGAAGTAAGGCGGCAACATGAAAAGGCAAAAGTGGGTCTCATTCGGCTCATCAGCAAGAAGGACAATGACCTTAGAGTCATTGCGGTGTTAGAGACAAATGCTATCGGTCTTGGAGAAACCTCCATCGTCAAAAGAGCCTACGAAGATCTCAAGATACACAAGAAATTCGAGTGTTTTGCCTGGATCAGGTTGGTGCGACCCTTCAATCCGACAAAGTTCTTGCAAAGCATTGCCCGGCAGCTTATGTACATTATCTTCAGCAGGCCAAGCAAACAGAGAAAAATCCTGCAGATGCCCAAGTTCTGAGGAAGATGGGGATGATGAGTGAGGAGGATTTGGCTAATGAATTCAAGACATATATCAGTGAGAAGAGTTACCTGATTGTGATTGATGACCTACACACCGTTGAAGATGGGGATCGCATTATAACATGCTTCCCACAAAGCAAGAAAGGAAGCCGAATCATAGTGTCGGCACAGCAAGTTGAAGTTGCAAGCTTATGTGTAGGGCCGGAGAATGTAGCACCAGAGCACAGGCAGTTGTTTGTTGATCTTCATGCTTTCTACGAGAAGGTGACATTCAAACTCTGATTCGCCGAATATGATTTTACTAATGCTACCTCTTGTTGGCTTGCTGAACTAAGTACACATGAACTAATGTAATAAACAACACCATCAATAACGTGAAACAATCAATAGGTTGCCAAATCTAGTAAAGTACTTCCTCTTCGTTCAGTATTATAAGATGTTTTGGATGTTTCAATATAGAATACATACGGACTGAAATGAGTGGCCAAACACACTAAAATGTGTCTACATACATTCGATTTAGAAAAAAGCTAGAACATCTTATAATAGTGAACAGAGGGAGTAGTAGTCTTTACATTCGATATTTCAATTTTTATATAGATCAATAAGTCCATATATCTATACATTCGCGGGTAACATTTCATTGATATTCCATTTAAGGACCATGAGCTTACGTTATTTAATTCACCCTGGCCGAATCATACTTGTGCATTGATTTTAATTTCCCTAATTTTGGCTCCAAATTGTAAAATGCAAAATATCTCAAATATTCTGAATCCACAACCGTAGACACTTAATTAAATTAAATAGTCTTGCATTATTATTTTAATATGGAGAATACAATTCCATTCCATGTTTTTGTTTACATGAATTACAAGAAGGGTCATCAAGAACTTTATGTGCTAACATGATCTTCATCGGTCACATCAACTAGTTTAGGAGATAGCGAACCTCGGTAATTACCAGGCCGGATAATTAACTACCCTGGACGCCACCCCTAAAGGAGATTTAAAGTTTTTAGAGGCGATGTTACTCCACATGGTTACGCAATTAGACATGTTTCATATTGTTTACGTGTTTAGATTTGAAGATCATAAACTTATGAAAGATTTAGCACTTGACTAAACATTGTCCAATGAAAAAATAAGGCAGCGCCTAATCATTGTTTTCTTATGTCTAGAGTTTTCAAGATGCAGCAGATCTGGCGGAAACAGGATCTAGCTCAAATAAATCTTGTATGTATAATAATAACTCTGTGTACAGGAAGAGCTTAGTTGTTTTGAAGGAATCTGAGCCCATCGGACGTGATCAAGAAAAATCTGATATTATTGAAATAATTACAAATGGCGATAGCCAACACCTTGAGGTGGTCTCTGTGTGCGGAATGGGTGGTCTTGGGAAAACAACACTAATCAGAGATGTCTATGAAAGCCAAGAGCTCAGTGGCATGTTTGAGAAGTCTGCTTTTGTCACAGTAATGCATCCTTTCAATCGGGAAAAGCTCATTGAGAGCTTATCTAGACAGTTTGGAGAAAAGGATGTGGAAAACATGTACCAGTATTTGGAAGGAAGGAAATACTTGGTTGTTCTTGATGATCTCTCGTCCACCACAGAATGGGATGCTATAAAACAACATTTCCCTCCAACAAGCACAGCAAACCGGATCATAATCACGACAAGAAAAGAGGATATTGCGAAGCATTGTTCGAAGAGGCATAAGAATATATACAACCTCCAGGGGCTGGTATACAAAAATGCCCTTGACCTCTTCACACAGAAGGTACTAATAACATATCATTCTCCATCTCTTATGCATTTGTTTTATTTGACCGAAAAAAGGCAGGTTGTAGGTTCTGATAACATATGGTTTGTTTGTACACATATGTCAGGTCACAGAGAAAAAAAAGATGATTGTTACGCATGTGCTAACTATTAGTTACATGATATATTTATTGAAAACATAAAAAGAAGCCGTATATTCTGATGTCCTAGTCATCAATGGTAGGGTTCAGTGTAGGCTGAGGCGGTTCCACCCGATCAACCATACACTTTGAAGGAAGGCATTGGCTAGCAAAGGGCCAGAGGGCCAGCAAGAAACAATAATAAGCTGGTTAGATTAGGTTTTATCATCGAGGACCTGGTGGATGATGATGGCAGGCATGCTGTTACATCCCCGGATTCGAATTTTGGTTAAAGTCCAAACCATATGTGGTACAGCCATCTGTTTGGACTACTGTCCTCTCTTCAGTCAAAAGTATTAGGGAAATGTTTTACATATGTAGTCTGATTTTAGCTTTTGGAAGGACAATTGAGTTTCACTTGAACAAGGAAAGTGCCTCCATCACATGAAAAAAGTGTTTCCACATCACAATTTTGTTACATGGGAACAACTTAAAATAAGTGTTTTCATCTTAGAACTTTTATGTTGTGTATGTTTCAACAGTGTTTCCATTTCATGAGTAAAATTTTAAAATGTTTCCATAGACTCCGACCCATGCCAGTCCATAGTCACTGCCAACGTCCTAATTCTAAGAGTTGGCAAGTTTGGCCCAAAGAGATATTATATGCTAGTATTACTTCCTTTAGATTAACAGCTGTAGGATTAACACACCACCATGGCACAGATGATCGTATTCCAACATAGGATGCCATGGATTAAGCTATGGTTCGCTAATTGGCCTCAGCAGAGTAGTAGCATGCTTCGTCGACAAGGTCGCCAGCAAGCTGCGCACCTGGAAGGCCTGGCTTATGAACAAGGCAGGCCGCCTCGCCTTTATCAAATCCGTCCTGAGCGTGATCTCTATTCACCAGCTACTAGTGCTGGCGCCACTGAAGAAGACACTTAAGCTCTTGGAAAAGATAGAAAGAGGATTCCTCTGGTCGGTCCACGCCAAGGCCAACGGTGGCAATTGCCACGTTAATTGGCGGCGCGTTTGCCGGCCTATCCCTCTGGGTGGCCTTGGTGTCCACGACCTGGAGCGTACCGGACTCGCTCTGCGCACGCGCTGGCTATGGCTCAGCCGCGTCAACGATGGCAGGGGCTGGAGCGGCCTTGACATGCAGTTCTCGTGCGAGGAACGCGCGTTCTTCTTCACGTCTACCACCACAACGGTGGGCAATGGGCAGCACGCCCTGTTTTGGGAGGACCGATGGATCAACGGTCGCACCATTGGGGAGATCGCACCGCTCCTGTACGCCTGCATCCCCAAGCAACACCGCAAAACCAGGATGGTCGAGGCCGGCCTACATGAGAATTGTTGGGCATCCGACATCCACGGAATGATCGGCATTCAAGAGGTAGGCCAATGCTTGCACCTCTGGCGCATGATTGAGCACACTGCTCTCAATGCCGAGCCGGACAGTCTGTGCTGGAAGTGGAGCGCAAATGGCGACTACTCCACCAATTCTGCCTACCTGGCCACCTTCCACGGCTCCATCCATTGTTAGGCCTGGAGGCTCAACTGGAAGTGCTGGACGCCGCCACATGTCATCTCTTCCACTGGCTTGCCAACCTAGACCATTGCTGGATGGTCGACCGCTTCGCACGCTGCAGCCTGCCACACCCACAACGCTGCCCCCTTGCGATCAGGCTCCGGAGACGATACAACACTGCTCCTGGGATGCCCATTCTACCGGCAGGTGTGGTACGCGATCCTCTCATGTCTGGGCTTCTCTTGCTTGCCGCCCGACAATGACGCCACACTCCATGATTGGTGGTTCTCGGCCAGGCAGAGCACCCTGAAGCCCATGCACAAAGGCCTTGCATCCACAACCCTGCTCGTCCCTTGGATGATTTCTAAGCACTGCAACGATTGCATATTTGACGATGCACGCCCCTCAATCAACACCCTGGTCACCAGTGTTAAGCTTCATGCACTAGCCAACGCAAGCAAAAGTCCGAACTGATGGAAAGGGCTAGGCAATCCACATATACACTTCAACACCCCCTCTCACATGTGACGTGGGAAGCTCTGTTTTCGAGTCGCTCAACTAGTCGTCGACTAATCAACAAGTAGTCGCACTTCCAGGGCCGACTCAACCTCTCGACTCGACTCTTGGGATGACTCGAGCGACTCAAGTGACTAGTCTCGACTAGTCGTGGTTTCTGGGTCGAACGACTCATTTTTTTGGGCCCCACTTGTCATATGTTTTTCTACTGTATTTGCTTGCCAATCCCCCCAGCCGCCGCCACCCCTGGTTTGCTGCTCGTCCCCTCCTCCCCTGGTTGCTGCTGCTGCTCGTCCCCTCCTCCCCTGGTTGCTGCTGCTGCTCGTTCCCTCCTCCCCTGGTTGCTGCTGTTGCTGGTCTGCTCCCCCTCATCCCCTGGTTGCTGCTGCTGGTCTGCTCCCCCTCCTCCCCTGGTTTCTGCTGCTGCTGGTCTGCTCCTCCCCTGGTACCTAGTACCTACTGCTTAACTCACTTCGACTTGTCGCATGTCGACTCGTCGACCATGAGTCTAGACTAGTCATGACTAGTCTAGAGTTGCCCCCCTGAGCGACTCGTCGACTCAAAAACCTTGGCAGGAAGTCAACACATGAATAGACTCAGAGATATGGCTTAAGAGGCCTATACGTGGACACAGCGGGGAGCAGCAGCAATTTTTGAATAAATTGCGAGTCAGGACTTGAGCTCAAGACCTTAGGCTCTGATACCATGCTAAGCTTCATGCACTGGCCAACGCAACCAAAAGTCCGAACTGATGGAAAGGGCTAGGCAATCCACATATACACTTCAACAGCCATGATCAAGGACGAGGCTGCTCTATGGGCCAGAATTGGGTCTCTGGGCCTATGTACCATCTTACCGCAAACCTGGGATGTCCATTATTTTTTTCTGTCATTGCCCTGTAACCTGCCTCCTAGGAGGATTGTACCAAACTTTTCGAAAAAAAGGACTGGGTGGCCACAGCAGTAGACACGCACAAGTTGTTCCTCTAACTTGGTGGGGTTAGAGGAACAGGGATAAATATATGTGGACGGGAAAGATGGGAGTAGGTAATCCATTTGATTAATGCTCACAAAGTATTGTACAAAAGATAGGAAACACTAGCAGACATACAAGAACACTTTTTTTTACCATTGTCATGACAAAATTGAGCAGAAAAGATTAATCCTAGTATACCAAAAAACATTAACACTGTATATGCATATTCTAATTTGGAGTTATATAACGGAGATATTGCTGCCAAATGGAAGGAAAAAATGCTTAGCTTCGGTTGGTGGGGAAGTGTTAGTTGTGACGCTCCTGGCGAATCACTGACATGTAGAGAGCATCACCGGAGGATGGAATCAGTTTGAGAATGAAATCGACAGAGAACTCAACTGGGAAAAAACAGATGAGTTGCTGTTAGAATAAATTCGAGGCATACCGTTGATCATCCGAGGATCAAGCAATCACACGAACACGACACCGAGATTTGTAAACGAGGTTCATTGATATGGCTACATCCCCGAGGCTTGACTATGGGCGCTCCTCCCCATGACACCGCTACAATACCGCACCCGGTCGCCCTGGACACCGGCACATGCCGCCGGCTTCCCCTGCGTTCCGATGCTATTATGTTGCCATAGGTTACATCGTGTGTCTAGCCCCGCTATATATGAGAGGCCTAGGATACAAGTGTCCTACTAGGACACGATTCCATATCCTATCTAAACACAATACAACTACAAGTCCAACTGTAACCTACCTTGTACACTATATTCGACACAACTCCAACAAACTCCACCTTGGCGAATATACTCCACCACCCTGAATTTGTCCATGCGTCAAACTTCCATGTATATTGGACTTGAACTTATCCCATGAGTACCGCTGCTACTCCAAAGACTCCATATGACTCCACCTGCAACTTGTAGTCCCTTCTTTTTGTTGACCACAATCAACACTTGAGCAAAATTAAGTTCCTCGTTACTCTAGTTTCTGCTCCCAACTTCGAGAGTATCAGTCCAACACCATCACACACTGATCACTGATCTGCGTGAAAATGAACAACTCACATATTGAGTGTCACACATAAGAGTTACCTGAACTCAACATCACCGCTCCTTTCTTAACCGCCTGTCTGAAACTTGAAAGAATTTCACCATTGCTTGTAGTCATCCCGAGTCAAATTCGCAGTTGCCTCACCACATGTATGACCACCAGAGCCCTGGCCCGTCTCCATGTCCCGTGCATACCGCACGCCTCGCCGCTATTACCGCGTCAAGCATCCGCTGTCCCGGTCAAGTCTCAAGGGTCGCGAAACCACACCACTCAACCCCCACTGCAGAGTACCACCGATCATCACCGACCGATGACGAGTTTCACGCTTCCATCAGACCACTGGGCTCCAGTCCGAACTACGTGTCCCTCGTTTTTTTCGCTGAATAGGCTTCGACTCTTTGAGCTTACGTCGTAGCCCCTCAATCCAGCTCCACCTTCAACATGACTCCATGGTGGTTGTACGCCCCACCCCGCGCCCCGTCGACTTCAAGCTCCGTGTGTACACCATCTTGAATCAACCCCGCGCCATAGTCTTGTCGAAGTCACACAAACCCTCAGGGCCTGTGCCACGTGTTTCCACGCCCAGAAGTCGGTCACCATCAGCATCACGCTCCTATATCGTCATCGCCGATCCCACCACCGTCTTCTATACCAACCGACTTGCGTCGATCCGTCAGACTGCCTAATCCGACCCAGTCGAAACTCGTTCAACTGTATGACACGCTCGAGGCTCTCAAATCGTCTTCCGCAAATTTCCATCCATTCCATGATAATTCCATCTTAGCTGGCTTGACATCCTGCAACAACGCCTTCAAGCATCCCTGTTATGCCAACAAAATTTTCACCCTTGTGTGTCATAACCCAAGGTTTTATGTCCCGTTGAACTTCTCCACCTCAAACATGGTACCCGTTGGCGCCATGGCTCTTCGTATGACTAACCCAGTAAAAAATTAATCGAGCTTCCACCGCAATGCCCCAAGTACACGAGCAAAACCTCTGTGTGCTACTAGCAATCAAACCAAAAATATTTTTGGCCTTCACGTGATGTGCTCCTGTGCTCAACTCCTGATGCTAATTACTTTTGCCTTGCCAATGCCTCTTTGCTAATTCCCGATGGATGTGAATCACGTGTCAATGGATTTTCTATTCCGCCGATTTGATCTGCCTCTCCGTGTATACGGAGACTCTGTCTCCTTTTGTTTCAAACAAATCTCCCGTACGTAGCCTCGTTCCAACTTGCTATCGGCCGACTCCGCCTAGGCCTGCCACACATGGGCCAGCCCACGTCCTGACCTTCACAGGCCACACGCCTTTGGTCGACGCTAGCCCTCGCCTTGGCTTCAGCCACCTGCACGCACGGCTGCACATCGCGTGCTGCCTGCACGTTCCGCCACCGCCGCGAAGCGCCGAGAACTCGATATCGCCGATAACTTCCTGCGAACCGATCGCTCCTGTCTTGGACCAGATCGCCTTGCTGCTCCCTGCTGTCACGTTCCGCCCGATCACAGATACAAATTCCCGCCGACCAGACTAGCTTTCACAGCCACGATCTCTTCAAAACCTCCTCTAGATCAACAATCCACAGCCTGCGAACAACCTAGCTCTGATATCACTTGTTAGAATAAATTCGAGGCATACCATTGATCATCCGATGACCAAGCAATCACACGAGCACGACACCGAGATTTGTAAACGATGTTCATCGATATGGCTACATCCCCGGGGCTTGACTATGGGCGCTCCTCCCCATGACACCGCTACAATACCGCACCCGGTCGCCCTGGACACCGGCACATGCCGCCGGCTTCCCCTGCGTTCCGATGTTATTATGTTGGCATAGGTTACATCGTGTGTCTAGCCCCGCTATATATGAGAGGCCTAGGATACAAGTGTCCTACTAGGACACGATTCCATATCCTATCTAAACACAATACAACTACAAGTCCAACTGTAACCTACCTTGTACACTATATTCAACACAACTCCAACAGTTGCGGCGTCCAGTAAATATGAAACCCTAAACCTGAGGCTCTAATACCATGCTGGAGAAGCAACTTATCTCTATTGCATAGCACAAGGGGCAACTATATATAACAAGGAACTTGGAGCTCAAGTAAGGATATCTAGACTAATACGAATACGTAAAGAGACCTAAGTAATAGAACTAATACTCCTAAACAGGTTCAAGTTATCTTGACTTGAACTTGTACCTTTGCAGAGCACAGAGAAATTGCTGACAGACGAAAAAGAAAAGCATGTCTCGGGTTGGGCGGGGGAGCGTGCGTAGTATCCCACCACCTTGGTTCAAGTTCTCTTGACAAGAACTTGGTCTGTAGAGTTTCAGAATTCTTCGAAAGGTGCAAAGACATCTCTTTTTCCGAGAAAGAATGTAACTGTGGATACGGGACATCCTTCTAGAATGTTAGGTCATATACTTCTTAGTTTATTTATTAATTAAACTTTTATTCATTAGGCGATGAGGGCGTCTTGTATGCAATAGTAAAACAGAACTGTGGTTGGAAGTTCAAAAAAAATTGAGCTCCAAATAGTTTGTACTCCCTCCTATCCATATTACTTGTCGCTGCTTTAGTACAACTTTATACTAAAGTTGTACTAAAGCAGGGACAAGTAATATGAATCGGAGAGTGTATTAGAGTTACCTGATTTGCTTGCATATGTAGCCAGAGGACCAAGGGCACAAATTGCAGATTTACTTTGCAAAATGAATTTTGGAAAATTCTCTTGTCCAAGGAGCCAACAAATATAACAGGAGTGTGCACCTTTAAATCACATAGTCTGTGTTCCATTGTAATCACAAAACTAAACTATAAATTTGGATGACTATTGTGTGTTTAGTTTTATATTTGGTGTACTAAAAATATTAAACTGTAAAAATTTCAGGTATTTGGCAAGATTACAAATTTGGATGAGCAATATCCAGAGTTGGTTGAACAAGCAAAGCTGATCCTAAAGAAGTGCAGTGGACTTCCCCTTGCAATAGTCACCATAGGTGGTTTCTTGGCAAACCAACAAAACACACCTTTGGAATGGAGGAAGTAGAATGAGCATATTAGTGCTGAGTTGGAACTGAATCCAGACCTTGGGCCCATAATGACAGTCCTTAATAAAAGCTTTGATGGCCTATCATACTATCTTAAGCCTTGTTTCTTGTATATGTCGATCTTTCCAAAAGATCGCGAGGTCAGTCGGCGCCGTTTGGTGCGTCGGTGGATTGCAGAGGGTTATTCAAGGGAGGTGTGTGGTAGGTCTGCAGAGGAAATAGCAGAGGGCGACTTCATGGAACTCGTAAGCAGGAGCATGCTCCTACCATCTCAACAATCAATTCATGGTAGAAAAGGAATTGATGCATGCCAGGTCCATGATCTAATCCATGAAATCAGCATCAAGAAGTCAACTGAAGAAAATTTTGTTTTCACACTGGAGGAAGGTTACGGCTTAAGCAGACGAGCCACAGTTCGGCACCTTGCTATAAGCTAAAATTGGAAGGGAGATCAAAGTCAGTTCGAGAGCATAGTGGACTTGTCCCGTGTGAGATCAATAACAGTTTTTGGGAAGTGGAAGCCATTTTTTATTTCTGACAAGATGAGGTTGCTACGAGTGCTGGACCTAGAAGGCACACCAGGCCTAGCTGATCACCACCTTCAGCACATTGGGAAGCTTCTTCACCTCAAATATTTTTCCATAAGAGGATGTGATGATATTCATCACCTGCCACACTCCTTGGGTAACCTGAGGCAACTCCATACACTAGATGTCAGGGATACGAGAATACTAAAGCTGCCAAAGACCATCATCAAACTTCGGATGTTAACCTATCTCCGCCTTGGTAGGAAATCGATTGACAAAAAGGTGTCATATGAGAAACTTGAAGAGAAGCTCGCAAATTCAATGGGCAACAACAGACTATGTCTATTGACTTCAGGGTCAGTGATGCTTTGTGCAGCTTGTTGTGCACCCCGTCATTTAGGTTATTCTGAAGACATGAACCGCCATGACGTATGTACTGTTGCTTGCTGTGCTAGACTCCCTGCTGTTGCCAAGCGTCTGGACAGGTATGGAGTTCTAGCTCCTAGAGGGATGAGGAAACTGATCGGCTTGCACACACTGGGGGTTGTAAATGTTGCACGGGCGGTAGTCATTCAGGACATAAAAAAACTGACCTGGTTGCGCAAGTTAGCAGTAACTGGCATCAACGGGAGAAATGGTGAAAATTTTTGTTCAACAATCAATAATCTCAACCGTCTTGAGTCATTGTCAATACGGTCAGAGGGAGAGCCTGGATTGTGTGAATGTTTGCACTGGATGACCTCGCCCCCGGAAAACCTCCAGAGCCTCAAGCTGTACGGTAATCTGATCAAACTGCCAAGATGGGTCCAGAGGCTCCAGAATCTTGTGAAGCTGAATTTACGGAGCACCAGGCTATCGGGGCATGATGGTGATGTGGAAGTTCTTGGGAGGATGCCAAACCTGGCCATCCTGCATTTGTTGGAGAAGTCATTTCAGGGTGAAGAGCTTAGTTTCCAGATTGGGATTTTCAGAAGCCTCACAGTTCTTGTGTTTGGAAACTTTGGGGACATCAAATTGGTGAAGTTTG
This sequence comes from Triticum urartu, assembly GCF_003073215.2. Lineage (NCBI taxonomy): Eukaryota > Viridiplantae > Streptophyta > Magnoliopsida > Poales > Poaceae > Triticum > Triticum urartu. Next base: position 268,717,245 of record NC_053028.1, read on the forward strand.
ACCAAGGAGCAATGCCTAAGCTTGAGCAACTACAGGTCAGGAATGACTGGAGGGTAAGTGCTGAAAATGGTTGTTCTGGGAATGAAGTTGCATTTTCAGGGCTAGACTTTCTCCCAAGCATCAAGGAAGCCCGGTTATGGTTAAACATTATCCCGGATGAACAACTCAAGGAAATACCAGATGAAGTATTCCTCAAGGCCAGCAACTTTGAGGAACACTTTCGGACCCAGCTTGCCAACAATCCAAGGAATCCCATTCTGAAGGTGGGTGAGCTCGAGAACCAGAACTAATATTGTATCTCTATACATGTTGATTATTGTTGCCAATCCAAAAGGGCACATCATGGCTCCTGCCCAAGAATATATTTTTGACTAATGTTGTATCCCTATACAGCTTGAACATGCTACTGGAGAATATGTTTTTTACTCTAAAGCATTCCTCTTGTGTTTTCTATAAATGCAAGTTAAACCCTCAATGTTTACAACATTGCTATGTTCTGTTTACGAATATACCACTAATTGGTAACCCTTCATCCCGCTTCTTGGGTGAAATTGTGATGCATTCAATTTGATTGTACCAGAAAGACTCAAGTGTGCAACAGATTGTGCATATAAGTGAAATGTGCTAGTACTAATGGAAAATATCATGGTGTGATTGGACCCTTTCCTCATATATCACATGTGCTCTATTTTCATTTTGTCGTGATTGAGCAGTAAGTGTAATAATAATAGAATTAGTGACATCTGTGATAAACGTGGATTGCGTGAAAATTAATGGCTTGTTATGTTTCTTTATATGAACTGCTATGGCCTGCAAGGTGTTTGTTGCTGTCAGAGTTAAAGGGCGTCTTCGAGGCATTTAAGCTTCTTGTTCTGAACCCATAAGGCTCATGGACTTCAGGATTTGGGAGAATAAGAGAGGTGTTCCAGCTAAGCTCTCAGGGAGCTCCTCCCATGTAAGCATGGAGAGGTTGTTGTCTAAGCAATAGCATTAAGAGCTTGGAATGTCAACAATAGACAGACATCAAAGTTACCGAGAATTGATACCATGAACACTCGTAAACAGCCAAAACGAATTTACTAATAATCCGGCAAAACAAAATAAAAAATGCTTAAAGAACACATACAAACTAGATGGTGTGGTGAAGCCACCGCCACCTTATTTTCTGAAAGTTCTGGACCTGCACCATTGCACCCCGTTCCTGAAAGGAATAGCTTGCATATTTAGTTTTTCTTTTCTCACTATGTTCTAATACAGTGAAAAGCAGATATAGCATATCTAGCTAGGCAGCATCTTTATGCATATAGAAAAAAAAGCTTCAAGCCATCGTCCGATGCACGGTAAGGTTTATGCAGCATCTTAGAGGCAGACACAATCTACTTTTGAGTCTTAGACGTTTCATGTGTAGCACACTGTCCATCAACATGTGAAAACAGGCTATAGATGTTAACCTGAGGAAGACACACATTTCTGGGTTACAAAAGCCGGGCGAGATCACTAATCGGTTTACTGATAAATACTACAACTCTGCACATTCCTAATATGGAATTGCCACTAAAAAATTTCTACACAACCAATGCCGTGCCGTAATTCAAGTGCCGAAACAAAACTGAAAAAAACACAACTTGTGTTGTGCTGCAGGGGATATCTTCGTTTTCCCCAGCTTTCAGTTGAGTAGTTTCTCTGGGTGACACCTCTGCTATCCCGTCAATGTTAATAGGATAGATCATCACAAGTTTACACTACAGATGCAGAGAAATCCCCAGTTTCGCCACACCATGGGACCATCACAGCTAGACAGTTTAATTCTGTTTTCGCAAAAAAAAGAGGGGGGCGTCTAATTCTAGTTCAGATTGCCGAACTAAATCGGAAATTTATGAACACCACACACCGAGGGCCGTTGCTAAGGGAAGCGAGCTCACCAGTCACCAGCGACCCTCTCCCTCCAATGACCCTACACTGGCGCGGCGAGGATTTCCCCGTAATATATCCCTCTGGGCGCAACCCGTCATCCCCTTCTCCTCCTTCGCCGCGGCCGCGGCCGCCCGCCGCCGGGAGAAGCAGGATGTGTTAATTTAATGAAGGATCTGATCTTCGCCGCGGTCAGCTAAACTAGTGCTAACAAGCCAGCCTCATCCCTGCCGGTGAGGTTTGTTTCCCCTTCGTCGCCATGGCATCAGCGGGAAGGGAGAAGAGAGGTCCCACGAAGAGAATTTTATTGTTTCCCCAAAAAAGGGAGAAAGTTTTGAGAGAAAACAAAATTACTTCAGTGATTAAATGAACAGTACATTCACACATTCCTTTTCTTAAGAGAGTACACAAAATATACCATATAGTTTTATAAAAGAAAGGAGCATATAGTACAAACACTTCCAGCCAAACGGGAAGCAAGAGACAAGAAAAAAGATAAGAAAAAGAAAAACAAGGCCCGTCTACTCAAATACCCTACTACTCACAAAAACTTGCGATACTCTGACATGTGACAGTCACCCAAATTTTCAGTTCTCGAATGATAAAGGTGCAAGATCCATTAGAGGCATTTGTTGTGAGCGATTATTGAACACTCTAGTATTCCTTTATTTCCACAAAGTTCAGCATCCTCTTTGGGAATCCTCTTCCACGTGAGGTACCGCCACTCCCTCAACATTTACACATTCACACTAGCGAACCATAAATACACTAACAATAAATAAGTGCGGCCTCTATACCAACACAAGTGGGTACATGCGGTATCTATACCACCCATTTTGTCATGGACATTAGTGTCCACACACTTCTTCTTCTCAGGGTACGATTTTGCACCAAGCAAGGGGGCATGATGGGCACCAAGGGGTACGGGGTAATCATCGTCATGAGCACAACGAAAGATACAACGAGGGTCGTGGCGCATGCCGTTAGGGCGACAAGTTTTGTCATGGCGATGGTTGTGAGATGGTGGTTAGTAAAAGAAACTTGATAGATGCAGTTTCAGGCAATCCTGCAAAAAAGTATTGATCAAGAGATTAATGGCGAGTTGGTGACTCAATGATGCAGAAGAGGTTGGACTTGGTGTCGCCTCAAGACCAGACAAGTATGAGCGCGGCATGTTACCTATCCCACCCCTCACCTGATATACGTTCCATCACGTGAGAAGGATAAAAAATAGAGGCACTCTGAAGAAGAAAAATACAATTACTGTTAAGAATTTTATCACTTCGATTTGCCCGCTAATGACGAACAAATGCAAAAGTTTGCACACCTCCTTGTTTATTCTGTTCCTTACAAAAATGAATGTTTTTAGGTGAAAAGTCTAGACATATATGGAATAGTACGGTGTAGAAGATCAATTCCATACAAGTAGGCGTGGATCAAAGGCAACAGAAGAGAAGTCAGTGCATGGTATATGGCTGACACTGCTCATACCAACAGGCATAGCATGTGCCACCGACTCCATGATGTCATCCTTGACAATATTGTGAATTGGCCCGAGCCAAATTCGCAATAGAGACGCTCTGAAACCCTATTCTGCTTGTGTACACTATATAAAGGAGGGGAAGACCTGACGAGTCATCTATCATCAACCATTCACAGTTGCCGCTTAGCCACCATTAACATCTCATCTCCATTGCCATATCCATCACCATAACCTTCATCTCCATTAGATTAGTTACTTGTTACCGAGATTTCATCACGGGCAATGACATTGTAAGACTATCAATCATTCATCTTCAAGAAGTTTCTTGTACAATGTCATCTACTTGTGATTCATTCACGATTTGTGAGTAATTCCCTCCGGATAAGGGCCGAGACATAGCCTCACAGCCCCGTGTATGCGCAAGGGATTAACGCATGAATTTACTTCATATTTTTATGAAATTATTTGTCTCTTGTCTCTACATTGATCTCAAGGCTTGCCGGTACCCAAGACACCAAATATCGGTACAGGGAGGTAAAGGGTAGGGCGGAGTGGATGGCTATACCCAAAGTCGATGACAGTCAGTATAGCAGACGGGACCGATTCTCTGTGGGAGACAACGACGCAGTCATCAAACGCTAATGCGGGTTTGGATTATCCTTAATAACCAAGGTCGCCCCGGGAGTCAGACACGACCAAGGTTGTATAATCTAATCCTTGATGCGGAGGTAGTCGGTCATGGTGTCACAAGGATGCATCACCACTTATTTATTTTGCAATTTACATCTTATTACTTATCGATGCATTGTTGATCTATCTACTTATAATCTCAAGTTTGTGTACATAGTTGCATGTGAAATCTTAGCTCTAACCTATTTCTTTTATTTTTGACCCCTACCAATTTACCAAATAAGAGTTTGACCCCTCAAAATTAGAGTGTATTTTCTGGCTACAAGTATGCAACATCGAATTTTTTTTGAGAAATCTCGTCCAGCTTTATTAAGTAACAAAAATGTTCATAGGTACAAGAATTGGGTCATGGGGATGACCCAACCACACATGGCGCTTGATACCTAACATGCACGCTTTCTTGGCGATATTATGAGCATCAGAATTGAAGTTCCAACGTTCAAAGATAAAATTACAAGTCTAGAAACCCGTCCTTCTTCCAATAATCTCTCTAATTATAGCTGCACGTGGTCAGGCGATTCCTTCCCCTATATCTTGAACCACACCTTTGAAGTCTGATGATATCTGGATCTTTGTCAGATTTAGATGTTCCGCAAGTGCCATTGCCTCTCTATAGGCCAGGGTTTCTAGTAGTGTTGGGTATGTGATTCCATCACACACAATTTCCGATGAACCAAGATATGTTCTGACAAGATCTTTGCAGAACGTCGCTACTGCTCCCCTTGCTTCGCTCCAGGAAACAACTTCGTCTACATTGAATTTTGCGTAGTCAGTAGGAGGAGGAAGCCACCGGTGTTCGCAGGTAGATGGTATGTAAGCTAGGTTCCCTTCCCCTCTATTGGCTAAAACTTGAAGATTACTTAAATATGACTCAATAAAAGAATTTATCGAGCTGGGAGTTTGGAATATTACTTTATGGATGGCCTTCCTCCTAGCGTACCAGATCACCCATGACTAACCCGGCAAACCTATCATGGGACACAGTTTCATTCATATCGAAGATCCAATTCCTTGCGTTTGGTTGGTCGACTAGAACTTCATCGAAGAGTGCCCAAATGCAATATGTCATCGTGCAGTTAGGAAGAGAGTGTCTCCAAGAATCCTCTGCCCTGCCACTAGGCACACGAACTCAAGTGCAGCATATTTCGATGATGCGGCATATCGAAGGTTGGTAGCGACTGTTTTGCAAGTCTCCAAAGGAAGACCTTGAGTTTGGAAGGAACATAAATTTTCCAAAGTGATGTTCAAGCTTATCATCTTTGTCATCCCCCCAATGAACCACTTCTACCCTCTAGCCAGTTCTCACGATGTAGCTTTATTGTGACGAGGAGTCTATACGCTAACCGGATTGAGAAATGGCCCTTACGCTTCGAGTTCCAAACCCAAAATCCGTCAATGCTCCTTGTGCTAGCATCTATTGGTAAAAATATACTCTGAACCAGCAGCTCATTCCAAGAGGCAGTCGCCGGTGCGAGAAGCTCCGCAAACAATTGGGGAGGGTTTTGCACAACTGAAACAACGGGTCCGAGTGATGCCTTCTTGGGAATTCAATTGTCTTCTCATATATGTGTTGGCAATTCATTGCCTATCCTCCTGATTATGCCTTGCTTCAGTATATCTCTCCCTTCTAGAATTGCAAGCCAAATCTATGATGGCCTAGGACCAAGCTCACCATGAGAATCGAGCCTTCTAGGAAGTTGTCGCTTTCAGAATCCTGGCGCTCATTGATGATGGTTCTTGCAAGATTCTCCATGATTGCCTCGCGAGGAGTGACAAGTTGAACAATTTTAGATCCCTGAATCCAAGCCACCCGTATGATTGGGTTTTGTCATTGAATCCCATGAGACCCAAGCCACGTTAATTTCCCCGTGCTTACCGCCCTAGTAAAACTTCTGAATAATTGAATTTAAGTGCTCGCATAAACCTCTTGGAAGCTTGAAACAAGCCATTGAGTAGACAAGAATGTCCTAGGAAACTAATTTGAGCAAAACATATTTGTCGCGTGTAGATAAATACTTGCCTATCCATCCTTTAACCTTCTCACATATACGGTCACTAAGATAATTAAAAGTCCCTTTTTGGAATGCCCGCATCCGTTGGCATCCTTAGATATCTGCCACTTAAAGATTCATTAGGAACTCGTAATGTATCTCTGACCGCATCATGCATGATCCAAGGACATCCCTTACTAAAAAATATGGATGGTTTATCACGGTTTATCCTCTATCCCGACGTCCTACAATAAGTCCCCGATAGATTGGAAACCTCCTCTGCTCCATTAACGTTTGCCTTGGAAAGCAACAGGTTGTCATCTATGAATAAAAGGTGATTCATTGACGGTGTTGATGATGCCAACTTGATGCCACAAAATAAGATGACTGTGCCTGAGATTTAAGGAGGCACGAAAGGCCCTCTGCTGCTATCAAGAAAAGGTATGGAGAGATAGGATCTCCCTGCATGATCCCGCTTGAGGGTTTGAATACTTCTAGCTTGCTTCCAATCAGAAGGATAGAAAAAGATACTGATCTCACCATCCCCATGACTATTGAGATCCATGGTGCACCAAACCCCAGTTTCACCATAATGGCTTCCAGATAAAGTTGTTCCAGTCTGTCATATGCCTTCATCATATCCGGCTTGAGTGCACAAAAGTTATTAATTTTTTGCTCTTCTTCATAAAATGTAAACATTCATAGGAGGAATTATGAATTATATTTTCAGTTGTAAGTCTTCCTAGGACAAAGGCAGTTTGCTCCTCGAAGATATTTTTTTGGTAAGATCAGCTTTAAACGGTTTGCAAGAACTTTTGAAGCAATCTTATAGAACACACTACATAAGCTGATAGACCAAAGCTGAGATAAATGAGTCGGGTTTGATACCTTTGGGATGACAACTAATTGAAGGAAATATGCCCTGGAGGCAATAATAAAGTTGTTATTTATATTTCCTTGTATCATGATACATGTTTATTATTCATGCTAGAATTGTATTAACCGGAAACTTAGTACGTGTGTGAATAAATAGACAAACAGAGTGTTACTAGTTTGCCTCTACTTGACTAGCTCGTTGAATCAATGATGGTTATGTTTCCTAACCATAGACATGAGTTGTCATTTGATTAACAGGATCACATCATTAGAGAATGATGTGATTGACTTGACCCATCCGTTAGCTTAGCACGATGATCGTTTAGTTTGTTGCTATTGCTTTCTCCATAACTATACATGTTCCTATGACTATGAGATCATGCAACTCCCGAATACCGGAGGAACACTTTGTGTGCTACCAAACGTCACAACGTAACTGGGTGATTATAAAGGTGCTCTACAGGTGTCTCCGATGGTGTTTGTTGAGTTGGCATGGATCAAGATTAGGATTTGTGATACGTCTCCAACGTATCTATAATTTTTGATTGCTCCATGCTATATTATCTACTGTTTTGGGAAATATTGGGCTTTATTTTCCACTTTTATATTATTTTTGGGACTAACCTATTAACCGGAGGCCCAACCCGGATTTGCTATTTTATGCCTATTTCAGTGTTTCGAAGAAAAGGAATATCAAACGGAGTCAAAACAGAACGAAATCAACTGGAGAAGTTATTTTTGGAACGAAAGCCACCAGATAGACTGGGACTCCACGTCAGGATATACGGGAGGTGCTCACGAGGGTGGGGGGCGCCCCCCCCTCCCTAGGGCGCCCCCCTGCCTCGTGGGGCCCCCGTAGCTCCTCCGACGTACCCCCTGCACCCATATATACCTACGTATCGTAAAACTTCCAGAACGGAGATTTAGATCAGGAGTTCCGCCGCCAGAAGCCTCCGTAGCCACCGAAAACCAATCTAGACCCGTTCCAGCACCCTGCCGGAGGGGGCAATCCTTCTCCGGTGGCCATCTTCATCATCCCGGTGCTCTCCGTGACAAGGAGGGAGTAGTTCTCCCTCGGGGCTGAGGGTATGTACCAGTAGCTATGTGTTTGATCTCTCTCTCTCTCTCTCATGTTCTTGAGGTGATATGATCTTGATGTATCGCGAGCTTTGCTATTATAGTTGGATCTTATGTTTCTCCTCCCCCTCTTCTCTCTTGTAATGAATTGAGTTTCCCCTTTGAAGTAATCTTATCGGATTGAGTCTTTAAAGATTTGAGAACACTTGATGTATGTCTTGCCGTGCGTATCTGTGGTGACAATGGGATACCACGTGATTCACTTGATGTATGTTTTGGTGATCAACTTGCGGGTTTCGCCCATGAACCTATGCATAGGGGTTGGCACACGTTTTCGTCGTGATTCTCCGGTAGAACTTTGGGACACTCTTTGAGGTCCTTTGTGTTGGTTGAATAGATGAATCTGAGATTGTGTGATGCATATCGTATAATCATGCCCATGGATACTTGAGGTGACATTAGGATTTTGATTGATTTGTGTCTTAAGGTGTTATTCTAGTACGAACTCTAGGGCTGTTTGTTACACTTATAGGAATAGCCCAACGGATTGATTGGAAAGAATAACTTTGAGGTGGTTTCGTACCCTACCATAATCTCTTCGTTTGTTCTCCGCTATTAGTGACTTTGGAGTGACTCTTTGTTGCATGTTGAGGGATAGTTATGTGATCCAATTATGTTAGTATTGTTGAGAGGACTTACACTAGCGAAAGTATGAACCCTAGGCCTTGTTTCAACACATTGCAATACTGTTTACGCTCTCTTTTATCATTAGTTACCTTGCTGTTTTTATAATTTCATATTACAAATACCTTTATCCACCATCCATATACCACTTGTATCACCATCTCTTCGCCGAACTAGTGCACCTATACAATTTACCATTGTATTGGGGTGTGTTGGGGACACAAGAGACTCTTTGTTATTTGGTTGCAGGGTTGCTTGAGAGAGACCATCTTCATCCTACGCCTCCTACGATTGATAAACCTTAGGTCATCCACTTGAGGGAAATTTGCTACTGTCCTACAAACCTCTGCACTTGGAGGCCCAACAACGTCTTCAAGAAGAAGGTTGTGTAGTAGACATCAAGCTCTTTTCTAGCGCCGTTGCCGGGGAGGTTGGCGCTTGAAGGTATATCTTTAGATCTTGCAATCGAGTCTTTTAGTTTCTTGTTTTATCACTAATTTAGTTTATAAAAGAAAACTACAAAAAAATGGAATTGAGTTTGTCTCATACGCTTCATCTTTTTAATATCTTTCGTGAGTATGATGGAAAGGATAATTGTGCTCAAGTGCTAGAAGAAGAAATCTATAAAATGTTTGGCACTAAATATTTGAATGATGAGCATGATTTCAATGTTGTTAGTATGAATTCCTTGAATATCCATGATGCTAATGATATGCAATGCCACAAGCTTGGGGAAGCTATGTTTGATGAAGATGATATTTTTTGTCCCCCAAGTTTTGATGAGCAAATTTATTATGATGAAAGCATGCCTCCTATCTATGATGATTATTGTGATGACACGTATGCTTTAAAGAATAATAATAACAATTAAACTTGTCATCTTGATCTTAATTTTCAATCACATGATAGTTATTTTGTTGAGTTTGCTCCCATTATTATTCATGAGAAGAAATTTGCTTATGTGGAGAGTAGTAAATTTTCTATGCTTATAGATCATAAAAAGAATGCTTTAGGTGCTGGTTATATTGTTGAATTCATTCATGATTCTACTGAAAATTATTATGAGGGAGGAATATATGCTTGTAGGAATTGCAATAATATCAAGTTTCCTCTCTATGTGCTTAAAATTTTGAAGTTATGCTTGTTTTACCTTCCTATGCAAGTTGATTATTGTTCCCACAAGTTGTTTGCTCACAAAATGCCTATGCATAGTAATAGGGTTAGACTTAAATGTGCTAGTCATATTCTTCATGATGCTCTCTTTACGTTACAATTCTTATCTTTTATGTGAGCATCATTGAAATCATCATGCCTAGCTAGGGGCGTTAAACGATAGCGCTTGTTGGGAGGCAACCCAATTTAATTCTTGTTACTTGATTTTTGTTCCTGTTTAGTAATAAATAATTCATCTAGACTCTGTTTAGATGTGGTTTTATGCTTTTAATTAGTGTTTGTGCCAAGTAGAACCTTTGGAAGACTTGGGGAAAGTCTTGTTGATCTTGCTGTAAAAAACAGAAACTTTAGCGCTGACGAGAATTGCTGCCATTTTTATTTGGAGAGTGATATTTAGTTAATTCTTTTAGAAGATGATTAATATATAAATTCCTCAGGTCCAGAAATTTATTTGAGAATTTTATGATTTCCAGAAGTATACGTTTTATCCAGATTACTACAGACTGTTCTGTTTTTGACAGATTCTGTTTTTCGTGTGTTGTTTGCTTATTTTGATGAATCTATGGCTAGTAAAATAGTTTATAAACCATAGAGAAGTTGGAATACAGTAGGTTTAACACCAATATAAATAAAGAATGAGTTCATTACAGTACCTTGAAGTGGTGATTTATTTTCTTATACTAACGGAGCTTACGAGTTTTCTGTTAAGTTTTGTGTTGTGAAGTTTTCAAGTTTTGGGTAAGGATTCGATGGACTATGGAATAAGGAGTGGCAAGAGCCTAAGCTTGGGGATTCCCAAGGCACCCCAAGTTAATATTCAAGGAAAACCAAGAGCCTAAACTTGGGGATGCCCTGGAAGGCATCCCCTCCTTCGTCTTCGTTCATCGGTAACTTTACTTGGAGCTATATTTTTATTCGCCACATGATATGTGTTTTGCTTGTAGCATCAATTTATTTTGTTAGAATTTTATTGCTGTTATTTAGAACAATGTTTTTCATCTTTTATTTCAATAAAATAGGCATTGATAGCCTTTACTAAGCCTATTTTAGAAGTCCACATGTTGCTGTTTGAAAACAGAAAGTTTACCGCTGTTGCAATAATTCCCTAGAAAAGTCAGAATGTGATAAAATGTTGAAACCTTTTGCATATTAATCTCTGATAAATTTACTACAGTGGGAATTTTCTTTCATAACTTTTGTAGTTAGGAAAGTATGGATGTTGCAGCATTCTTTACAGACTATCCTGTTTAGGCAGATTGCTGTTATGTTTGCATTGTTTGCATATGTTTGTTTCTTTAATGATTCTATTTGAGGATAGGACTATTAAATATGCAGAGGCATTTAGTATGCAATGTTGAATAATAATTTTAGTGATTTTCTACAGTAGAGTATGATAAGGTTTTTGCAATTGTTTATACTAACTTATCTCACGAGTCCTTGTTGAGTTTTGTGTGGATGAAGCGTTTGAGATTTAGGGAGACCGTGATATGAGAGGAATTAAGGAGACACAAAAGCTCAAGCTTGGGGACTCCCAAGGCACCCCAAGATAATATTTCAAGAATTCTCAAGCGTCTAAGCTTGGGGATGCCCCGGTTGGCATCCCACCTTCCTTCTTCAACAACTATCGGTTAGTTTCGGTTGATCCTAAGTTTTTGCTTCTTCACATGATGTTTGCTATTCTTAGAATGTCATTTTATTTTGCTTTGCTTGCTGTTTGAATAAAATACTAAGATCTGAAATTATTTTGAGAGTCTTAAATAGCATGGTAATTTGCTTAAAATCCTAATATGCTAGGTATTCAAGAATAATAAAATTCTCTTATGAGTGTGTTGAATACTATGAGAAGTTTGATACTTGATAATTGTTTTGAGATATGGAGATGGTGATATTAGAGTCATGCTAGTTGAGTAGTTGTGAATTTGAGAGATACTTGTGTTGAAGTTTGTGATTCCCGTAGCATGCACGTATGATGAACCGTTATGTGATGAAGTCGGAGCATGATTTATTTATTGATTGCCTTCCTTATGAGTGGCGGTCGGGGACGAGCGATGGTCTTTTCCTACCAATCTATCCCCCTAGGAGCATGCGCGTAGTACTTTGTTTCGATAACTAATAGATTTTTGCAATAAGTATGTGAGTTCTTTAGGACTAATGTTGAGTCCATGGATTATACGCACTCTCATCCTTCCACCATTGCTAGCCTCTCTAGTACCGCGCAACTTCCGCCGGTACCATAAACCCACCATATACCTTCCTCAAAACAGCCACCATACCTACCTATTATGGAATTTCTATAGCCATTCCGAGATATATTGCCATGCAACTTTCCACCATTCCGTTTATTATGACACGCTTCATCATTGTCATATTGCTTTGCATGATCATGTAGTTGACATCGTATTTGTGGCAAAGCCACCATTCATAATTGTTTCATACATGTCACTCATGCATCATTGCACATCCCGGTACACCGCCAGAGGCATTCATATAGAGTCATATCTTGTTCTAAGAATCGAGTTGTAATTCATGAGTTGTAAGTAAATAAAAGTGTGATGATCATCATTATTAGAGCATTGTCCCAGTGAGGAAAGGATGAAGGAGACTATGATTCCCCCACAAGTCGGGATGAGACTCTGGACGAAAATAAATAAATAAAAGAGGCCAAAGAAGCCCAAATAAAAAAGAGAAAAAAAGAGGCCATAAAAAAAGAGAAGGCCCAAATAAAAAAATAAAAAAAATGAGAGAAAAGAGAGAATGGACAATGCTACTATCCTTTTACCACACTTGTGCTTCAAAGTAGCACCATGATCTTCATGATAGAGAGTCTCCTATGTTGTCACTTTCATATACTAGTGGGAATCTTTCATTATAGAACTTGGCTTGTATATTCCAATGATGGGCTTCCTCAAAATGTCCTAGGTCTTCATGAGCAAGCGAGTTGGATGCACACCCACTTAGTTTCTTTTGTTGAGCTTTCATATACTTATAGCTCTAGTGCATCCGTTGCATGGTAATCCCTACTCACTCACATTGATATCTATTAATGGGCATCTCCATAGCCCGTTGATACGCCTAGTTGATGTGATACTATCTTCTCCTTTTTGTCTTCTCCACAACCACCATTCTATTCCACCTATAGTGCTATGTCCATGGCTCATGCTCATATATTGCGTGAAGATTGAAAAAGTTTGAGAACATCAAAAGTATGAAACAATTGCTTGGCTTGTCATAGGGGTTGTGCATGATTTAAATATTTTGTGTGGTGAAGATGGAGCATAGCCAGACTATATGATTTTGTAGGGATAGCTCTCTTTGGCCATGTTATTTTGAGAAGACATAATTGCTTTATTAGTATGCTTGAAGTATTATTATTTTTATGTCAATATGAACTTTTGTCGTGAATCTTTCGGATCTGAATATTCATATCACAAGTAAGAAGAATTACATTGAAATTATGCCAACTAGCATTCCACATCAAAAATTATCTTTTTATCATTTACCTACTCGAGGACGAGCTGGAATTAAGCTTGGGGATGCTTGATACGTCTCCAACGTATCTATAATTTTTGATTGCTCCATGCTATATTATCTACTGTTTTGGGCAATATTGGGCTTTATTTTCCACTTTTATATTATTTTTGGGACTAACCTATTAACCGGAGGCCCAGCCCAGATTTGTTGTTTTATGCCTATTTCAGTGTTTCGAAGAAAAGGAATATCAAACGGAGTCGAAATGGAACGAAATCAACTGGAGAAGTTATTTTTGGAACGAAAGCCACCGGATAGACTTGGACTCCACGTCAGGAGATACGGGAGGTGCTCACGAGGGTGGGGGGCTCCCCCCTTAGGGCACGCCCCTGCCTCGTGGGGCCCCCATAGCTCCTCCGACTTCCCCCCTGCACCCATATATACCTACGTATCGTAAAACTTCCAGAACGGAGATTTATATCGGGAGTTCCGCCGCCAGAAGCCTCCGTAGCCATCAAAAACCAATCTAGACCCGTTCCGGCACCCTGCCGGAGGGGGCAATCCTTCTCCGGTGGCCATCTTCATCATCCCGGTGCTCTCCATGACGAGGAGGGAGTAGTTCTCCCTCGGGGCTGAGGGTATGTACCAGTAGCTATGTGTTTGATCTCTCTCTCTCTCGTGTTCTTGAGGTGATATGATCTTGATGTATCGCGAGCTTTGCTATTATAGTTGGATCTTATGTTTCTCCTCCCCCTCTTCTCTCTTGTAATGAATTGAGGTTCCCCTTTGAAGTAATCTTATCGGATTGAGTCTTTAAAGATTCGAGAACACTTGATGTATGTCTTGCCATGCGTATCTGTGGTGACAATGGGATACCACGTGATTCACTTGATGTATGTTTTGGTGATCAACTTGCGGGTTCCTCCCATGAACCTATGCATAGGGGTTGGCACACGTTTTCATCGTGATTATCCAGTAGAACTTTGGGGCACTCTTTGAGGTCCTTTGTGTTGGTTGAATAGATGAATCTGAGATTGTGTGATGCATATCGTATAATCATGCCCACGAATACTTGAGGTGACATTGGAGTATCTAGGTGACATTAGGGTTTTGATTGATTTGTGTCTTAAGGTGTTATTCTAGTACGAACTCTAGGGCTGTTTGTGACACTTGTAGGAATAGCCCAACGGATTGATTGGAAAGAATAACTTTGAGGTGGTTTCGTACCCTACCATAATCTCTTCGTTCGTTCTCCGCTATTAATGACTTTGGAGTGACTCTTTGTTGCATGTTGAGGGATAGTTATGTGATCCAATTATGTTAGTATCGTTGAGGGAACTTGCACTAGTGAAAGTATGAACCCTAGGCCTTGTTTTAACACATTGCAATACCGTTTACGCTCATTTTTATCATTAGTTACCTTGCTGTTTTTATAATTTCAGATTACAAATACCTTTATCTACCATCCATATACCGCTTGTATCACCATCTCTTCGCCGAACTAGTGCACCTATACAATTTACCATTGTATTGGGTGTGTTGGGGACACAAAAGACTCTTTGTTATTTGGTTGCAGGGTTGCTTGAGAGAGACCATCTTCATCCTATGCCTCCTACGGATTAATAAACCTTAGGTCATCCACTTGAGGGAAATTTGCTACTGTCCTACAAACCTCTGCACTTGGAGGCCCAACAACGTCTACAAGAAGAAGGTTGTGTAGTAGACATCAATTTGTCACTCCGATTGTCGGAGAGGTATCTCTGGGCCCTCTCGGTAATGTACATCACAATAAGCCTTGCAAGCATTGTAGCTAATGAGTTAGTTACGGGATGTATCATTACGGAACGAGTAAAGAGACTTACCGGTAAGGATATTGAACTAGGTATTGAGATACCGACGATCGAATCTCGGGCAAGTAACATACCGATGACAAAGGGAACAACGTATACCGTTATGCAGTTTGACCGATAAAGATCTTCGTAGAATATGTAGGAACCAATATGAGCATCCAGGTTCCGCTATTGGTTATTAACCGGAGACATGTCTCGGTCATGTCTACATAGTTCTCGAACCCGTAGGGTCCGCACGCTTAGCGTTCGGTGACGATCGGTATTACGAGTTTATGTATTTTGATGTACCGAAGGTAGTTCAGAGTCTCGGATTTGATCACAGACATAACGAGGAGTCTCGAAATGGTCGAGACATAAAGATCGATATATTGGAAGCCTATGTTTGGATATCGGAATTGTTCCGGGTGAAAACAGGAGTATACCGGAGCACTGGGAGCTTACCGGAACCCCCCGGGAGGTATATGGGCCTTACTGGGCCTTAGTGGGGGAGAGGGGAAAGGAGCAAAGGAGGAGGTGCCCCCCAAGCCCAATCCGAATTGGGAGTGGGGCCGGCCTCCCTTTCCTTCCTCCTCCCTCCTCCTTCCTTCTCTCCTAAATGGCTAAATCCAACAAGGCAAGGGGGGAATCCTACTCCCGGTGGGAGTAGGACTCCCCTTGGGGCGTGCCTAGGAGGCCGCCTCCCCCTCCTCCACTCCTTTATATACGGGGAAGGGAGCACCCCATAGACACACAAGTTGATCATTGATCTTTAGCCGTGTGCGGTGTCCCCCTCGGTAATATCATAGCGGTGCTTAGGCGAAGCCATGTTCCGGTAGCAACATCATCACTGTCATCATGCCGTCGTGCTGACGAAGCTCTCCCTCGAAGCTCTACTGGATCGTGAGTTCACAGGACGTCACCGAGCCAAACGTGTGCAGATCGCGGAGGTGCCGTACCTTTGGTTCTAGATCGGTCGATCGTAAAGATGTATGACTACATCAACCGCGTTGTCATAACACTTCCGCTTATGGTCTACGAGGGTACATAGATGATACTCTCCCCTCTCGTTGCTATGCATCACCATGATCTTGCGTGTGCGTAGGAATTTTTATTGAAATTATTGCGTTCCCCAACAGTGGCATCCGAGCCAGGTTTATGCGTATATGTTATATGCATGAGTAGAACACAAAGGAGTTGTGGGCGTGGGTTTATACATATTGCTTGGCGTCACTAGTTGATTCTTGATTCAGCGGCATTGTTGGATGAAGCGACCCAGACCGACATTGCACGTACGCTTTCGCGAGACTGGTTCTACTGACGTGCTTCGCACACAGGTGGCTAGTGGGTGTCTGTTTCTCCAGCTTTAGTTGAATCAGATTCAATGAACATGGTTCTTTTTGAAGATCAAAAAGCAATCACTATACCGCGTTGTGGTTTTTGATGCGTAGGTAAGAACGGTTCTTGCTCAGCCCGTAGCAGCCACGTAAAACTTGCAACAACGAAGTAGAGGACGTCGAACTTGTTTTTGCAGGGCATGTTGTGATGTGATATGGTCAATACATGATGCCAAATTTTATTGTATGAGATGATCATGTTTTGTAACATAGTTATCGGCAACTGGCAGGAGCCATATGGTTGTCGCTTTATTGTATGAAATGCAATCGCCATGTAATTGCTTTATTTTATCACTAAGCGGTAGCGATAGTCGTAGAAGCAATAGTTGGCGGGACGACAACGATGCTTCGATGGAGATCAAGGTGTCAAGCCGGTGACGATGGTGATCATGACGGTGCTTTGGAGATGGAGATCAAAGGAACAAGATGATGACGGCCATATCATATCACTTATATTGATTGCATGTGATGTTTATCCTTTATGCATCTTATTTTGATTAGTTTGGCAGTAGCATTATAAGATGATCTCTCACTAAATTTCAACGTATAAGTGTTCTTCCTGAGTATGCACCGTTGCTACAGTTCGTCGTGCCGAGACACCACGTGATGATCGGGTGTGACAAGCTCTACGTTCACATACAACGGGTGCAAGCCAGTTTTGCACACGCAGAATACTCGGGTTAAACTTGACGAGCCTAGAATATGCAGATATGTCCTTGGAACACTGAGACCGAAAGGTCGAGGTGAATCATATAGTAGATATGATCAACATAGTGATGTTCACCATTGAAAACTAATCCATCTCGCGTGATGATCGGACATGGTTTAGTTGATATGGATCACGTGATCACTTAGATGATTAGAGAGATATCTATCGAAGTGGGAGTTCTTAAGTAATTTGATTAATTGAACTTTAATTTATCATGAACTTAGTACCTGATAGTATTTTGCATCTCTATGTTTTTGTAGATAGATGGCCCGTGCTGTTGTTCTGTTGAATTTTAATGCGTTCCTAGAGAAAGCTAAGTTGAAAGATGATGGTAGCAACTACACGGACTGGGCCGGTAACTTGAGGATTATCCTCATTGCTATACAGAAGAATTACGTCCTGGAAGCACCGCTAGGTGACAAACCCGCTGCAGGAGCAACGCCAGATGTTATGAACACCTGGCAGAGCAAAGCTGATGACTACTCGATAGTTCAGTGTGCCATGCTTTACGGCTTAGAACCAGGACTTCAACGACGTTTTGAACGTAATGGAGCATATGAGATGTTCGAGGAGTTGAAGTTAATATTTCAAGAAAATGCCCGGATTGAGAGATATGAACTCTCCAATAAGTTCTACATCTGCAAGATGGAGGAGAATAGTTCTATCAGTGAACATATACTCAGAATGTCTGGGTACCACAACCACTTGACTCAACTCGGAGTTAATCTTCCTGATGATAGTGTCATTTACAGAGTTCTTCAATCACTGCCACCAAGCTAAAAGAGCTTCGTGATGAACTATAATATGCAAGGGATGGATAAGACGATTCATGAGCTCTTCGCAATGCTAAAGGCTGCGGAGGTAGAAATCAAGAAGAAGCATCAAGTGTTGATGGTCAACAAGACCACCAGTTTCAAGAAAAAGGGTAAAGGGAAGAAGGGGAACTTCAAGAAGAACAGTGTTACGTCTCCAACGTATCTATAATTTTTGATTGCTCCATGCTATATTATCTACTGTTTTGGGCAATATTGGGCTTTATTTTCCACTTTTATATTATTTTTGGGACTAACCTACTAACCGGAGGCCAGCCCAGATTTGTTGTTTTATGCCTATTTCAGTGTTTTGAAGAAAAGGAATATCAGCCGGAGTCGAAACGGAACGAAATCAACTGGAGAAGTTATTTTTGGAAGGAAACACACCTGATGGACTTGGACCCCACGTCAGAAGATACAGGAGCTGCCCACGAGGGTGGGGGGCGCGCCCACCCCCCCTAGGGCACGCCCCCTGCCTCGTGGGGCCCTCGTGGCTCCCCTGACGTGCTTCTTCTGCCTATATAACTCCATAAACCCTAAAACTTACAGAAGAGAGAATAGATCGGGAGTTCCGCTGCCAGAAGCCTCCGCCACCGAAAAGCAATCTAGACCCGTTCCGGCACCCTGCCGGAGGGGGCAATCCCTCTCCGGCGGCCATCTTCATCATCCCGGTGCTCTCCATGATGAGGAGGGAGTAGTTCTCCCTCAGGGCTGAGGGTATGTACCAGTAGCTATGTGTTTGATCTCTCTCTCTCTCTCTCTCTCTCGTGTTCTTGAGATGATACGATCTTGATGTATCACGAGCTTTGCTATTATATTTGGATCCTATGATGTTTCTTCCCCCATCTACTCTCTTGTAATGAATTGAATTTCCCCTTTGAAGTAATCTTATCGGATTGAGTCTTTAAAGATTTGAGAACACTTGATGTATGTCTTGCCGTGGATATCTGTGGTGACAATGGGATACCACGTGCCACTTGATGTATGTTTTGGTGACCAACTTGCGGGTTCCGCCCATGAACCTATGCATAGGGGTTGGCACACGTTTTCGTCGCGATTCTCCGGTAGAAACTTTGGGGCACTCTTTGAGGTCCTTTGTGTTGGTTGAATAGATGAATCTGAGATTGTGTGATGCATATCGTATAATCATACCCACGGATACTTGAGGTGACATTGGAGTATCTAGGTGACATTAGGGTTTTGGTTGATTTGTGTCTTAAGGTGTTATTCTAGTATGAACTCTAGGGCTGTTTGTGACACTTATAGGAATAGCCCAACGGATTGATTGGAAAGAATAACTTTGAGGTGGTATCGTACCCTACCATAATCTCTTCGTTTGTTCTCCGCTATTAGTGACTTTGGAGTGACTCTTTGTTGCATGTTGAGGGATAGTTATGTGATCCAATTATGTTAGTATTGTTGAGAGGACTTACACTAGCGAAAGTATGAACCCTAGGCCTTGTTTCAACACATTGCAATACTGTTTACGCTCTCTTTTATCATTAGTTACCTTGCTGTTTTTATAATTTCATATTACAAATACCTTTATCCACTATACACTTGTATCACCATCTCTTCGCCGGAACTAGTGCACCTATACAATTTACCATTGTATTGGGTGTGTTGGGGACACAAGAGACTCTTTGTTATTTGGTTGCAGGGTTGCTTGAGAGAGACCATCTTCATCCTACGCCTCCTATGGATCGATAAACCTTAGGTCATCCACTTGAGGGAAATTTGCTACTGTCCTACAAACCTCTGCACTTGGAGGCCCAACAACGTCTACAAGAAAAAGGTTGTGTAGTAGACATCAAGCTCTTTTCTAGCGCCGTTGCCGGGGAGGTTGGCGCTTGAAGGTATATCTTTAGATCTTGCAATCGAGTCTTTTAGTTTCTTGTTTTATCACTAATTTAGTTTATAAAAGAAAACTACAAAAAAATAATGGAATTGAGTGAAACTCCTATGCTTCACCTTTTTAATATCTTTCGTGAGTATGATGGAAAGGAAAATTGTGCTCAAGTACTAGAAAAAGAAATCTATAAAATGTTTGTCACTAAATATTTGAATGATGAGCATGATTGCAATGTTCTTAGTATGAATTCCTTGAATATCCATGATGCTAATGATATGCAAAGCCACAAGCTTGGGGAAGCTATGTTTGATGAAGATGATATTTTTTGCCCCCCAAGTTTTGATGAGCAAATTTATTATGATGAAAGCATGCCTCCTATTTATGATGATTATATTGATGAAAGTGGATTTGGAGAGGTCATGACTTTATTTTGTGATGAATCCACTATTTCGGAAGAGGTTCCAATTGATTATGAGAACAAAGTTGCTATCTATGATGATTATTGTGATGACTTGTATGCTATAAAGATTAATGATAACCATGAAACTTGTCATCATGATTTTAGTTTTCAATTGGATTATGCCTCACATGATAATTATTTTGTTGAGTTTGCTCCCACTATTATTCATGAGAAGAATTTTGCTTATGTGGAGAGTAATAAAGTTTCTATGCAAGTAGATCATGAAAATAATTATTTAGGTGCTGGTTATATTGTTGAATTCATTCATGATGCTACTAAGAATTATTATGAGGGAGGAATATATGCATGTAGGAATTGCAATAATATCAAGTTTCCTCTCTATGTGCTTAAAGTTTTGAAGTTATGCTTGTTTTGCTTTCCTATGCAAGTTGATTCTTGTTCCCACAAGATGATTGCTCACAAAATCCTGATTCATAGGAAGTGGGTTAGACTTAAATTTTCTAGTCATATTCTTCATGATGCTCTCTTTATCTTACAATTCTTATCTTTTATGTGAGCATCATTGAAATCATCGTGCCTAGCTAGGGGCGTTAAACGATAGCGCTTGTTGGGAGGCAAACCAATTTTATTTTAGTTCCTTGATTTTTGTTCCTGTTTAGTAATAAATAATTCATCTAGACTCTGTTTAGATGTGGTTTTATGCTTTTAATTAGTTTTTGTGCCAAGTAGAACCTTTGGGAAGACTTGGGGAGAGTCTTGTTGATCATGCTGTAAAAAAAACAGAAACTTTAGCACTCACGAGAATTGCTGCCATTTTTATTTGGAGAGTGATATTTAGTTAATTATTTTTGCAGATGATTAATAGATAAATTACTCAGGTCCAGAAATTTATTCGAGAATTTTATGTGTTCCAGAAGTATACGTTTGATCCAGATTACTACAGACTGTTCTGTTTTTGACAGATTCTGTTTTTCATGTATTGTTTACTTATTTTGATGAATCTATGGCTAGTAAAATAGTTTATAAACTATATATAAGTTGGAATACAGTAGTTATAACACCAATATAAATAAAGAATGAGTTCATTACAGTAGCTTGAAGTGGTGATTTATTTTCTTATACTAACGGAGCTTACGAGTTTTCTGTTAAGTTTTGTGTTGTGAAGTTTTCAAGTTTTGGGTAAGGATTCGATGGACTATGGAATAAGGAGTGGCAAGAGCCTAAGCTTGGGGATGCTCAAGGCACCCCAAGGTAATATTCAAGGACAACCAAGAGCCTAAGCCGGGGCATCCCCTCTTTCGTCTTCGTTCTTCGGTAACTTTACTTGGAGCTATATTTTTATTCGCCACATGATATGTGTTTTTCTTGGAGCGTCAATTTATTTTGTTAGAATTTTCTTGCTGTTATTTAGAACAATGTTTTGCATTTTTATTCCAATAAAAGTGGCATTGATAGTCTTTACTATGCCTATGTTACAAGTCTTCATGTTGTTGTTTGAAAACAGAAAGTTTACCGCTGTTGCAATAATTCCCTAGAAAAGTCAGAATGTGATAAAATGTTGAATCATTTTGCATATTAAGATCTGATAAATTTAATACAGTGGGAGTTTTATTTCATAATTTTTGGATCTAGGTAAGTATGGATGTTGCTGCATTCTTTACAGACTATCCTGTTTAGGAAGATTGCTGTTATGTTTGCATTGTTTGCATATTTTTGCTTCTTTAATGATTATATTTGAGGATAGGACTATTAAATATGCAGAGGAATTTAGTATGCAATGTTGAATAATAATTTTAGTGATCCTCTACAGTAGAGTATGATAAGGTTTTTGCAATGGTTTATACTAACTTATCTCACGAGTCCTTGTTGAGTTTTGTGTGGATGAAGCTTTTGAGATTTAGGGAGACCGTGATATGAGAGGAATTAAGGAGACACAAAAGCTCAAGCTTGGGGATGCCCAAGGCACCCCAAGATAATATTTCAAGAAGTCTCAAGCGTCTAAGCTTGGGGATGCCCTGGTTGGCATCCCACCTTTCTTCTTCAACAACTATCTGTTAGTTTCGGTTGATCCTAAGTTTTTGCTTCTTCACATGTTGATTGCTATTCTTAGAATGTCATTTTATTTTGCTTTGCTTGCTGTTTGAATAAAATACCAAGATCTGAAATTATTAAATGTTAGAGAGTCTTCACATAGTTGCATAATTATTCGACTACTCATTGATCTTCACTTAAATCTTTCGGAGTAGTTTGTCATTTGCTCTAGTGCTTCACTTATATCTTTTAGAGCATGGTGGTAGTTTTATTTTGAAGAAATAGATGAACTCTCATGCTTCACTTAGATTATTTTGAGAGTATTAAATAGCATGGTAATTTTCTTAAAATCCTAATATGCTAGGTATTCAAGAATAATAAAATTCTCTTATGAGTGTGTTGAATACTAAGAGAAGTTTGATACTTGATGATTGTTTTGAGATATGAGGATGGTAATATTAGAGTCATGCTAGTTGAGTAGTTGTGAATTTGAGAAAAACTTGTGTTGAAGTTTGTGATTCCCGTAGCATGCACGTATGGTGAACCGTTATGTGATGAAGTCGGAGCATGATTTATTTATTGATTGTCCTCCTTATGAGTGGCGGTCGGGGACGAGCGATGGTCTTTTCCTACCAATCTACCCCCCTAGGAGCATGCGCGTAATACTTTTTCTTTGATAACTTCTAGATTTTTGCAATAAGTATTATGACTAATGTTGAGTCCATGGATTATACGCACTCTCACCCTTCCACCATTGCTAGCCTCTCTATTACCGCGCAATTTTCGCCGGCACCATAAACCCACCATATACCTTCCTCAAAACAGCCACCATACCTACCTATTATGGCATTTCCATAGCCATTCCGAGATATATTGCCATGCAACTTTCCACCGTTCCATTTATTATGACACACTCCATCATTGTCATATTGCATATCCCGGTACACCGCCGGAGGCATTCATATAGAGTAATATTTTGTTCTAAGTATTGAGTTGTAAGAAAAATAAAAGTGTGATGATCATCATTATTAGAGCATTGTCCCAGTGAGGAAAGAATGATGGAGACTATGATTCCCCCATAAGTCGGGATGAGACTCCAGACGAAAAAAGAGGCCAAAGAAGCCCAAATAAAAAGAGGCCATAAAAAAGAGAAAAGGCCCAAATAAAAAAATGATGAGAGAAAAAGAGAGAAGGGACAATGTTACTATCCTTTTACCACACTTGTGCTTCAAAAGTAGCACCATGATCTTCATAGTAGAGAGTCTCTCATGTTATCACTTTCATATACTAGTGGGAATTTTTCATTATAGAACTTGGCTTGTATATTCCAATGATGGGCTTCCTCAAATTGCCCTAGGTCTTCATGAGCAAGCAAGTTGGATGCACACTGAGGGAGTCCTGGATTAGGGGGTGTCCGGATGGCTGGACTATACCTTCAGCCGGACTCCTGGACTATGAAGATACAAGATTGAAGACTTCGTCCCGTGTCCGGAAGGGAATTTTCTTGGCGTGGAAGGCAAGCTTGGTGATACGGATATGCAGATCTCCTACCATTGTAACCGACTTTGTGTAACCCTAACCCTCTCCGGTGTCTATATAAACCAGAGGGTTTTAGTCCGTAGGACAACATACACAACAACAATCATACCATAGGCTAGCTTCTAGGGTTTAGCCTCTCCGATCTCGTGGTAGATCTACTCTTGTACTACCCATATCATCAATATTAATCAAGCAGGACGTAGGGTTTTACCTCCATCGAGAGGGCCCGAACCTGGGTAAAACTTCGTGTCCCTTGCCTCCTGTTACCATCCGGCCTAGACGCACAGTTCGGGACCCCCTACCCGAGATCCGCTGGTTTTGACACCGACATTGGTGCATTGAGAGTTCCTCTGTGTCGTCGCCATCAGGAAGGATGCCTCGCCCCGTCTTTAAAGACGGCACCGTTGCTAAGGGAGCTTTGGCTGTCGGCCAAACCCTCCGGCTAGGTGGTTTTCTTATGACCGCCTGTTCGGCTTCTGCGCCGACGATGACCTCTCGAGCCATCGAAAACAATCTTCATGTCAGCTCAGAACTCGCCGAGCAGTTAGATCCAATGGAGCTCTCCTCCATGAACGAGCTCTTGGATCGCTTCGCCGCCCTGGGAGTCGCTACGGATTACGACCAGATTGGGCCTAAACCCGATATGAGAGAGATTAACTCTCCCCAAGTCACCCATCACGTTGCCGTGGTAGAGGGACAGCGCGACGACCCTTCATCTATCTTAAGGACTCGCTACGTCTGGATTCCCGATCCCTCCAAGCCGGATACCCGTGGAGGGGAGGATATCACTCAAGACCTGAACTTAGAGTCAGGCGATGGGCTGGATTCATTGGACAACATCCAGGAATCCAAATTTTCGAGTTCGGAAATTCCTCGGCCTTTGAGCCTCAGATGGGGTGAGGCTTTGGATTTAATTCCACCCACCCACCCCAACATAAGCGATCTATCCAAAATCAGGCTAGAGCCCGATGAAATAGTACATCATTACTGGGCCAGATTCCTCCTGGTTAAGAACAGGCTAAGGGACTGCCGCGAGGAAGACGCAATCTCAATCTTCTGCAATAATTGCACGGACAAGGGAATACTCAACGCCATAAGTCGCCGTGATATTACACACTTCGCTGACTTGGCGTCCATTGTACGAAAGTAATGTGCGATGGAAAGCGCCTGGAAAATCGAAATCAAATTTTGGGACAATCCGGCCCTGAATACAAATCCAGTCCGAAATAAAGGGTGCATCATCACCAGACACCCGGGTCAAGCACTAAAAAGCAAAAACCCTCTACAGGGCATGGAACCGTACTGGAAGGATGTCTCAATGGACCCTATAAAATTCACAGTATAGAGGACGCCACACCAACTCACAGCCTCAGAGCATGTTGGATACTCCGGCAGGTGGCCAAAATTGGCAAAAATTCCGGAGGCCACAGAAAGCCACCCCAGAGACACCAATATGGTATTAACAGTCTTCGAGACTTTCGCATCAAATAATATGCGAAAAAGGACACTCCGCAGCCTTGCCGAAGTCTACCAAGTAGCAACAATAAACCCATGGAGTGACACGGCTATTACCTTTAACGCCAGTGATGAACCTAAATTCCGAACAGCCCGAGCACCAGCCGTATTGGTCCTCAGTCCAATAGTGGACGGCTTTCATCTTACCAAGGTACTCATGGACGGTGGCAGTGGATTGAACCTCATTTATGAGGAAACCCTTCAAAAAATGGAAATAGACTGGAATCGCATTGAGCGAAGCAGCACAACCTTTAGAGGAATAATCCCCAGTCGGGAAGCGCGCTGTACAAGAAAAATCACACTAGATGTGGTGTTCGGCACGCCGGATAATTACAGGTCCGAAGAGGTCACGTTCCATGTGGCTCCGTTCAGCAGTGGTTATCACGCTCTGCTAGGGCGGGAAGCGTTTACAATCTTCCAAGCAATACCCCATTACGGGTACATGAAGCTCAAGGTGCCCGGGCCTAACGGGATCATCACTCTCGCTAGTGATCCGGACATAGCACTCCGCGCCGAAAACAAGACACCCGCACTGGCCCTCGAGGCACTATTCGAAGCCCTAGCGGCTGAGGAACTGACTGCACTGCGCTCTACGGTGAATAGGGATGACGTGGTACTCGACAAAAGATCCAAGTCCACCTCCTTTAAACCGGCGGACGAAATAGTCAAATTCCAAGTCCATCCAATGGACCCCAATAAAACAGCTTCCATCAGGGCACAGTTAAACCCTGATGTAGACGCCGCGCTGCGAGAGTTCCTATGAGAGAACTGGGACATTTTTGCCTGGCACCCTTCAGACATGCCAGGAATCCCACGCAGGCTGGCCGAGCACAGCTTAAATATCCAAACAGGATTCAAACCTGTCAAACAGGCTCTTCGACGTTTTTCCGAACCTAAGAGACATTCCATGGGAGAGGAGCTAGCAAATCTATTGGAGGCCGGATTCATCAGAGATATAAAACATCCGGACTGGCTAGCAAACCTGGTGATGGTACCAAAGAAGGACAAATCCTGGCGCCTGTGTGTTGATTTTAAAGACCTTAACAAGGCTTGCCCAAAGGATCCCTTCCCCCTCCCCCGCATCGATCAAATTATCGACGCTACTGCAAGACACGATTCGTTGTGTTTCCTCGACGCATATTCCGGCTACCATCAAATCAAGCAGGAATTAAGCTTGGGGATGCCTGATACGTCTCCAACGTATCTATAATTTTTGATTGCTCCATGCTATATTATCTACTGTTTTGGGCAATATTGGTCTTTATTTTCCACTTTTATATTATTTTTGGGACTAACCTATTAACCGGAGGCCCAGCCCAGATTTGTTGTTTTATGCCTATTTCTGTGTTTTGAAGAAAAGGAATATCAGAGGGAGTCGAAACGGAATGAAATCAACTGGAGAACTTATTTTTGGAAGGAAACACACCTGATGGACTTGGACCCCACGTCACAAGATACAGGAGCTGCCCACGAGGGTGGGGGTGCGCCCACCCCCCTAGGGCGCGCCCCCTGCCTCATGGGGCCCTCGTGGCTCCCCTGACGTGCTTCTTCTGCCTATATAACTCCATATACCCTAAAACTTCTAGAAGAGAGAATAGATTGGGAGTTCCACCGCCAGAAGCCTCCGTAGCCACCGGAAACCAATCTAGACCCGTTCTGGCACCCTGCCGGAGGGGGCAATCCCTCTCCGGTGGCCATCTTCATCATCCCGGTGCTCTCCATGACGAGGAGGGAGTAGTTCTCCCTCGAGGCTGAGGGTATGTACCAGTAGCTATGTGTTTGATCTCTCTCTCTCTCGTGTTCTTGAGCTGATACGATCTTGATGTATCGCGAGCTTTGCTATTATATTTGGATCCTATGATGTTTCTTCCCCTCTCTACTCTCTTGTAATGAATTGAGTTTCCCCTTTGAAGTAATCTTATCGGATTGAGTCTTTAAAGATTTGAGAACACTTGATGTATGTCTTGCCGTGGATTTCTGTGGTGACAATGGGATACCACGTGCCACTTGATGTATGTTTTGGTGACCAACTTGCGGGTTCCGCCCATGAACCTATGCATAGGGGTTGGCACACGTTTTCGTCGTGATTCTCCGGTAGAAACTTTGGGACACTCTTTGCGGTCCTTTGTGTTGGTTGAATAGATGAATCTGAGATTGTGTGATGCATATCGTATAATCATACCCACGTATACTTGAGGTGACATTGGAGTATCTAGGTGACATTAGGGTTTTGGTTGATTTGTGTCTTAAGGTGTTATTCTAGTACGAACTCTAGGGCTGTTTGTGACACTTATAGGAATAGCCCACTGGATTGATTGGAAAGGATAACTTTGAGGTGGTTTCGTACCCTACCATAATCTCTTCGTTTGTTCTCCGCTATTAGTGACTTTGGAGTGACTCTTTGTTGCATGTTGAGGGATAGTTATGTGATCCAATTATGTTAGTATTGTTGAGAGGACTTACACTAGCGAAAGTATGAACCCTAGGCCTTGTTTCAACACATTGCAATACTGTTTACGCTCTCTTTTATCATTAGTTACCTTGCTGTTTTTATAATTTCATATTACAAATACCTTTATCCACATCCATATACCACTTGTATCACCATCTCTTCGACGAACTAGTGCACCTATACAATTTACCATTGTATTGGGTGTGTTGGGGACACAAGAGACTCTTTGTTATTTGGTTGCAGGGTTGCTTAAGAGAGACCATCTTCATCCTACGCCTCCTACGGATTGATAAACCTTAGGTCATCCACTTGAGAGAAATTTGCTACTGTCCTACAAACCTCTGCACTTGGAGGCCCAACAACGTCTACAAGAAGAAGGTTGTGTAGTAGACATCAAACAGCAAGCCAGTTACTGCTCAAGTGAAGAAACCCAAGTCTGTACCTAAGCCTGAGACTGAGTAATTCTACTTAAAGGAACTGGTCAATGGAAGCGGAACTGCCCCAAGTATTTGGCCGAGAAGAAGGATGGCAAAGTGAAAGGTATATTTGATATACATGTTATTGATGTGTACCTTACAAATGCTCAAAGTAGTGCCTGGGTATTTGATACTGGTTCAGTTCCTAACATTTGCAACTCGAAACAGGGCTACGGATTAAGCGAAGATTGGCTAAGGACGAGGTGACGATGCGCGTGGGAAATGGTTCCAAAGTCGATGTGATCTCTGTCAGCACGCTACCTCTACATCTACCTTCGGGATTAGTTTTAGACCTAAATAATTGTTATTTGGTGCCAGCGTTGAGCATGAACATTATATCTGGATCTTGTTTGATGTGAGATGGTTATTCATTTAAATCAGAGAATAATTGTTGTTCTATTTATATGAGTAGTATCTTTTATGGTCATGCACCCCTGATGAGTGGTCTATTTTTACTAAATCTTGATAGTAGTGATACAGATGTTCATAGTATTGAAGCCAAAAGATGCAGAGTTGATAATGATAGTGCAACTTATTTGTGGCACTGCCGTTTAGGTCATATTGGTGTAAAGCGCATGAATAAACTCCATTTTGACAGACTTCTGGAATCACTTGATTATGAATCACTTGGTACTTGCGAACCATGCCTCATGGGCAAGATGACTAAAACTCCGTTCTCCGAAACAATGGAGCGAGCAACAGAGTTATTGGAAATCATACATACTGATGTATGTGGTCCAATGAACATTGAAGCTCGTGGCGGATATCGTTATTTTTTCACCTTCACAGATGATCTGAGCAGATATGGGTATATCTACTTGATGAAACATAAATCTGAAACATTTGAAAAGTTCAAAGAATTTCAGAGTGAAGTGGAAAATCATCATAACAAGAAAATCAAGTTTCTATGGTCTGATCATGGAGGTGAGTATTTGAGTTATGAGTTTGGACTTTATTTGAAACAATGTGGAATAGTTTCGCAACTCACGCCACTTGGAACACCACAACGTAATGGTGTGTCCGAACGTCGTAACCGCACTTTATTAGATATGGTGCGATCTATGATGTCTCTCACTGATTTACCGCTATCATTTTGGGGTTACGCTTTAGAGACAGCTGCATTCACGTTAAATAGGGCACCATCTAAATCCGTCGAGACGACACCTTATGAACTATGGTTTGGCAAGAAACCTAAGTTGTTGTTTCTTAAAGTTTGGGGTTGTGATGCTTATGTGAAAAAGCTTCAACCTGATAAGCTCGAACCCAAATCAGAGAAATGTGTCTTCATAGGATACCCAAAGGAGACTGTTGGGTACACCTTCTATCACAGATCCGAAGGCAAGATATTCATTGCTAAGAATGGATCCTTTCTAGAGAAGGAGTTTCTCTCGAAAGAAGTGAGTGGGAGGAAAGTAGAACTTGACGAGGTAATTGTACCTTCTCCCTTATTGGAAAGTAGTTCATCACTAAAATCACTTCCAGTGATTCCTACACCAGTAAGTGAGGAAGCTAATGATGATGATCATGAAACTTCTGATCAAGTTACTATCGAACCTCGTAGGTCAACCAGAGTAAGATCTGCACCAGAGTGGTATGGTAATCCTATTCTGGAAGTCATGTTACTTGACCATGACGAACCTGCGAACTATGAGGAAGCGATGATGAACCCAGATTCCGCAAAATGGCTTGAGGCCATGAAATCTGAGATGGGATCCATGTATGAGAACAAAGTATGGACTTTGGTTGACTTGCCCGATGATCGGCAGGCCATAGAGAATAAATGGATCTTCAAGAAGAAGCCTGACGCTGACGGTAATGTTACTGTCTACAAAGCTCAACTTGTTGCAAAAGGTTTTCGACAAGTTCAAGGAGTTGACTACGTTGAGACCTTCTCACCCATAGCGATGCTAAAGTCCGTCCGAATCATGTTAGCAATTGCCGCATTTTATGATTATGAAATTTGGCGAATGGATGTCAAAACTGCATTCCTAAATGGATACCTTAAAGAAGAGTTGTATATGATGCAA
Source organism: Triticum urartu (assembly GCF_003073215.2). Lineage (NCBI taxonomy): Eukaryota > Viridiplantae > Streptophyta > Magnoliopsida > Poales > Poaceae > Triticum > Triticum urartu. Next base: position 268,747,655 of record NC_053028.1, read on the forward strand.
CCAGAAGGGTTTGTCGATCCAAAAGGTGCTAACAAAGTGTGCAAGCTCCAGCGATCCATTTATGGACTGGTGCAAGCCTCTCGGAGTTGGAATATATGCTTTGATAGTGTGATCAAAGCATATGGTTTTGTACAGACTTTTGGAGAAGCCTGTATTTACAATAAAGTGAGTGGGAGCCCTGTAGCATTTCTGATATTATATGTAGATGACATATTGTTGATCGAAAATGATACTGAATTTATGAATAGCATAAAAGGATACTTGAATAAGAATTTTTCAATGAAAGACCTCGGTGAAGCTTCTTATATATTGGGCATCAAGATCTATAGAGATAGATCAAGACGCTTGATTGGACTTTCACAAAGCACATACCTTGATAAAGTTTTGAAGAAGTTCAAAATAGATCAGGCAAAGAAAGGGTTCTTGCCTGTATTACAAGGTGTGAAGTTGAGTCAGACTCAATGCCCGACCACTGCAGAAGATAGAGAGAAAATGAAAGGTTTTCCCTATGCTTCAGCCATAGGCTCTATCATGTATGCAATGTTGTGTACCAGACCAAAGTAATCCAGGAGTGGATCACTGGACAACGGTCAAGAACATCATGAAATACCTAAAAAGGACTAAGGATATGTTTCTCGTATATGGAGGTGACAAAGAGCTCGTCGTAAACGGTTACGTCAATGCAAGCTTTGACACTGATCCGGATGACTCTAAGTCACAAACTGGATACGTGCTTTTATTAAATGGTGGAGCTGTCAGTTGGTGCAGTTCTAAGCAGAGCGTCGTGGCGGGATCTACATATGAAGTGGAATACATAGCTGCTTCAGAAGCAGCAAATGAAGGAGTCTGGATGAAGGAGTTCATATCCGATCTAGGTGGCATACCTAGTGCATCGGGTCCAATGAAAAACTTTTGTGACAATACTGGAGCAATTGCCTTGGCAAAGGAATCCAGATTTCACAAGACAACCAAGCACATCAAGAGACGCTTCAATTTCATCCACGATCAAGTCAAGGAGGGAGACATGGAGATTTGCAAAATACATACGGATCTGAATGTTGCAGACCCGTTGACTAAGCCTATCTCACGAGCAAAACATGATCAGCACCAAGACTCCATGGGTGTTAGAATCATTACAATGTAATCTAGATTATTGACTCTAGTGCAAGTGGGAGACTGAAGGAAATTTTCCCTAGAGGCAATGATAAAGTTGTTATTTATATTTCCTTATATCATGATAAATGTTTATTATTCATGCTAGAATTGTATTAATCGGAAACTTAGTACATGTGTGAATACATAGACAAACAGAGTGTCACTAGTTTGCCTCTACTTGACTAGCTCGTTGAATCAATGATGGTTATGTTTCCTAACCATAGACATGAGTTGTCATCTGATTAACGGGATCACATCATTAGAGAATGATGTGATTGACTTGACCCATCCGTTAGCTTAGCACGATGATCGTTTAGTTTGTTGCTATTGCTTTCTCCATAACTATACATGTTCCTATGACTATGAGATCATGCAACTCCCGAATACCGGAGGAACACTTTGTGTGCTACCAAACGTCACAACGTAACTGGGTGATTATAAAGGTGCTCTACAGGTGTCTTCGATGGTGTTTGTTGAGTTGGCATGGATCAAGATTAGGATTTGTCACTCCGATTGTCGGAGAGGTATCTCTGGGCCCTCTCGGTAATGTACATCACAATAAGCCTTGCAAGCATTGTAGAGTTAGTTACGGGATGTATCATTATGGAACGAGTAAAGAGACTTTCCGGTAACGAGATTGAACTAGGTATTGAGATATCGACGATCGAATCTCGGGCAAGTAACATACCGATGACAAAGGGAACAACGTATATCGTTATGCGGTTTGACCGATAAAGATCTTCGTAGAATATGTAGGAACCAATATGAGCATCCAGGTTCCGGTATTGGTTATTGACCGGAGACATGTCTCGGTCATGTCTACATAGTTCTCGAACCCGTAGGGTCCGCACGCTTAACGTTCGGTGACGATCGGTATTATGAGTTTATGTGTTTTGATATACCGAAGGTAGTTCGGAGTCCTGGATTTGATCATGGACATAACGAGGAGTCTCGAAATGGTCGAGACATAAAGATCGATATATTGGAAGCCTATGTTTGGACATCGGAATGGTTCCGGGTGAAAACGGGAGTATACCGGAGCACCGGGAGCTTACCGGAACCCCCCGGGAGGTATATGGGCCTTACTGGGCCTTAGTGGGGGAGAGGGGAAAGGAGCAAAGGAGGGGGTGCCCCCCAAGCCCAATCCGAATTGGGAGCGGGGCCGGCCTCCCTTTCCTTCCTCCTCCCTCCTCCTTCCTTCTCTCCTAAATCCAACAAGGCAAGGGGGGAGTCCTACTCCCGGTGGGAGTAGGACTCCCCTTGGGGGACGCCTAGGAGGTCGTCCCCCTCCCCTCCTCCACTCCTTTATATACGGGGGAGGGGCACCCCATAGACACACAAGTTGATCATTGATCTTTAGCCGTGTGCAGTGCCCCCTCCACCATAATCCACCTCGGTAATATCGTAGCGGTGCTTAGGCGAAGCCCTATTCCGGTAGCAACATCATCACCATCATCATGCCGTCGTGCTGACGAAGTTCTCCCTCGAAGCTCTACTGGATCGTGAGTTCACGGGACGTCACCGAGCCGAACGTGTGCAGATCGCGGATGTGTCGTACCTTCGGTGCTAGATCGGTTGATCATGAAGACGTACGACTACATCAACTGCGTTGTCATAACGCTTCCGCTTACGGTCTAGGAGGGTACATAGACGATACTCTCCCCCCTCGTTGTTATGCATCACCATGATCTTGCATGTGCGTAGGAAATTTTTGAAATTACTGCGTTCCCCAACACTAATATAGTGTCATTTATGCATTCAACATTGTCCTCTCCCAGAACAATACCAAAAACTGCCTTAATGACTGCAACATCCCAATGTTGCTGAAAGAAGTGTGCATGAAAGTCATTCGGGCCTAGTGCTTTTGTAGGAAACATCTGAAAAGGGGATTTTTTTAACTTCTTCCTCACCATAAGGGGCCAACAATAGTTCAAATCCGCTCCTGGGGCGTCGCTTTGCTGCGTCTGGCCCGTCCTCAGGTACCTTTGGAGGATGGGGAGGGTGATAACGTACACATTTCCCTTCATTTCTGTTGTGACACTTGAACATGGTCAATCATGTCCTGAATATCTTGAATTCCCTTGACAAATAAAGTTCTTTCAAAAATCCAACGGCAAAGCTTGCATCTCTGTCGAGTAGTTGGTCATTTTGCTCATCTGGGCTTAGGAGAGCTTTTATTAGGTTCTTCATTCGCCTCATCAATGCCCTTAGGTGAAAAAATTGAGTACTTTTGTCACCCTGAGATAACCATTGTACACGTGAACGTTGGTGCCACATTATTTCCTCCCCTAAGGAAAGGCTTAATGAGCCTATCATTCATCTTGATTTCTGCATGGGAAGGCCCCACTATTGTCGGATTGTTTCTTGAAACATCAAGTTCTCTTTTAAGCTTCTTTATTACCCCTCGCACACCGCCAAAAGTGCTCTTACTCCAACTCCCCAAATCGGCTGCTAGTGTTGTTAGTCTGGCATGAATTCCCGTAGTCGTTGGATCGTGACCATTCGACTGCCATGCATCATCAGCAGTCCTCTTTACATCGGCTTGCGTGTCCCACATGGCTTCATACTAAAAATCTCCATTTGACTGCCATGCATCATCAACGGTCCTCTTTACATATGCTTGTGTGTCCCACATGACTTCATACTAAAAATCTCTTTCATGCCTTGCCCTGGAGCTTGATGCGTCAAAGTTTAAAAGAATGGGGCTATGATCTGAGGTCGTTGCAGTTAAATGCTCAATAGACGCCAAGGGGAACTGAGCACACCATGTGGCAGATCTGAGAGCTCGATCTAACCTTACCCTGGTAAATGAGCCACCTGCAACTTTCTTCTCGAAGGTCCATGGTCTTTCATGGAAGCCCAGATCAACAAGAGAACACACATCAATGACCTCCTAGAAGCCTTGCATTTCCGTCTAATTAACGACGCTGATTAAATCCATCGTGCTCCTCAGACCGCAACACATCATTAAAGTTGCTTAAACACAACCATGGAAGATTATGCAAAGTACTTAGATTCTTCATTGTGTCCCAAGTCTGGTGACGTTGATGCGTTTGGGCTTCACCATAGAAGCAAGACAACCACCATGGATCGCCTCCAATGTCAGAAACTTTCATATCAACATGGTACTTGGAGTAGTCGAGAAACTCTAACTTTATTTCATTATTTCAAAACATAACTAGGCCTGCTAATTTTTTTTCACACGGATCTTAGTAATTTGGGTCTCGAAAATGCAAAACACTTTAGGGGCAAACTTAACCACGAGCTTGCGGAGCTCTTGAATTGTCGCGTCATTGCCAATACCATGTCAATTTCAATAGAAGATACCCATTAGACCCGGCGGTCTTCCTCGATGGATGTCACCGATGTTGCCAAGTTATTCATATCCGTTTTTGCTCTTCCTTCCCTTGTTTCTTTAGCCCGACGCTCCTCCTCGAGGGAGGCCACCGATTCAATTTCTGATGTAGTCGACTTGCTCGGAGAGAGTCCTTACCTCGCCTTCTTCCGCTCATTAGGGGGTACATGTGCTGGGGGTGGTGGCAGAATTGGGGTATTCTGGTGGAGAGCAATACTTAAACTTCTTCCTGCCTTCAAAGCTCATACAAAGTGCTAAGCTGGCAGAGGAGACTCCATTCTTTTCTGGTCAGACAAGTGGTTTGACATGCCTCTGAACACCCAATTCCCTGAACTTCACTCTTTTGCTATCGATGCATACATCGCCTTGGCTCAGGCACAACAGTATGAAGACTTAAGCACTATTTTCCATAGACCTTTATCACTCCAGGCCTACAACCAGTTCAATGCATTACAGAACATTTTGACAACCAGGGCAGAAACAACAAACAAAGACTCTTGAATCATGGCAGGCAACACTCATAAATTTTCAGCTATGACCATGTATAAAGCCATGGCCGGCCCTAGTAATGCACATGAGATCTTTCAGAAAGTTTGAAGAACGACATGTAGGCTCAGGCACAAAATTTTCTTTTGGCTATTGCTGCATGACAGGCTGAGCACTAGGAATCTGATTCATCGCAGAACCATGCACTTAGAGGATTATAACTGTGCCCTTTGTGTAGATTCTACTGAGGAAACCAGCACTCATCTTTTCTGGGATTGCCAATTTGCTGGTTACTGCTGGAGCAGAGTTGCTCCTACTAAACGTAGAGGTACCTCTACCTATGATGAAGTTCTGTTCACTCTCAGTGCGCTTCCTAAGGATATTGCAATGGAAGTGGTGATTATGGGTTGTTGGAGCACCTGGATGATCAGAAATGATAAAATCTTCAGAAAGGCACCGATGAGTTATGAATCCTGGAAGCATTATCTCAGAGAAGGCATGGAAATGACTAGACTTAGAGCAAAGCAAAAGAAAGCTGATTTGATAACCAGTTGGATAGAGCATAATCTCTAATTTCCATATGTTAGATATGTTTTCTAAAATGGGTGTGGGTTGATTTTCTGTATGTTGGCTCCCTAGCCTTTGTAATGGTACTTTACTTTTTATTAATATAGAAAATACCGTAGAACGATTGTTCTACGGTTTCGGCTCAAAAAAATTTGGGATAATGCCAGCCGAAGTAACAACATTCTTTACAACCGAAGAATCAGGTCCAGGTACCTCCTAGTCGATACCTTCCCGTCATTCTTTTTCACTTCTGGGTCTATAGGTTTTGCGGGGCTTTCAACTGTCTCATCCAAATCATTGTCCTCAAAACACATGCACCGTTAGACTTTCCCTTTCTGGGCACTAAACCTCTAGCACCATCACGGCCTCTGCCACGGTATCTACCCCGGAGGAAGGAGGATCTACCCCCACGGTCATTCTCTTGGGTCATCTGCACTGTTCCTTCTCTTTGCCACTAGAAAATTGCCCCACTGCATGACCCGGAGCCCACAAACCGCACAGAAAAAAACCCGATCTTCTCATACTTGACCTCCAGGAAAATTCTTTCTCCCGCTAAATTCAATGCTGCCCAGCGGATTAAGGGTGTGGTCACGTCAATACTAGCACAGACTCGAACATAGTTTCCTTCGAAACATCATCCAGGGTTTAACTCCACACTCCTGATGATCCCTATCATCCTGGCCGATTGATCTACAATCGACTCCTTCCGGTAAAGGTCCGGTATCTTATGTATTTGTGCCCATACAGACACCCTCTCAAGTTTGACAAATTCCGGAGCTCGCTTTCCGTCAAACTCCTCAATCAAGACCAGTAGGCCACGGATGATCCAAAGGTCCCGGTGCATCACAGATCACACGCTTCCAATCGCCCAGGCAGAAAACCTGTATGACCTACAGATTATCGTCAACTTCTCTATCTCCCGCACATGAGCTATATTCTCCACAAACTTCAGCGTTTCCTTTAGAGGTGCGCTGCTAAAGGTCTTGGTGGTGTTGACCTTGGCTACAGCAAGCCACCGGCCTCGTTCCTATCCAGTACAACTTTCATTCCAGTGGAGAAGCCTAGTAGCTCCTGGGCCATTTCTAATGAGCAGAGCTAGCAAGCACGGAAGTGCGATTCTACCCTTTCCAATCATTTTATTATCATCTCCACACAAAAAGAACATTTTATTACCATCACCCATGAATCATTTTATTATTCCCTCTGTCCCACAATATAAGATGTTTTCGCAAGCTAAATATGCTTGCGAAAGCGTGTTATATTGTGGGACGGAGGGAGTAGCGCCGAGATGCAGGCAGACATAACAATCTTTTCACCCTCCACTTTCAAAAGATAAAATGTATATAGCCTCCATTTAGCAGCTGCACGCACTTGCTGCTACCCAAAACCTAATCAATCCGCAACGAACAAGAGATTCTACTTGTATACCACAACAAGCAGGCAAATATCAAACAGGGCAGATGGCCCAAACATGCATCCAACAACATAGAGTATCTTATTCGCAAAAAAAAAAAACAACATAGAGTATCTTCATCACAAAAAAAAACGACATAGAGCATCTGCTTCCCTCCTCAACCAGCACAAACTAGTAAAACACCAATGAAATGCAGCAGCGACGGCGCCCTTATCGCTGGCGTAGATGCCATCCAACGACTTTGGTATCCTTGTCCTTCACATGGGAATTTCTGTTCAAGTAACAAGGGAAACAAAACAAGGGTAAGTGTGGATGAAACTGTGCATCAGAACAATCGACACAACTAACAACATAAGTACCCAATACTCAATACGATGATAACCAAAAGTCAATACAATCTTATTTTGCAGAGGAGAAGTCAATACAATTGATCTATTAGGAACAGAAAATTCCTTCGTATTCCAAACTGGCGCATTTTCCAGCTGCAGTTTTGTATTCCAGCGAATCAAACAACTGGTCACACGCCAAACGAGTCTCAAGTCACACTGATATTTGTTAAACTGTTGTGATGTTAAAGGATGGATGATAAACTTGTCATATATAGGACCTAATAATCTTCATTACGGTCATGACTCACGATATGGATGCATACAAAAACATGTACTATAAGCCCAAGTATGCTGGTGAGAAATATAAGATCAGCAATTGAAATTCAAGTAAATAATTGCAAGCTTCAACATGCAGACATACTAAAAATACAACATATCCTCAAAAAAATAATCTAAAAAAAATACAACAAGCAGGAACTATAAGCATCATCATATAACTAAGGCATGTGATAACAACCATCAAGACGAGAGAACGTACTTTGAGCCAATAGAAAGCTTTACCTATTTCAAACTGTCGGGGATAACAGCAACGATGGCGGGAAGTTGGTATATATCTGTGCATCTATGCCCCATTGCTTCAACGAGCACATCCTTTCAAGTTGCATCGTCTTGATGTCCAGTGAGAGGCAGTCGCAATATGCCGGCTCCAATGACCGGTTGTCAGCATGCTTTAACAGGAGCAAGTATGCATCCGTTGCACCGAGGATGCAATACCAGTACCCATGACGCAGCGACACTGTCTGCTTCAGCTTCCACTGGTTGTCTGCTTCCCTGATGGTATAGTGGAGGTAATATACGCCACCTACAAATGCAAGCGCGAACATCCCAAGCCTGCCTTCCCCTGCCTCCACGATGGCCGTGTCTAGCCCAGCACCTCCGGCTGTGCATGGAATGTCGACAAGGGAGAAGCCCATGGTCCGGGCGTCGAGCACGAGCCACATTCCCTGGCAACTCGTTTCCCAGTAGAAGGAGCCATAGGCGTAGTGGCGCACGCCCAAGCAAGGCCCCCATGAAAGCTCAATGTCGACGGCGAACAGATCGCTCCAGCTCTGGGACGCGACGACCCGCCATTGCCCGGAGCTGGACGAGAAGACGAAGGCGACCATGTTAGCCTCGCAGCGCGCTGTCCACATCACTCGGAATGACGTGTCTGGCGCCTCCGCCGCCTCCTCGTCGCTGGGGGGAGCGAGGAAGGGCCCGTATGCCTTGCAGACCGGGTTCGCCTCCGCCAGGTCTTGAGGGACCGGAGGGAGCAGGAGGTATCGCTGGTGCAGGGGGTCGCACACGACGACCTCCGTGAACTCCGCGTCCTTGTTGCCCTCGGGAGCCCGGTCGAGGAGGACGCGGCCGTCGCGGGCGTCCTTCATGACCCAGCGGTTGGGGGCGGGCAGGAAGGAGAAGGAGAAGTCCTTGCCGGGGGCGTTTGCGAGGGCTCTCCCGGCGGGCGCGGAGGGGTGGAGCGGGAGGGCGGGGTGGAAGCCGGCGCCGTCGACGATGCCGAGGAGCGGAGGGGCGTGGAGCCTGCGGAATTCGCGGGTGCAGGCGCGGTCGGTGGCGGCTTGGCGGAAGGAGGCGCAGGTGGCAGCGACGCGGGCGAGGTCCTCAGGGGTGGGCAGGCGGATGAAGAACTCCGGCAGGAGGTCGTTGATGATCGCCGGCATCGGCATGTTCCGGGCGGTACGTGCACGTACGTGGCTGGTGGAGTGGAGTGGAGTGGGGTGGGGAGTTGAGCGGCGGCGTATGCGAGAAAGCAACAGATGGCGGCCGAGAAGAGAGGGATCCTGTTTGGTTTGCTTTTGAGTTTTGAAGGAAGGTTCACACTGAGAAAGCACCTACGCTGCCTCTATATATAGTGTACGATTCCATGTTAATGTTAGGCAAGATATTAATTTTATTAAATATTAATATTATGCAAGATATACATTGTATATTAATATTTTGGTAGGATATGATTATTTGATTAATGAGTACGTTGGAATTGTGACTGGCCAGCTGCTTGGAGCATCTCCACCGGTTCCCTCAAAATCCTCCAAGGCCCCTTGGATTGGGTGTAAATTTTTACACTCACATTTATTTTACAGATGTAAATTCCCGATCACAGCTAATTTTCCGCCTGGAAACAAAACAACCAGTCCAGGCATGTGTCATAAACCAGCCGGATATGATCGGAAATGGGAATCCAGGCGGGGCCCAAGTGTGTTTAGGGGCTCTCCAAATAATTTTTTAGGGTTTCAGAGATGTGTTGCTCTAGAAGGCAGGCAGTGTGGTATCGGTGGAGGTGCTGCAATTGCCTATGGAAGGGGAGGCTGCCTGGCCGCCGACGATGCAGCGTCGTGGTCGCAACTAGCTTTAGCCGGTTGGCTCCCTCCACGGTGGATGGGATTATAGGGATAGCTGCATCTCCCCATCTATATGCCGGGGTATGGGGTGTTTTTAAGGAGAGTTCGTCCAATCAAACATTGGATGGAAATATTTGAACTACAGTTTGAGGAGTCGTGTGCCCCATATTAGTTGCCATCAAGTCCCTTCGCTGTCGATCGACCTCCTGTGTCCGGTGATCTGGTAGCACAGCCCACGCAAGAAAAGAAGAAACACACAACCGGTAGCAAAACCAAAACCCATGCAAGATCCAGGAAAGCACGACTTGAGAGAAACAACTGCGGCAATGAGTAATGGCATCACAATCATGTCCAACGGCAGCAGTTTCGGCAAACATTTACACACAGTTCCAACCACCGCAATATTCGCAATCTCACAAGTCAGCACAGCCATTTGAACGAAATCCAGGTCCGCTGGCAAGAGAACCCTAAAAACACCAGGCACACGCCAGTGGCATCGTTCCGGGGTTCCCTTCAACAGTCTAAACTCGGCCTCTCTCGAAACAAATAGTTCCCGATATACACAGTGATGGGAGAAATGGTCTTCACAAGAATGGCGGCATCCTCTGGGGAGGCACAGGCTGGTAAACATTGTCCGGGTGGCTCTGCGGTATCCGCTCCCCGGGAGCAGGTCTTCGAGTGAAACCTCCATGTGTATGGTTCTGCATCGGATTGAACGTGCTCCACCAGTGAGGCTCGCCGTCGACAGGGACCCACGGGAATGGCCCAAAGCCCTCCCGGCCCCACGCATATGGTCGATCGACGGGTGGTCTAGAGACACCTTCACCATCAGAGGGAAGGCTCCTGTTCACAGCTGCGGGTGGAGCAAATCCATGGGGCACTCCAACCTCAGCCGACGACGCTGCTGCTGCTGCAATGAAAGACGTTATTGTCAAAGCCCTCGGCCTGACCCTCCTAGCTGTAGGAGGGAAAGGACTGCCCTGCATTGAGGCGTGCATCGAATGTTGATACATATGGCCCCTCACACCATGACCATGGCCTCTAGTCTCGCCCATAACAGCTGGAACTGACCCTAATGGTGCCACCAGATTGCTTCCGTTGCGAGGTGTGGGCCTGCAGTATTTGGACATTATAACTTTGTAAGAGCTAAGCAAATAGGTGGTTTACCATAGTAAGAGATAGGCATGACCTGCAGAACCTATCTAGATTTATTTAGTTTTCCAAACAGTCCACATAAACCATAGATCAGACAGAAAAAAAAATCATGTTCTAAAGATTTTGTAAAAGAACTTTTTCACAGGGATTTAGACCATCCAGGCTATCAGACCCCACCTATGTGGTGACTGGTGAAGCATCTACAGTTTTGAAGTTCTGAACAGGGGTTTATCTAGTCTAGAAAGTAAAATTTCACAGTTAGATGGTATTCATGAATTGAGCATACCTGTGGACTAGGGGATGGTGATGTACATATGGTCTTGATCTTTGTTGGCTGCTGGTTTCATATCTGGGAAGTCCTATACCAAATGGAGCTACAGAATGATCCGGGATGCCCGATACAGGAAGATTAGTCAAATATCTGTGCTCGCTATCAAGAATTCTTGGCTCAGTTGCATGGAAAGCTGCTTGGGTATTGCCCAAATCAGGAGCTGCATGGCCTTCCAAGCTAGTTGGATGGCGATGAAATGAAGCGCCTTCAGCACCAGAATTTGAACCAAGAGGCACATGCACGGGATGGAGAAAACCACGCAGTGAAAGATAAGGACAAACAAGTGAACTGCTTGCAGCACTCGAATGGTCTGCGACTGTATGATCTTCATAAAATTAAAAAAAATCAATAAACGACATAGAAATTTCATTAGTTAAAAATCTGGGTCAACATGCTTACAAGACGGTGGCTCCGCTTCACCCTCCCTGAAAAGAAGTAAAGGATAAATTCAGAACTTGAAGATTTGAGATATAAAATTCTTTGAAAAACCTGATAAAGTGTACAGTATCAACATAGGCGAACAAGCTAAGGTTTTGCAATACAGAAGTTCCAGTATTAATAACTGACAGTGACCGGCAACCAAGGAAAGGGCAATGCACGACATGGACAAAGCATATTAGGAATACAAATCTAACCATTCATCAAGAAATTGTGCTGGGTGACAACTGCAAATAGTATACCAAATCAACGGCAAACATTATACCAAATCATGCATGACAGCACTCAATGTCATATTAGGAACCATAAAATGGCTTCTCTTTAGGTAATAGGTTGTGGAAAGATAGGTTCCATTCAACTTACGGTTTAGCATTCACATTACATTAATGCTTTGAGACATAAGGTTTAAGAGAGGCGACCAAGGAGGCAGCATCTCGTACAATTTGAAAACCCAATTTCAACATACCCATCGATATGGCATAAGACCACGGCATATTCTCTTATGAAATTAAGTAAAAGCCCATTTTCTTTTTTGCTTTTAGATCATTAACCACATGCTCCAAAAACCATATCTATTGAGATGTGAGGAGACATCCTTACTCGAAAACGGATGCTAGTTGTGTGAATCCATTAAAAGGGCACCACTGAAATCCAAATGGCTGCAAGTCAATACAACAGATATATCAGAATATAAAATATGAGACATGTGAAATGATGTCAGATGCCGACGACATTCCAAAACTGAAAATGCCTTCTGTACCAGCAAAATGAATGCAAGCAGCACATAAAAACCGTAAGGCACGAGGTTCATATGATTATATAACACCTCGTGGAATGCATATGCTAGACAAACAAACAAATGTCACTATTTAAGAAGAAACTTGAACGACATAACACATTTTAATATTGTTTTGAACCCTTAGATGTGTATTTACTATCACAAGAGCACTTACAAGATCAGAAGCAATGTCATAGGTTTCACCAGTCACCCAGCCACCTATATCAATATCAGGAGATGGACGTTGTCCAGTTGCGTAAAGCCAGCGGCCTTTCTCTATCTTCCGGCAATTAGGGCATTGCATTGCCCCTTTCGCATTGAATGCTGATCCAATGCAGTCTAGCAGAAAAAGGAGTTGTTTAGTTCAACTATATTTTTACGAATGCATGAAGATGCACCCAGAGGAAGTGTTACAGACACATACTCGGCAGCATTAAATCCAAACTAAAAGCTAACGAGTACTACGTAAATAATAGCAATACAAAATTGAACTAACTAGCATGTGGTATTCACAGATTGCGCTTGAACAAATATAAGCTGAAGATGGGCTTAATTCAAGATAGTCTCTTCATAGTATAAAAGGCAAACTTATTCACTAGCACAACTACATGATGTGTAGACGTGTAGCCATACTCATTGTTTGAAGATGATCAAGTCAATTCCAGAATAATCTGTCACTATTTCTTGCATGCATGATTTGCCTGAGTGATTACGTGATTGGTCATGGAACTTGAAAAGAAAAATGAGTAGTTCAATTATATATTTACAAATGCATGAAGATGCATGCAAAGGAAATGATATAGACACATACTCGGAAGCATTAAACATCCAAAGCAAAAGCTAAGAGCACTATATAATAGCAATACAAAATTGAACTAATCAGCATGTGATATTCACAGATTGTGCTTGAACAAATACAGGCTGAAGATGGGCCTAATTCAAGCTAGTATTTTCATCATGGTATAAAAGGAAAATTTATTCACTAGCGAAACCACATGATGTGTAGATGTGTAGCTTTAACTGTTGTTTGAAGATGCTCGAGTCGATTCCAGAATAGTGTGCCACTATTTCTTGCATGCATGATTTTTTCGAGAAAACGCAAAGGACCTCTGTGTTTCATTTCATCGAAAAGAAAGAGAGAACAAGCCTCCTAGGAGGTGAGTTTTACAATGCCATTGGCCGATCAGTGGACATCCCAGGATGTGGGCAGAACAACCCTAAGCCCCTAAGCCCCTGGGCTCCGGCGTTTGCCCAACAGCGGGCCTCATCTTTGATCCTATCTACTAGCAAATCGACCGAGGGTGTCGCATTGTCAAAGACGCACGCGTTCCTGTGTTTCCAGATCATCATGGAACGAGCAAGGTGATGGACCTGAGGGCCTTGCGATGCATCGTCGGCGTATGCTCGTTCGCTCGCAGCCACCATGCCATGACAGTGGGCTCCTGGTCTGGCGCCTGGATCAGCAAGCGCAGCCAAGACAGGATGGCATGCCATGTTTGGCGAGCAAAGGGGCAGGTAAGGAGCAGGTGTTGGATTGTTTCTGTAGTCTGGTCACATAGGAGGCACCTGGGGTGATGCTGCAGTCCGCGTCAAGCAAACCTTTCTCTGTCGAGCAAGCCAAGACAGGATTGCACGCATGATTTACCCAAGTGATTACGTGATTTGTCATGGAACTTGAAATGAAAAATGTCTAGTTTGGTTCCTAGACTAGTGCACATCATTAATTAATTCCCTAAATTCACTACTATTCCGTTTTCTTTTAATAGCCGGGTAAAATTAATGTGCATCATAGGTCGTATTATCCAATACACTCATAGAGCATTCACCTACGCCATGCCAAGGTTAATACATCATAATTTGGAAGTTGAGTTTGCCGGTTCCCAAAACAAACAGCAGATACAATTTAACTAACAAAGAAACGGACAAATAACGGACCAAGCAGCGACAAAACCCTCAAAGAACACTTGTAATTCAGGCAACCACCACAGCACTTGTCTGCTTTACAGGGAGCAAGGTGGAACACCCTGATAAATGACAGTAACCGAAGCACCGCATCCAACCCGTGTACGCGACCAGGGATTATATAGCCCTTATGACGCATAGAATGCATGGATCAAATTGGAGCAACAAGCACCAAGAGGTCAGTGTCTTCAAAACTAGAAGCCTAAAACGATGTCGAAACATCTCATGTTATCACAAAAAATAAAATAGAAATTAGAAGCAAATGCCCACCATAAATAAATCTAAGTACCATCGACGAACACTGTTCGAATTGGAACCACCCTCAAATACATATGCTTGAAATAACCCTAGCTCATGCCGGTCTCACAGCTCCAACAGGGACACACAAACTCACCACGATTACTTTGACATGCAATTCCACTCCATCACCATCCAGACGTCCATACCTGCGAACTTTCCACGGTAGTACAATTCAACAACGCCGATCGCCCATTTTTACAGTCCACAGCCTAAAATCAAACCACCCAAACTTCTCTAGCACGTCGAATTACATGAACTAACCCGCGTCCATCTCTCGCGCACAGATCCGGTTGAAAACAGCACGGCCTAGCTAGCAGGGGCGGTGGGGCGGAGGAATCTGACCTAGGTGGAACTCGTGGCCGCATTGCAGCTTGGCGATGGACCTGCCCCCGGCGCGCCCAGTCACCGGATCCAGGCAGATGGAGCACGCCCCGCCCCCTGCCGCCTCCGCCGCGTGATCGGGCGGCGGCGATCTCTCCAGATCCATCGCCTCCTCCCCCCGGCGCCGGGGCTCCCCCTGCCTCTCTCGCGGGCGCGCTCGTGGGGGGGCGGCAGCTCGCACGGGAGAGGAGAGGAGAGAAAGAGAGGGGAGGGGAGGTGCGGTGCGGTGCTGTTCGTGAGGAGGGAGGAGAGAGAGAAATGAGGAGGGTGTGTCCGAGCGAACGGAAGGGGGTGGGTTGGAATTCGCTGAAATGAGAAAGATGGATAAGAATGCGCTGGACGAATTTGCATTTCGCCGTGTGTTGCTCGTGCGTGGCGATGCCGTTCGTGGACGTAGGCCGGGCGATGCACATGATGATTTGGTTGGTTTTAGCAGCCATGTTATTTTTAGGCTTGCTATCGGTTTGCTTTTAGGTTTGTTGCTCGGTTTTTAACCCGCCCAAGTTACACGTGTTCTGAGTTTGCGAGAGCATATTCTTCTTCTTCTTTGTGAATAATAAAGAGCGTAATCTTTGTGTTGAGTATGAGGGTTGGGAAAAAATTGCTTTCCATTGTTTGTAAGATTTTCAATTGTGAGAAAAGGGGATTTTCGGTATTTGAAGGTATCGTCGCATTTGTGTTTTCGTAGTATCTCATAAACAACAAACTATCTTATAACTAGTGTCGGTCCATGAAACTAGGGCGCGACTTGCGCTCATAGAAAGAAGATGAGCAACGGAGGAACCATCTGGGAGGTGGAGAAAGAGAAGAAGAGGAACGTACGAAAGTAAGACAAGGAGAGATGACGTGGTGACATCCCGACTTGGCGAGAGTATCTATGACCAATGAGAGGTGGTTGGCGATGCAAGAGAAGGAGCGAGTGCGGACCTGCGGTGCTGATAACAACATGGAGGTGGAGTGGTGGCAAGAAACATAGGAGGTGGCGGGGAAGGAGAAACAAGTAGTCCGTGCAAGGAAAGAAATGGGGAAAGGGTCCCCTCAATGCTAAAGTGCGGAGGCCGTGGTGCAGTTTTATCCTATAAAGGTTGATAGATATTTATGGTCTATGAAGTAGACATAGATAAATAAATGTAATAAACAGTCGTCAACCTTCTTATACACCTACAATGAAATTTCTAGAAAGTCACAAAATAACTTACTAAGAGCATCTCCAACAGTTGCCTATTATAGGATGCTTTTTTTACTTTTGGAGGATAAAAAAAGTCTCCAATATCTGCTAAAAATAAAAGGTGGGCAAAAAAAATCGGGCATCCCAAAAACAAGGCACCTTCAGCTGAAAATTTGTGGCACAAAGGCATCTGGACAAAAACCCAATTGGTTGCGCTTAAGAGGCCAACTGCCTCATTTCTCGTCCCGCACGAAGCCCCAACCGCCTGACCCCTTCCCAACGCCGCCACCAGGGGTGCGCCGCACGTCACGCCAGCGAGTGCAATCTTGGAGGATATATGTGTGTATCAGCTTTGTTACAAGAAGACAAACTAGCTTCTTTTTTTCCTTACTAGCTAGTCAATCCTCCAAGAGTCCACCCCTGTGCATGGCCTTGGTCCTCCCCTTATAGATGGGAGCGCCACAATGGAAACACATATGCGACGGATGCACCGGGCGCGCTCCATGCGGCTTGTTAAAGGGTCGTCGTGGGGGTCCATGGAAGGCAGTTGAGGGTGATTTCTTGGAGACGTGCCATCGCCTTACCTCCTACTATTCATCGGACCCTGCTGACGAGGGGCAATAAGTAGGTGTAGCTGTTGGGGAATGCAGTAATTTCAAAAATTTCTTACGCACACGCAAGATTATGGTGATGCATAGCAACAAGAGGGGAGAGTATTGTCTACGTACCCTCGTAGACCGTAAGCGGAAGCGTTATGAGAACGCGGTTGATGTAGTCGTACGTCTTCACGGTCCGACCGATCTAAGTACCGAACGCACGGCACCTCCGAGTTCAGCACACGTTCAGTTCGGTGACGTCCCACGAACTCCGATCCAGCAGAGCTTCGAGGGAGAGTTCCATCAGCACGACAGCGTGATGACGGTGATGATGATGCTACCGACGCAGGGCTTCGCCTAAGTACCGCTACGATATGACCGAGGTGGATTATGGTGGAGGGGGCACTGCACACGGCTAAAAGATCAACTGGTCAACTTGTGTGTCTTGGGATGCTCCCATGCCCCCGTATATAAAGGAGCAAGGGGGGAGGCCGGCCGGCCTTTGCAGGGCGCGCCAGGAGGAGGAGTCCTCCTCCTAGTAGGAGTAGAACTCCCCTTTCCTACTCCTACTAGGAGGGGGAAAGGAAGGAGGAGAGGGAGGAAAGGAGGAAAGGGGGGCCGACCCCCTAGTCCAATTCGGTTTGGGCTAGGGGGGCCGCGTGCCTTGCCTTGTCCTGCCTCCTCTCTTCCACCACTTGTCCCATGAGACCCAATACTTCTTCCCTCGTATTCCCGAAACTCCCCAGTACTCCGAAAAATATCTGAATCACTCAGAACCTTTCTGATGTCCGAATATAGTCGTCCAATATATCGATCTTTACGTCTCGACCATTTCGAGACTCCTCGTCATGTCCCCGGTCTCATCCGGGACTCAGAACTACCTTCGGTACATCAAAACACATAAACTCATAATACCGATCGTCACCGAACTTTAAGCGTGCGGACCCTACGAGTTCGAGAACTATGTAGACATGACCGAGACTCGTCTCCAGTCAGTAACCAATAGCGGAACCTGGATGCTCATATTGGTTCCTACATATTCTACGAAGATCTTTATCGGTCAAACCGTATAACAACATACGTTGTTCCCTTTGTCATTGGTATGTTACTTGCCCGAGATTCGATCGTTGGTATCCTCATACCTAGTTCAATCTCGTTACCGGCAAGTCTCTTTACTCGTTCTGTAATACATCATCCCGCAACTAACTCATTAGTCACAATGCTTGCAAGGCTTATAGTGATGTGCATCATCGAGAGGGCCCAGAGATACCTCTCCGACAATCGGAGTGACAAATCCTAATCTCGATCTATGCCAACTCAACAAGTACCATCGGAGACACCTGTAGAGCACCTTTATAATCACCCAGTTACGTTGTGACGTTTGGTAGCACACAAAGTGTTCCTCCGATATTCGGAAGTTGCATAATCTCATAGTCAGAGGAACATGAATAAGTCATGAAGAAAGCAGTAGCAACAAACTAAACGATCATCGTGCTAAGCTAACAGAATAGGTCAAGTCAATCACATCATTCTCTAATGATGTGATCCCGTTAATCAAATGACAACTCATGTCTATAGCTAGGAAACTTAACCATCTTTGATTCAACGAGCTAGTCAAGTAGAGGCAAACTAGTGACACTCTGTTTGTCTTTGTATTCACACATGTACTAAGTTTCCGATTAATACAAATTTAGCATGAATAATAAACATTTATCATGATATAAGGAAATATAAATAACAACTTTATTATTGCCTCTAGGGCATATTTCCTTCAGTCTCCCACCTGCACTAGAGTCAATAATCTAGTTCACATTGTCATGTGATTTAACACCAATAGTTCACATCTTTATGTGATTAGTTCACATCTCCATGTGACTAACACCCAAAGGGTTTACTAGAGTCAATGATCTAGTTCACATGGCTATGTGATTAACATCCAAAGAGTGATCATGTTTTGCTTGTGAGAGAAGTTTAGTCTACGGGTCTGCAACATTCAGATCCGTATGTATTTCGCAAATTTCTATGTCTACAATGCTTTGCACGTAGCTATTCTAGCTAATTGCTCCCACTTTCAATATGTATCCAGATCGAGACTTAGAGTCATCTAGATTGATGTAAAAAGCTTGCATCGACGTAACTCTTTACGACTAACTCTTTTTATCACCTCCATAACCGAGAAATATTTCCTTAGTCCTCTAAGGATAATTTTGACCGTTGTCCAGTGATCTACTCCTAGATCACTATTGTACTCCCTTGCCAGAATCATGCTAAGGTATACAATAGGACTGGTAAACAGCATAGCATACTTTATAGAACCTATGACTGAGGCATAGGGAATGACTTTTCATTCTCTTTCTATTTTCTGATATGGTCGGGTTTTGAGTCTTTACTCAACTTCACACCTTACAACACAGGCAAGAACTCCTTCTTTGACCGTTCCATTTTGAACTACTTCAAAATCTTGTCAAGGTATGTACTCATTGAAAAAACTTATCAAGCGTCTTGATCTATCTCTATAGATCTTGATGCTCAATGTGTAAGCAGCTTCATCGAGGTCTTTCTTTGAAAAACTCTTTTCAAACACTCCTTTATGCTTTCCAGAAAATTCTACATTATTTCTGATCAACAATATGTCATTCACATATACTTATCAAAAATGATGTAGTGCTCCCACTCTTTTTCTTGTAAATACAGGCTTCACCGTAAGTCTGTATAAAACCATATGCTTTGATCAACTCATCAAAGCGTATATTCCAACTCCGAGATGCTTGCACCAGTCCATAGATGGATCGCTAGAGCTTGCACATTTTGTTAGCACCTTTAGGATCGACAAACCTTCTGGTTGCATCATATACAACTCTTCTTTAAGAAATCCATTAAGGAATGTAGTTTTTGACATCCATTTGCCAGATTTCATAAAATGTGGCAATTTGCTAACATGATTTGGACAGACTTAAGCATCGCTACAAGTGAGAAAATCTCATCGTAGTCAACACCTTGAACTTTGTCAAAAACCTTTTTCGAGTCTAGCTTTGTAGATAGTAACATTACTATCAGCGTCCGTCTTCCTCTTGAAGATCCATTTATTCTCAATGACTCACCGATCATCGGGAAAGTCAAGCAAAGTCCATCTTTGTTCTCATACATGGATCCCATCTCAGATTTCTCAAGCCATTTCGCGGAATCTGGGCTCATCATCGCTTCCTCATAGTTCGTAGGTTCGTCATGGTATAGTAACATGACTTCCAGAAAGGATTACCGTACCACTCTGGTGCGGACCATACTTTGGTTATCCTACGAGGTTCGGTAGTAACTTGATCTGACGTTTCATGATCATCATCATTAGCTTCCTCACTAATTGGTGTAGAGATCACTATAACTGATTTCTGTGATGAGCAACTTTCCAATTCGGGAGAAGGTACAATTACCTCATCAAGTTCTACATTCCTCCCACTCACTTCTTTCGAGAGAAACTTCTTCTCTAGAAAGGATCCATTCTTAGCAACGAATGTCTTGCCTCCGGATCTGTGATAGAAGGTGTACCCAACTGTCTCCTTTGGGTATCCTATGAAGACACATTTCTCCGATTTGGGTTTGAGCTTATCAGGATGAAAATTTTCACATAAGCATTGCAACCCCAAATTTTAAGAAACGACAACTTTGGTTTCTTGCCAAACCACAATTCATATGGCGTCGTCTCAACGAATTTAGATGATGCCCTATTTAACGTGAATGCAGTTGTCTCTAATGTATAACCCCAAAATGATAGTGGTAAATCAGCAAGAGACATCATAGATTGCACCATATCTAATAAAGTACGGTTACGATGTTCGGACACAACATTACGCTATGGTGTTCCAGGTGGCGTGAGTTGCGAAACTATTCCGTGTTGTTTCAAATGAAGACCAAACTTGTAACTCAAATATTCTCCTCCACGATCAGATCGTAGAAACTTTATTTTCTTGTTACGATGATTTTCCACTTCACTCTGAAATTATTTGAACTTTTCAAATGTTTCAGATTTATATTTCATCAAGAAGATATACCCATATCTTACTCAAATCATCTGTGAAGGTCAGAAAATAACGATACCTGCCACGAGCCTCAACACTCATCGGACTGCATACATTAGTGTGTATTATTTCCAACAAGTCTGTTGCTCGCTCCATTGTTCCGGAGAACGGAGTCTTAGTCATCTTGCCCATGAGGCATGGTTCACAAGCATCAACTGATTCATAATCAAGTGATTCCAAAAGCCCATCAGTTTGGAATTTCTTCATGCGCTTTACACCAATATGACCTAAACGGCAGTGCCACAAATAAGTTGCACTATCATTATTAACTTTGCATCTTTTGGCTTCAATATTATGAATATGTGTATCACTATGGTCGAGATTCAATAAACCATTTATATGGAGTGTATGACCATAGAAGGTTTTATTCATGTAAATAGAATAACAATTATTCTTTGACTTAAGTGAATAACCGTATTGCAATAAACATGATCAAATCATATTCATGCTCAACGCAAACACCAAATAACATTTATTTAGGTTTAACACTAATCCTGAAAGTATAGGGAGTGTGCGATGATGATCATATCAATCTTGGAACCACTTCCAACACACATCGTCACTTCACCCTTAACTAGTCTATGTTCATGGTGCAACTCCCGTTTCGAGTTACTACTCTTTAGTGACTGAACCAGTATCAAAATACCGAGGGGTTGCTATGAACACTAGTAAATTACACATCAATAACATATATATCAAATATACCTTTGTTCACTTTGCCATCCTTCTTATCCGCCAAGTATCTAGGGCAGTTCCACTTTCAGTGACCATTTCCTTTGCAGTAGAAGCACTCAGTTTTATGCTTGGGTCTAGCTTTACTCTTCTTCATGGGAGTGGCAACTTGCTTGCCATTCTTCTTGAAGTTATCTTTCTTTCCCTTGCCCTTTTACTTGAAACTAGTGGTCTTGTCAACCATCAACACTTGATGTTTTTCTTGATTTCTACCTTCGTCGATTTTAGCATCACGAAGAGCTTGGGAATCGTTTCCGTTATCCCTTGCATATTATAGTTCATCACGAAGTTCTAGTAACTTGGTAATAGTGACTAGAGACCTCTGTCGATCACTATCTTATCTGGAAGATTAACTCCCATTTGATTCAAGTGATTGTAGTACTCAGACATTCTAAGCACATGCTCACTAGCTGAGCTATTCTCCTCCATCTTGTAGGGAAAGTACTTGTCAGAGGTCTCATACCTCACGACTCGGGCATGAGTCTGAAATACCAATTTCAGCTCTTGGAACATCTTATATGCTCCGTGGCGTTCAAAACATTTTTGAATTCCCGGTTCTAACCGTAAAGCATGGTGCACTAAACTATCAAGTAGTCATCATACTGAGCTTTGTCAAACGTTCATAACGTGTGCATATGCTCCTGCAATAGGTCTGTCACCTAGTGGTGCATCAAGAACATAATTTTTCTGTGCAACAATGAGGATAATCCTCAGATCACAGATCCAATCCGCATCATTGCTACTAACATCTTTCAACTTAGTTTTTCTCTAGGAACATATCATAATAAACGGGGAGCTACATCGTGAGCTATTGATCTACAACATAGTTATGCAAATACCATCAGGACTAAGTTCATGATAAATTAAAGTTCAATTAATCATATTACTTAAGAACTCCCACTTAGATAGACATCCCTCTAATCATCTAAGTGATCACGTGATCCATATCAACTAAACCATGTCCGATCATCACATGAGATGGTGTAGTTTTCAATGGTGAACATCACTATGTTGATCATATCTACTATATGATTCACGCTCGAATTTTCGGTCTCCAGTGTTCCGAGGCCATATCTGCATATGCTAGGCTCGTCAAGTTTAACCCGAGTATTCCGCGTGTGCAAAACTGGCTTGCACCCGTTGTATATGAACGTAGATCTTATCACACCCAATCATCACGTGGTGTCTCGGCACGCCGAACTTTGGCAACGGTGCATACTCAGGGAGAACACTTGTACCTTGAAATTTAGTGAGAGATCATCTTATAATGCTACCGCCGAACTAAGCAAAAATAAGATGTATAAAAGATAAACATCGCATGCAATCCAAATATGTGACATGATATGTTCATCATCATCTTGTGCTTTTGATCTCCATCTCCAAAGTACTGTCATGATCTCCATTGTTACTGGCATGACACCATGATCTCCATCATCTTGATCTTTTATCAACGTGTCATCACATGGTCGTCTCACTAGCTATTGCTTTTGCAATTATTACTATCGCATAGGGATAAAGTAAAGCAATTACATGGCACTTGCATCTTATGCAATAAAGAGACAACCATAAGGCTTCTGCCAGTTGCCGGTAACTTCAACAAAACATGATCATCTCATACAACAAATTATATCTCATCACGTCTTGACCATATCACATCACAACAAGCCCTGCAAAAACAAGTTAGACGCCCTCTACTTTGCAGGTTTTACGTGGCTGCTACGGGCTGAGCAAGAACTGCTCTTACCTACGCATCAAAACCACAACGATATTTCATCAAGTATGTGTTGTTTTAACCTTCACAAGGACCGGGCGTAGCCACACTCGATTCAACTAAAGTTGGAGAAACTGACACCCGTCAGCCCCCTGTGTGCAAAGCACGTCGGTAGAATCAGTCTCGCGTAAGCGTACGCGTAATGTCTGTCCGGGACGCTTCATCCAACAATACCGCCAAACCAAAGTATAACATGCCGGTAAGCAGTATGACTTGTATCTCCCACAACTCACTTGTGTTCTACTCGTGCATATAACATCTATGCATAAACCTGGCTCTGATACCACTGTTGGGGAACGCAGTAATTTCAAAATTTTCCTATGCACACGCAAGATCATGGTGATGCATAGCAACGAGAGGGGAGAGTATCGTCTACGTACCCTCATAGACCGTAAGCGGAAGCGTTATGAGAACGCGGTTGATGTAGTCGTACGTCTTCATGGTCCGACCGATCCAAGTACCGAACGTATGACACCTCCGAGTTCAGCACACATTCAGCTCGGTGATGTCCCACGAACTCCGATCCAGCAGAGCTTCGAGGGAGAGTTCCATCAGCACAACGGCGTGATGACGGTGATGATGATGCTACCGACACAGGGCTTCACCTAAGCACCACTACGATAAGACCAAGGTGGATTATGGTGGAGGGGGGCACCGCACACGGCTAAAACATCAACTGATCAACTTGTGTGTCTTGGGGTGCCCCCTGTCCCCGTATATAAAGGAGCAAGGGGGAGGCCGGCCGGCCTTTGTAGGGCGCGCCAGGAGGAGGAGACTGAAGGAAATATGCCCTAGAGGCAATAATAAAGTTATTATTTATTTCCTTATATCATGATAAATGTTTATTATTCATGCTAGAATTGTATTAACCAGAAACATAATACATGTGTGAATACATAGACAAACAGAGTGTCACTAGTATACCTCTACTTGACTAGCTCGTTGATCGAAGATGGTTATGTTTCCTAACCATAGACATGAGTTGTCATTTGATTAACAGGATCACATCATTAGGAGAATGATGTGGTTGACTTGACCCATTCCGTTAGCTTAGCACTTGATCGTTTAGTTTGTTGCTATTGCTTTCTTCATAACTTATACATGTTCCTACGACTATGAGATTATGCAACTCCCGTTTTCCGGAGGAACACTTCGTGTGCTACCAAACGTCACAACGTAACTGGGTGATTATAAAGGTGCTCTACAGGTGTCTCCGAAGGTACTTGTTGGGTTGGCATATTTCGAGATTAGGATTTGTCACTCCGATTGTCGGAGAGGTATCTCTGGGCCCACTCGGTAATGCACATCACTTAAGCCTTGCAAGCGTTGCAACTAATGAGTTAGTTGCGGAATGATGTATTACGGAACGAGTAAAGAGACTTGCCGGTAACGAGATTGAACTAGGTATTGGAATACCGACGATCGAATCTCGGGCAAGTAACATACCGATGACAAAGGGAACAACGTATGTTGTTATGCGGTTTGACCGATAAAGATCTTCGTAGAATATGTAGGAACCAATATGAGCATCTAGGTTCCGCTATTGGTTATTGACCGGAGACGTGTCTCGGTCATGTCTACATAGTTCTAGAACCCGTAGGGTCCGCACGCTTAAAGTTCGGTGACGATCATAATTAGGGTTTTTGTGTTTTGATGTACCGAAGGTTGTTCGAAGTCCCGGGTGTGATCACGGACATGAAGAAGAGTCTCGAAATGGTCGAGACATAAAGACTGATATATTGGAATCCTATATTTGGATATCGGAATCGTTCCGGGTGAAATCGGGATTTTACCGGAGTACCGGGGGGTTACCGGAACCCCCCCCCCCCGGGGGTTAATGGGCCTACATGGGCCCTAAGGGAGAAGAGGAGGGCCGGCCAGGGCAGGCCGCGCGCCCCCTCCCCCTCGTCCGAATAGGACAAGGAAGGGGGGGGGCAGCGCCCCCCTTTCCTCTTTCCCCCTTCCCCTTTCTTTCTCCAACAAGGCAAGAGGGGGAGTCCTACTCCCGGTGGGAGTAGGACTCCTCCAGGCGCACCCCTAGGGGCCGGCCGCACCTCCCCCCTCCCTCCTTTATATACGGGGGCAGGGGGACACCCAATGACACACAAGTTGATCTTCGTGATCGTTCCTTAGCCGTGTGCGGTGCCCCCTTCCACCATATTCCACCTCGGTCATATCGTAGCGGTGCTTAGGCGAAGCCCTGCATCGGTAGAACATCATCACCGTCATCACGCCATCGTGCTGACGAAACTCTCCCTCAACACTCGGCTGGATCAGAGCTCGAGGGACGTCACCGTGTTGAACGTGTGCAGAACTCGGAGGTGCCATACGTTCGGTACTTGGATCGGTCGGATCGGGAAGACGTACGACTACTTCCTCTACATTGTGTCAACGCTTCTGTTACCGGTCTACGAGGATACGTAGACAACACTCTCCCCTCTCGTTGCTATGCATCACCGTGATCTTGTGTGTGCATAGGAAATTTTTTGAAATTACTACGTTCCCCAACAGTGGCATCCGAGCCAGGTTTTATGCGTTGATGTTATGCACGAGTAGAACACAAGTGAGTTGTGGGCGATATAAGTCATACTGCTTACCAGCATGTCATACTTTGGTTCGGCGGTATTGTTGGATGAAGCGGCCCAGGCCGACATTACGCGTACGCTTACGCGAGACTGGTTTCACCGCCGTGCTTTGCACACAGGTGGCTGGTGGGTGTCAGTTTCTCCAACTTTAGTTGAACCGAGTGTGGCTACGCCCGGTCCTTGCGAAGGTTAAAACAACACCAACTTGACAAACTATCGTTGTGGTTTTGATGCGTAGGTAAGAACGGTTCTTGCTAAGCCCGTAGCAGCCACGTAAAACTTGCAACAACAAAGTAGAGGACGTCTAACTTGTTTTTGTAGGGCATGTTGTGATGTGATATGGTCAAGACATGATGCTATATTTTATCGTATGAGATGATCATGTTTTGTAACCAAGTTATCGGCAACTGGCAGGAGCCATATGGTTGTCGCTTTATTGTATGCAATGCAATCGCCCTGTAATGCTTTACTTTATCACTAAGCGGTAGCGATAGTCGTTGAAGCATAAGATTGGCGAGACGACAACGATGCTACGATGGAGATCAAGGCACTACTAGGAAAAGGCCTACTAATGGCGCACCAGTTTTGCCTACTAATGGCGCACTACTGGTGCGCCATTAGTATCACGCCACTAGTATTTCTTACTAATGGCGCACCACTGATGCGCCATTAGTATCTGGTATAATAATGGCACACCATGCAGTGCGCCATTAGTATAGAACACCATGCGCCATTAGTATGCCTCCCAGGGGGCCATATTTAACCATGTGCTTTGGCATACTAATGGCGCACTGTTGTGTGATGCACCTTTAGTATACTTTGGCATACTAATGGCGCACTCTGTAGTGATGCGCCATTAGTATAAATATTAGGTTTTATTCTTTTTTACTTTTCTGATTTTTGCACAGGTTACAAAATATATTATTTGAAAGAATATGGACAGCAGCACACGGCAACAACAGATTCATCGAATACAATAGAAGATTAGTCTCCGAATACAATTCACAATATTAGTCTCCGAATTCAAAAGACCGAACAAAGATAAAACATTACAAGTCTCGAGACTGCGAGTATCGAGTTTGTCTTCACATTACAAGTCAATATCGATCATCTAAACTACCATCACATAGAAGAGAGCTGCGGTCATCACGATGAGCATCATCACGATGAAACTGGTCTTCATCTGGTTCCTCCAACGCTCCCTCCTCTCTCCCGCTAGATAGCGGGTGTATCTAGATTCCGCCTCTGCCCTAGTGGTGTACCCTTTGTAACTGTTACCGCTGAAACGGTGAACCTGTCTCCGACACTCCTCCCAGTCGTCGTGACTCCGGGAACCTTACCCTTGTACACGACATACGATGGCATCTCTATGCACAAGCCAAACAACAGACAATACATACATAAGCAATATATAAGTATGCAACAAAAGGATCGGAAGAGAAAAGCAAGACATGACATTAATAGCACGATTCATGGTCCTACTAATAAATAGCATCGATTACATCTAAGTTGAACGACTGTCCAAACCAAAGAGACATACAAGTTCATTAAAGTTTAATTACAACATGAGCCAATCAATGTTTCAGAACTACACATAGCATCACTACTGTCGACTCGACTCATGGGACCGGAGCGTGGATGAAGCCGCCGTCTGTCGTGATGGTCATGAAATCGCGGGCGTTGTTAGCCTACATTTGTAGCGTTACGTCTATCTCCCCGTTGGACGGTTGATATCTGAGGTAGAACTGCCCCGAGGTATGAAGGACATCTTGATGGATGATGTCCGCAAACTCCGACTGGATGCG